>NC_134688.1:110351168-110658355 GCF_050947455.1 Rhinoderma darwinii | reverse complement strand
CGTTTATGATTGAATTAATATCACAATATGTGTTAAAGAGGTATTCCCATATAAAGCATTTATGGCAGTTCTAATTGTTGTGGGTTTTACCTCCCTGTTGAATTCAATAGGAAAAACCTGCAACAGAAAACCACAACATAAATTGACATGCTTCGGATTAGAAAAAACACACCGCAGGTCAATTTATGAATGTTTTTTCGGTGGGTTATTTACAGTGTGTGGATGAGATTTGTTCAAATATCCACTCTACTGCTACTGTATTACACTGCGGATCTTTCGCAATGAAAATCGTTGCGTAAAATCTGCAGTGTTTACACTACATGTGGACATACCCTAAAAGAAATGCTCAGTGCTACCCCATTAACATTCCCTCCTCTGCCCCCTACATGAACACTGGGGCCCATTTCCCTTTTTATTTATCAGGTCAGAGTTTATTCTTTTTTAGAAAAGAAAAACAGTCCTGCAGCGGCCCCCCTTCCCGACTGGAGCAAAAAACGCCCTGCCGGTTACCTCAGTACATCGTCCTACTTTTAAAAGTAGGCCAATGAACGGAGGTAACCTGGGACCATGTGAAGTCAACTAACCAATGACAGCTTAGAGCTGTCACTGCGTAGTTTACTGTCACAGACCCAGGAAGGTAAGTATAATAATCGTTTTGCTTTTTCAGTTATTAGTGTTACTAATGTGTCGTGGGTTTTTTTTTTACAGGTTCGGTTGTTGGACTTCATTGGATTCAAGGACTACTTTGATGACGGCGATTTTATTTTCAATAAAATGGTTAACGAGGGTTGTGTGGGGGCTTTTATTTCTATAAAATATTTTCTTTGTAGGTGTTTTTTTTAACTTCATTACCACTGCCTTAGTAATGGCAGCTGGCTGAAAGAGCGCATCCATTACTAAGACTGGGGTTAGTGTTAGCCAGTGAAGAGGCTAACACTACCCTCCTATTATTACCCACCACCACCAGGGGTGCTAGGAAGAGCTGGATACAATCCAGCACCCAACCATCTGAAGTGATGGTTGGGTACTGGGGTGGATGCAGTCTGATATTATTAGCCTGGAAAAGCTTCCCAGCTTCCCACCCTGGTAATGCTAGGCTGCAGCTGCTTTATTGTATCTAGCTGGTTATGGAAAAAAAGGTTTTTTTTCAATTATTAATTTAAATAAAACAAAGAGGGGTGCCCCCCATTTTTCGTAACCAGCCAGATACAACATAGCATCAGCCTAGCATTACCAGGGTGGGAAGGCCTATTTTTCATACTTGGCACTTCTCGGCACCCCTGGTGGCGGTGGGTACCGGGGTAATAATAAGGGGGTTAGTGTTAGCCTCTGCACCAGCTAACACTGAGCCCCACCTTAGTAATGGACACTATCTATCAGACAGCCACCATTAATAAGGCAGTAGTAATATAGTTTTTAAAATAAACAGACACATGAAAAATATTTTATTGAAATAAAACCCCCTACTCTTAGCTATCATTGGTTCATTTACATCATGTGGTCCCAGGTTACCTACTTTTAAAAGTAGGCCGATGAACTTAGGTGACCGGCCACCACGTGATGTAAACTAACCAATGACAGCTTAGAGCTGTCACTGCTTAGTTTACTAAGCCTTGTAAGTGACACAGGATCACCCGAAATGCACCAGAATTTTGGCGCATCTCGGGTGCGTGTGCCACTATAAACCTAGTGCGGGGACTCCTTCAGATACAAAGGAATCCCCGCACTAGGAGTTACTAGCGTCGGCGGGGCTCAGCAGTCAGCAACAAAGTTTCTGTTGATGCAGGCCCGGTCTTTTGTGATCAGGCCTGCTCCATCGGAACGATGGCAGGCAGTGCCACAAGAAAGCGTCGAATGATGAGGAAGGGAACTAATGGTTCCCTTGCTTCACCGGCTCTTTCAATTGTACCCGCTTCCTAAGGACGCGGATACAATTGAAGACAGTACATTACATTAGGGATGTCACGATACCAGAATTTTGACTTGATACCGATACTTTGTTTAGTATTGCAATTCTCGATACCAAAACGATACTTTGCCAACAATAATAAAAAAGTTCTTCCATTTTCTGATGTGAGGCACAAGGTGTGATGAATTTTGAACCTCCGTGTGCCTCACATTAATAATAATTAACCCCATTGTGTTTCTCAGTCATAATGGACAACATTGGGTTAATGTGTGAGGTACATGATGGGGTTAATTACTCGTGCCTCACATTAATAAGTGAAAGAAAGCAGTTTATTTTATTTTTTTTATACTGTACACATCATAAATGACGCTATAAATTCGTTGTGCAGGTTATTATGGTCGCGACAATACCAAATGTGTGTATATTTTATGTATTGAGACTTTTATTTTATGGTTTATTGTAAAAATATTTGTATTTTTATTTGTGTATAAAATTATTTAAAATTACTTTATTTTTACTTTTTTTATTTTTAAACTGTAAAGGGCTTTTCCAGTTACAACAAGTTACCCTCTATCCGTAGGGTAAGGGGTAACTTGCTGATCGGTGGGTGTCCGACAGCTGGGACACCAACCGTTTACGTACCCGTCGTTAGAACCGAGCGGCAGGTCGATTGTGCGCAGTGCCGCTTCATTCATTCTCTGTGGGAGTGCCAGAGATAGGTGCATACAGCGTTCGGCTGTTTCCGGCGCTGCCATAATGAATGGAGTGGCAGTTCACATGAGCAACCTGCCGCTCGGTTCAAATGAGCGGTACGGGACCCCGTTCTCCTAAACTGTGGGGTCCCAGCTGTCGGACGCCCACCTATCAGCAAGTTACCCCCTATCCTACGGATAGGGGGTAACTTGTTGTAATAAGAATACCCGTTTAATGTACTGGCATATATCTATATATATTTAGAATACACAGGCAGTTGTTAGCACATACCTAAGTATGCCCTAACAATAGGAAATATGGTGACACAGCCCTGGGGTCCATCAATGTCCGCCCACATATGGTATGTCCCTCCGTCGTGACACAGGGATTCCCTGTGACACGATCCAAGGGGCATACCCCTTCGCGTTTGCCCCTTGAATGCTGCGGTCAGCTTTGATCGCAGCATTCAGGGGAATAACGGCGCAGATTAGAGGTTTCTCTGATCTCCACCGTTAGGGCAGGGCTATGGCTTTGTAATACAGCCATTGCCCCGCTCCTGACAAGTTATGAGGTGATTTTTCCACTGAGGCTAGGAGTATAAATTCCTGACAAAGCCGCTCTTAGTCGAAATGCGCGTCGAGGCATTTTTGTGTGCCACATTTCTCTACGCCTCCTCCCTCCACCATGTCTTTGGGTACGTTTTTTTATCTACATCCCTGGTGATTTATGTAGTTTTGCTACTTTAAACATCCATTGGCTTTACTGTATTTTGGTCTTGTCATACTTCTCACCAGTTAGGATTTACTCTGCGTACCTATTAGCCCTCTATTTGGGTTTTTTGACTACTGCTATTCAGCTATATCTCTCGTATTTATGGTGTGGTAGGGAATGGAATGTCATTTTTGAGATGGGTTGTCTTTGTCAACCTCTGGGTATAATTACATCTGTACCGTACTGATGCTGCTCTCCGTGTATGACCTGTTTTATTTAGTGCATTTATATACATTTTTGTGATACCATGTATTGTTGTTATTTATTATCAATAAAGATTTATATTTTTGACGATACGTGGTAGTTATATACACTACCGTTCACAAGTTTAGGGTCACTTAGAAATTTCCTTATATTTGAAAGAAAAGCACAGTTTTTTTCAATGAAGATAACATTAAATCAATCAGAAATACACTCTATACATTGTTAATGTGGCAAATGACTATTCTAGCTGCAAACGTCTGGTTTTTAATGCAATATCTACATAGGTGTATAGAGGCCCATTTCCAGCAACCATCACTCCAGTGTTCTAATGGTACATTGTGTTTGCTAACTGTGTTAGAAGGCTAATGGATGATTAGAAAACCCTTGAAAACCCTTGTGCAATTATGTTAGCACCGCTGTAAACAGTTTTGCTGTTTAGAGGAGCTATAAAACTGACCTTCCTTTGAGCTAGTTGAGAATCTGGAGCATTACATTTGTGGGTTCGATTAAACTCTCCAAATGGCTAGAAAAAGAGAGCTTTCATGTGAAACTCGACAGTCTATTCTTGTTCTTAGAAATTAAGGCTATTCCATGCGAGAAATTGCCAAGACACTGAAGATTTCCTACAACGGTGTGTACTACCTCCTTCAGAGGACAGCAAAAACAGGCTCTAACCAGAGTAGAAAGAGAAGTGGGAGGCCCCGCTGCACAACTGAGCAACAAGACAAGTACATCAGAGTCTCTAGTTTGAGAAATAGACGCCTCACAGGTCTTCAACTGGCAGCTTCATTAAATAGTACCCGCAAAACGCCAGTGTCAACGTCTACAGTGAAGAGGCGACTCCGGGATACTGGCCTTCTGGGCAGAGTGGCAAAGAAAAAGCCATATCTGAGACTGGCTAATAAAAGGAAAAGATTAATATGGGCAAAAGCACACAGACATTGGACAGAGGAAAATTGTAAAAAAGTGTTATGGACAGACGAATCGAAGTTTGAGGTGTTTGGATCACACAGAAGAACATTTGTGAGACGCAGAACAATTGAAAAGATGCTGGAAGAGTGCCTGACGCCATCTGTCAAGCATGGTGGAGGTAATGTGATGGTCTGGGGTTGCTTTGGTGCTGGTAAAGTGGGAGATTTGTACAAGGTAAAATGGATTTTGAATAAGGAAGGCTATAACTCCATTTTGCAACGCCATGCCATACCCTGCGGACAGCGCTTGATTGTTGCCAATTTCATCCTACAACAGGACAATGACCCAAAGCACACCTCCAAATTATGTAAGAACTATTTAGGGAAGAAGCAGGCAGCTGGTATTCTATCTGTAATGGAGTGGCCAGCGCAGTCACCAGATCTCAACCCCATAGAGCTGTTGTGGGAGCAGCTTGACCGTATGGTACGCAAGAAGTGCCCATCAAGCGAATCCAACTTGTGGGAGGGGCTTCTGTAAGCATGGGGTTAAATTTCTCCCGATTACCTCAGCAAATTAACAGCTAGAATGCCAAAGGTCTGTAATGCTGTAATTGCTGCAAATGGAGCATTCCAAGACGAAAGCAAAGTTTGAAGGAGAAAATTATTATTTCAAATAAAAATCATTGTTTCTAACCTTGTCAATGTCTTGACTATATTTTCTAGTCATTTTGCAACTCATTTGATAAATATAAGGGTATGTGCACACACACTAATTACGTCCGTAATTGACGGACGTATTTCGGCCGCAAGTCCCGGACCGAACACAGTGCAGGGAGCCGGGCTCCTAGCATCATACTTATGTACGATGCTAGGAGTCCCTGCCCTGCTGCAGGACAACTGTCCCGTAGTATAATCATGTTTTCAGTACGAGACAGTTGTCTTGCAGCGAGGCAGGGACTCCTAGCATCGTACATAACTATGATGCTAGGAGCCCGGCTCCCTGCACTGTGTTCGGTCCGGGACTTGCGGCCGAAATACGTCCGTCAATTACGGACGTAATTAGTGTGTGTGCACATACCCTAAGTGTGAGTTTTCATGGAAAACACAAAATTGTCTGGGTGACCCCAAACTTTTGAACCGTAGTGTATTTATACATTCCATTGGGGTGCTATGTTCCCTGTGCTTATGTGCTCTTAGGTTGTTTCTCCAGTTTGATGGGGACCCCCTTGTTCTTCTTTTGAGGTTTCTTTTAGGTTTGTGGTAGGAGTATAAATTCAGCACAGTCACATACAGTGCCTTGTGAACGTATTCACCCCTTGGTATTTTTCCTGCTTTGTTGCATTATAACCTGGAATTAAAATGGATTTTGAATTCAATTTTATTTAACGGATCTGACAAAATAGTCCAATTTGTTACAGTGGAAGAAAAAAAATACCTTATTTAAAAAAAAATTTAAAAAAATGTGACTGCTATGAAACCACTAAATAACTTCTAGTCAAACCAATTAACTTCAGAAGTCACATAATTAGTTGAATAAGGTCCCTGTATGTAATCAAAGTGTCACATGACCTGTCACATGATGTCAGCATAAATTTACCTATTATGAATGGCCCCTGAGTCACCAACACCACTAAGCAAGGAACATGAAACAGGTCCAAACAGGTCAGAGACAAAGTTGTGGAGAAGTATAGATCAGGGTTAGGCTATAAAAAAAAATATCTTAAACTTTGAACATCCCACGGAGCACCTTTAAACCCATAATAACCAAATGGAAAGAATATTGCACAACTACAAACCTGACGAAGGAAGGATGATCACCAAAGCGCACAGACCGGGCAAGATTGGTATTAATCAGAGATTCAACAATGCAGAGGCGTAGCTAGTGTTACATTGGGTACATGTACCCCCTGGGCCGTACTGCCTTAACGGTATGGCAGCTGGCCAACAGGACACAGCTCACAGTCTATAGTTTGTATAGGTGTGCCTGTGGTAGCTCAGACAGTAGCAAGACAGGCTCGGCTGGGACAAGGCAGGCGTGGTACTCAGCGCAGCACGACTCCAACTCAATACGGCACATGGGCCAAGATAGCACGGGATACGGGTTACAGGTAGCAGGAACGGGAAACACTGGGAACTGGAAAACACTTAGGAGACCCTTTGCAAAGACAAACTAGGGTAACGACAACAAAGCTCAGACAATGCAGGGAGGGGCAGAGCCCTTCTTATAGTCCAGGGTGATCTGGGAGCAATCGGTTCAATCTCACACGTGTGTGCTCTGGCTCCTTAAGGCTGGACTGAGCTTGTGAGTGCACCCTAGTGGTGGCTGTGGAACAGGACGGCCACATGTGCAGACATATCTGGAGAGAAGGGCGTCGACAGGATGGGAGGAGTTCGTGGCCATGGACGTTACATCTAGGTTCTACAGCACCCGGGGAAAAGATTCAGATTGGCGAGCCCGCATCCCCAACTTCTTTCCTGACATTTCCTTCCCCCCTCGCCATGTTTGCTGTCTCTACCAATAAATGATTTGTAATTTTTAACTTTTTTTTAATGTAACTCGAGCATAAAACCATTTCTACATTTTACAAGCAATATAGTTATATAAGGGAGTTAGCATGACAATAAATTAAAAGAAAATAAATGAGAGGTGACACCCAGTCCCCTTGTAGATAGTGCCACACACAGCCCCCTGTAGATAGCACCACACACAGCCCCCTTGTAGATCGCGACACACACAGCCCCCTTGTAGATTGCGCCACACACAGCCCCCTGTAGATCGCTCCACACACAGCCCCCCTCTTGTAGATAGCACCACACACAGTCCCCCCTTGTAGATAGTGCCACAAACAGCCACCCCTTGTAGATAGTGCAACACACGGCCTCCTTACAGATATTGCACACAGCCCTCCCTTGTAGATGGTGCCACACAGCACCCCCTTTTATATGGTGCCACACAGCCCCACCTCTAGATGGTGCTACACAGCCCCCCTTGTAGAACGAAATAAAAAATACTTACCTAGCCCCGTTCCCTGCTCCGAGACCATTGCGTAGAACCAGTGATGTCATCACGCTGGCTTGCGCTGGGACTCCGTCCCAGCGTATGATATGACCTGTAGCCTAGTGACGGCGGAGCAGGGAGCTGCTCCGCCATGGTATTCTATTGTATCTGCGTCCTGAGATACAATTGAATGTGGCAGTCGCTAGCATCGGGGCCCGGTCCATAAATGTAATGTGCTAGGCGGCACAGGCCCCATAGCAGCACGGGGTCCTGAGAGGATGGGACCACCGCAGAGCAGCCATATAAAATCAGCTAGCTGATCACTGCTGCAGCAGGGCGTCTATCAACAGCGATCAGCTGTGTTAATACGGCTGCTCTGCGTACCCCCCTAGCTACGCCCCTGAACAAAGACACCAACAATAACAGAAGCTCCAAAGAGCAACGGTGGAGATGGAAGTATCTGTTAAGAGTACCACTATAAGCCGTACACGCTACAGAGTGGGGCTTTATGGAAGAGTGGCACGAGAAAACCCATTACTTAAAGAAAAAAAAACATAACAAAACAAGTTTTGAGTTCGCCAAACAGCATTTGGCAAACTCTCCAAACATATGAAAGAAGGTTTTGGCCATCATGGAAAATGCTTTGTGTGGCGCAAACCCAACACTTCCCATCACCCCAAAAATGCCATTCCCACAATGAAGCAAAGTGATAACACCATCATGTTGTGGAGATGCTTTTCATCGGTATGAACTGGAAAACTGGTCAGGATTGAAGGAAAGATGGATGGCAGTAAATACCTTCCAGCAAGACAAAGACCCTAATCATACTGCTAAAGCAACACTGGAGTGGTTTAAGGGAAAACACGTAAGTGTCTTGAAAAGGCCTAGTCAAAACCCAGACATCAATCCAATTGATAATCTGTGACATGACTTGAAGACCATCAAACTGGTAGGCTTGTTGTGTAAATCAAAAGGTAAAAAACCCCTACATTTTAATTCAAGGTTGTAATGCAACAATGCAGGAAAAATCACCACGGGCTGAATACTTTTGCAAGGCACTGCAGAGAGTGGTGAAACATTAGGTTTATGCAACATTCCCAAACAACTTGATACATTTTGTGGATTGTATTATAATCCCATAAATTATAGGAAAAAACGCATCTTGGGAGAGGTATTTCATACTATACAAAATTAACATTAGAGACTTCAAAAGTGAGCTTTATCCGCAGGTATTTGAAGATATACTGTATACTAGGTTATTTAATGCAGAATCTTAATTCTATTATACACATCTGTCACGATCTGTGGGTATGTGGACACACTATGCCGCACAGCTGGCCAAACAACAGTGTACCAAGTCAATATAAAGTCCAAGCACAAGGGTACCTGTAATAGTCCAGACAGTAGCAACGGCTTAGGCGCAGATGGGACCTTGGCGGCAGGTGATGCAAAATGTGGCAGATGACACCAGACGTGGTGTAAGTCAGCAGGCGTAGCAGATGGCACAACACGACTCCAACACTAGTGATGGCACAGGAACAAATACAGCATGGGATACAGGTAGCAGGGCACGGGAACACAGGGAGCAGGATACGACTAAGGGACCATTTGCAAGACTAACAGAGGAATACAAACAACGCTCAGGCAAGGAGTGAAAGGGCAGGGTTATCTGGGAGTAATTAGTTAATTTTTAACATGTGCGCATGCTGGCCCTTTAAGGCCAGGAATGAGCTCACGTGGGCACCCTATCGGTCACTGCAGGACAGGATGGCCACATGTGCTGGCATCTCCGGGGAAGAAGACGTCCGCAGGATGAGAGGGGTATGCGGTCTGCGACCGCGGCGTTTACATCATCAGTATTTGGAATGCCCTTTTGTTTGCCTCCGGTGGCTAATAACAGTTTTGTCTATGTTCTGTTATTCATTTTGTATCACCACACAGTTCTGCAACAATTTTTTGAGTAATTTATAAATAATAGTATATATAGATAATTCTGGTGAAAACCATTGTTTCCCATGTAAATTTGTACCTGTAAGGGCTTGTCCACACGTAGCAGAATTGCTGCGTATATTCTGTCCGCAATTGTGGACGGCAAATACACAGCAGAATACAGTAGCAACAGAGTGGGTGAGATTTAACAAATCTCATCCACACGCTAATTTTCGAGCAGAAACTCACCTGCGGTGCATATTTTTCATACAACAACATGTAAATTCCTGCTGCGGAAAGTGGACTGAATTGCTGCGTTTTTCAGGGGAGATGTCACCATCTTCCAATATCGAGAAGAACGCACAAAAGTTTTTTTATGTTTAACTACTTTTATAAAGAAAGAACTATTTGTTAAGAATAATTAGTTTTGTGTCGCTTGATTCTGAAAGCCATAACTTTTTTATATTTGAGCAGTATGAGTCCCCATTCACATGACCCCATTTCTCATCTGTAATTACAGAATCTATAATTACGGATGAAATTGCGGACCCATTAATTTCTATTGGCTACGGACACCTTTCCGTATATTTACAAATGTGGGGCCGGGCCATAGAAATGATCTGCAAAATATAGAACATGTTCTTGTCCGCAATTACGAAACAGACTCGCCCATAGAAGTCTATGGCCGCTTCCGCAATTGCGGATGGCTACAGATGTGTATTTGCCTACAGTAAAAACTATTAGGCTGGGTTCACACGACCTATTTTCAGACGTAAGCGAGGCGTATTATGCCTCGTTTTATGTCTGAAAATAGGGCTACAATACGTCGGCAAACATTTGCCCATTCATTTGAATGGGTTTGCCGACGTATTGTGCAGACGACCTGTAATTTACGCGTCGTTGTTTGACAGTTGTCAAACGACGACACGTAAATTGACTGCCTCGGCAAAGAAGTGCAGGGCACTTCTTTGCAACGTAATTTGAGCTGTTCTTCATTGAACTCAATGAAGAGCAGCTCAAGATATACGAGCGTCACAGACGCCTCGTATATTACGAGGAGGAGCATTTACGGCTGAAACGACGCAGCTGTTTTCTTCTGAAAACAGGCTGTCATTTCAGCCGTAAATGCCTGCTATCGTGTGAACATACCCTTACAGTTGTGTGCATGTGGCCTGAGGGCTTATTTTTTTGCGAGGCAAACTGTAGTTTTTATTTGTACCATTTTGAGGTACATGCAACTTTTTGATCACTTTTCAATCCATTTTTTGGGGGAGCTAATGTGACCAAAAAAACGGAAATTCTGGTGGTTTAAAAAAAAAATATTTACGCCGTTAACTGTGTGAGTTAAATAATGTTATATTAGAATAGTTACGACTTTTATGGACGTGGCAATACCAGTTATGTTGATTTTATTTTTAACATTAATTGTAAATGGAAAAAATGGGGAACTTTTATAAAAAAAACTATTCCCCCCCTCTGGCAGGGCCTAATATGAGCACAAAGATGGCAGGTCGCAGAACTGGGGGCCTTTTATAGCCTTCATTAGGTTGCCATGTCAGCCATCGTCACCCCGCGATCGCATTATGGGGGCGATGGACTGTCAGAGGGGGTTGCCCCTCTTTCTAACAGCTTAAATACCGCGGTCGCTATTGACCGTGGCATCTAAGTGGTTAAATAGGCTAAATCAAAGTGATTTTTTATTCCACCCGTTGCAGTGAGGTGTCGGCTGTAACATACGCACAGTATGGAACGCGCACAGCCCCTAAGCCCACTCCATACTTCCCCATGGTGGCTGCCAAGGGGTTACTAATTAGAATGGAAGTAGATCACTTTGGGGAGTTTTTTTTTTTTTAATTTAACTTGACTTTCAGTGGATCAGTGTCAAATAAATAATTTGTCAATGCTTTTACACAATACAACATCAAAAAGTCCATAATTAAATGGATAAAATTTATACCGTGTATCCTTTTAACTGTAAGCTTTTGGACGGGGGTCTTCTCTTTCATGAATTGTTAAGGACTGCAGAATATGTTAGGGCTATATACAGTAATTAAAGAGTAATCATTTATGTATTCACTGTTGTGCAAAATGTTAGACATCACTTGTCAAATTGCATGATCTTTTTTAGAGAAAAAAATGAAACATAATATTTTTCCTTTATAAAAGTTTTAGTGCCTTTTTAGTTAACCAAACAGTTTTTGTAAGTTCTCAGGACTTAGAGAACTTTTTAGGCCTTATTGCAAGTCAAGTGTACACAATAGTAGAAATTAAAGAGGTGTTCTCATCACACAAAGTGACGGCATATCTCATACCTGAGATTGAAGGGGCAGCAGCGCTGATTTAGAGCTGCATCTCCTACTTAGTTATTCCCTGCACAGTGGTGTTTCCTGACATCAGCTCTGCAAGGAACTGCACCGTGGCCCCATTCAATTGTGCTGGGAAAAACAGTGAAACTCTAGATTGCTAGGATATGCCATCACCAGTGGCGTAACTACCGCTATAGCAGCCGTATCGGCTGCTACGGGGCCCACAGCATGAGGGGGTCCGTGCCACCCGTCCGAGGTTAGTCATGGAGTACTTGGGGGGACATTCGGTCCCCCGTTCTCCTTATCGCTGCCAGCGATCACACATGTATCCCCTATCCAGGGGATACATCTCTTTTGTAGGACAAACTATAGGCCGTTTTCTTTGGGGGGGACGGCATTATCTACAGGGGGGGTCTGTATGGCGTTATCTACAGGGGGTTCTGTATGGTGTTATCTACAGGGGGGTCTCTATGGCGTTATCTATAGGGGGTGGTCTGTATGGCGTTATCTACAGGGGGGTTCTGTATGGTGTTATCTACAGGGGGTTTGTATGGCGTTATCTACAGGGGGGACTCTGTATGGCGTTATCTACGGGGGGGGTCTGTATGGCGTTATCTACAGGGGGACTCTGTATGGCGTTATCTACAGGGGGACTCTGTATGGCGTTATCTACAGGGGGATTCTGTATGGCGTTATCTACAGGGGGGGTCTGTATGGTGTTATCTACAGGGGGGTCTGTATGGCGTTATCTACAGGGGGGCTTATGGCGTTATCTACAGGGGGATTGGGGCTGTAAGACGTTATCTACAGGAGGCTGTGTATGGTGCTATCTATAGGGGGCGCTGTGTGGTGGAATCTATAGGGAGGCACTATCTACAAGGGGGGGTGTTGTGTGGTACCCAGCGGAGGGGGGCCCCAGTCAAAAGTTTGCTATGGGGCCCAGTGTTTCCTAGTAACGCCCCTGGCCATCACTTTATAATCAGTGGGGGTCCCAGTAGTGCGACCCCGACCGATCACAAAGTGATGACATATCCTAGCGATATGCCATCACTTTGTGTGATGACCAGAGTTCTTTAATCAATTCTGTGGCCCTTCAAGCCTCTTGCACTTACAATCAAATCCCATTCGGTTCCTCTAAGTGGCTGACTGAGGATCTGAAAAAAAATTGACATTCAAAAAGCAGGAGAAGGTAATTACAAACATGATCTGCATACAAGAGTCATCAGAAAAAAACTTTACTAGTGATCTATCCACACAATAGTCCTGGTAAGCTCGTTTTAAAAACGAAGTGCTGTGGTCTGATGAAAGAAAGATTGAATGCTTTGGCTTCTTTAACAAAAAGTACTTTGGCAGGAAAAGCATTTTAGATAGAGGAACTAATGGGTTCTACGAAATATCAGCAAATAATCATTGCCAATGTCCCACAGTCCAAACAGAAATTTAAGCTATAAAAAGAATGTTAGGTACAACATTTACCATGAACTACTGCAAGGTTTTGGATTGGTCTTCATTGCCCCCATACTTGAATATTTTTGAAAATCTGTGGATAGATTAAAGCATGCTGTACATGCAAGACAACTTGAGAATATTTGTAAACTAGAAGGAAAAAAATCGAAAGCATGAATACAAAGACTGTTAGCTGACTATAAAAAATACATTTGGCGGCTATGATTGATACCAAAAGGGTTGTTACTAAGCATTTTCCACATGCCAAATTTTATGTTTACATTTTTACGCTGTTAACATTGAACAAATAAACAGTGAATCTCTATTCACATCTCTTTTTTGTCTCCTGATATATATGCGGAATGGATGCCCAGGGGTATTTATCTGTATGCCATATAGTTGAATATGTCATCCATAAAGCTCCATTGTAAAATAACAATATACTTTTTTTTGCGGGACCCCTTTGTAATCAACTGTGTCTTTCAGTTTTGCTCTTTCCCTAAACTTTCTGTTGTACACTGGTTTATGAAGTTGCTAATTTACAGCAGCCTTTTTTTAGCAGCCATGAATCTATATATTTGTCAGAGGGTCGCAAATTCTAAATTAATAGAAATGCATTGTCCCTTGTCTCTCCTCTTTCACCTTTTTTTTATATATCAAAACCATAGTGTTTTAATGCAGCCTCCTGAGGGACTAAATGTTTTATAATAATAACCGGAAGTTTTCTCCAAAAAAGAAACCTAAAGTGTTCCTCACACTTTATTTGTTTTAAAGGATTTTATGGAACACTGCACGACCAGAAAGTTGGAAGTAGGAGGTGTGGTTTGGCAGCTAAACCTGATGGCCACTTGATAGATCAGCTCCAGCACCTAGCATCTAGAATTAGCAACTTACACCTCGAGAATAGGAGAGATTTTTCCTACAGACCTTACCTGGAGACTGGAGATGCCGAGGAGACGAAAACCGGTGGCTAAACCGGTCAAGCTAACGGACTTCTACTACCCCCGCCGATCTGAGGGGGAGAGAGACGAGGGGGCATCCGAATCGCAGGCCAGTTCACCTACCTCTGAACCGCCTCATCGCTGCTCGTGGGTAAACCGGAGGATCCGATGCCGAGACGGAGCATGTCTATGCCGTCACCAGAGGTTAGTTCCCCCTCTGGTGGGAGGACATCGCCGACAACAGCCACCATTACCGCGACCTCCACAAGCAGAGACGGCTCCCCCCGCAGCTCTGCATTGCCACGTGGGCCGGCTCAATCGGCGCCATCTTCCCCGTCCTCCAAAAGTCCTGTGAAACAGAGGATGAGACTGCAGGATCCCGATCTGACGCAGGACACGGTAGGGGATAATGACTCTTCTAATTATGTACCTGGGCATGTTCTTGATCACCTGCCTTTATCTTCCAACCCTGTCACAGAATCTATGCTGAAAACAATGCTGCAGGCGCTTCACCAGTCATTGCATTCAGGCATGGCTGAGCTTATTAACCCTTTAGCAACCTCTATAGCAGCAGTGGAACATAGAGTGCAACATGTAGAAATGAAAATGAGTAAAATCATTTCATCTCATAACACCCTTATTGATGCACACTATGACTTGGAAGATGATTTATCACAAGTTAAAGACAAAATTGCAGACTTGGAAGATAGGTCTAAACACAATAACCTCAAATTCCGGGGAATTTCGGAAGAAATTGCGCTGAAGGACCTTAGTCAGTATGTCCAAGATTTTATTCAGGCTCTGCTACCTGCCTGTACCCCACGAGACCTAATTATAGACAGAGTACACAGAATACCCAAGCCTAAATACCTGGCAGACTTCATACCCCGAGATGTGCTGGCCAGAGTGCATTTTTTTCATATCAAGGATCGATTTCTGAATGCCTCAAGAAAGGGTATCTCTATTCCGGCGAAGTTTAAAGAAGTGTCCGTATATTCAGATCTCTCTGCTGTGACTCTGCAGCTACGCAGAAAACTAAACCCTATAACTTTGGCTCTACGTGATAACATTCTCTATCGGTGGGGATTTCCGGTCCACCTCATGGTCTCACACAAACATTTGTCTCATATCATTAAATCTGTATCGGATGGCATCAACCTTTTGCGACAATGGAACATTGTAGTTTCTCTTCCTAAGCCTCTACCGATGGGCTCTCCACAACGTATCAGAGAAGAGTGGCGTATGGTTGGTCATCGTGGGCGGTCACCTCACTGAGCACTTGGCTTGATGTCTGGATGGTCGTAGTATGGCTCTCCGCGCTATTTTGTTGGACTCTCTCTTGATCTTACGGTTCTCACCCGCCACTTTCAGTGCCAATTGGCGGTCATCGGATGGACTGTTCTACCCCCGATCCACGGGACAACCCAGTTTGTCCTTTCTTGGAATTTGTTTCGATGTTGTTTTTTTTTGTTTTTTCAATTTATTTTATTTCACATCTGTTTTCTACAGTTCGGATTCTAACCCGAGCTTACATCATTGCTTTACATATGATAAGTTATGCTTTCTTTAGGGGATCTCCACTTTTGCGGGGAGTACGGAGCTTTCTCCCAAATACTTACCGTTAGGGATTAGATCAGACATCAGCACGCCTCCATATTGAATAATGGTTATATCGTTTGCTTCCCTGAATGTAAATGGCCTTAATAGTCCTCACACATGTGGAATGAAGCCAAATCTAGGATGTGTGACATTTTATGCATCCAAGAAACACATCTCTTGAAAAAAGATGCTAATCGCATAAAGAATTACCTCTTTCCTGATATTTATCAATCACATTATTCCAATAATCCAGAGGCGTTCTGATAGCTGTTAAAAAACTGTGGTCTTTCAGCTTCTTTAGATACATATAGATCCAGATGGGCGGTGTTAAAGGGGGTGGGGTAATAGCGGGATTCACGGGTTAGTGACACCCACTATTACTACCGCCTTTATAATCAGGGTCATTAGGGTTATGCCTAGTTCCCCTACCTTTTCCTCATACTAACATCGATCGAATTGCTTTTGCTGCTTCTCAAGGAAATAAGACCGTATAGTAAATAAAGGTAATATTTATTAACATACAGTAATTACTCTCATATATAAAATACAGTAACTAATCACAGTACAGTATAAACACGGTATCACAATCCTAATTATACCGCCACCCACTTACCTAAACATACACAGAAGTTACATTACAACACAATACACATAAGTTACTTGTAATTCTCACACGCTCACTAGCTCTGTCCCACTCCCTCCTAATATAACTTTCCCTATACACTAAGGGTTAATACGGGATAAGGAGGAACAAGGGGAATGGGTTTCTGTGTACCTGGGGATGTGCAGGTCAAGGGTCACTGCAGGGTACTTAGGGTAGCAAGGGTAAACAGGGTTCAGCAAGGGTAAACTCAGGGACTCAAGGGTTAACTTTACTCAGGGAAGCAAGGGTTAACCTAGGGACAGTAACTTCAGGGACTCAGGGAGAGCAAGGGTTAACTTACTCAGGGACAGCAGGGGCACAAATGGTTACTCAGGGAAGCAAGGGTTACAGCAGGAGGAGACAGGGAGAGAGAGGGTTAAGTGTAGCTGTTGCTACACTTGATACGTAGCAGAAGCTTGATACAGAAGCAGGAGAGGTGAGCCGGTTCGTGGTGGTGTGGGAGGCAGGTCCCAGCTGCTCCTCGTTGGTGGAGTGGTGTGGTCGTCTTCAGCTGCTGAGCGTACTGACGCAGGGCTATTTAACCCTGCCAGTACGCTCGCAACGGGGTACGAGTGGCGCGCTCCCCCGGCTAGCATGGGTCGGCATGGTGATAATGTATCACCAGCCGACTCATGAGCGCCCGCGCGAGTCCGTATGTGCGCGCGGGAGATTTGAAATGGAGACAGGGGATAACTATCTCCTGTCTCCATGGTTTCCAAACAAAGCAGGGCAATGCTAATTGTTCTTGTAATGATGGGGGTAGGGAAACAGACAAGTGAGCCCTAATCTACCCGCCACTCAGTCCCTGCCTACTTGCAACGACCCACCCTAGGCGATGGGGTACAACTGGGCGACGGTCCCTACGCTCAATAAGTGCACGACAGACAAACAGACAAGGGTACACAGAAGCTAAGGGAAATGGGGCAGTTGCCCACGGCAACACCGTGAGCAATAAGAGTGGTGAACGAGTTGAGTCAAACCAGGAGTGTATGAGGTACCAAACGCAGAGCAGGAGAGTAGTGAACAAGCCGAGTCAAACCAGGAGTGTATGAGGTACCAAACGCAGAGCAGGAGAGTAGTCAGTAAGCCAGGGTCAGTATGAAGCAGGGACAAATAGTTCAAGAAGCTGCAGCAGGGCCAGGAAACCAAACGAGAAGAATCACAAGCAAGGAGGAACAGGAAAGGCAGGTATAAATAGGCAGAGGGCGGGAGCTAGCTCCGTCTGGCCAGGCTGTGATAGGCTCTCCCACTCCTAAGCCTGCCATCCTGAGTGGTGGAAGATGGAGTCAGTCTCACAGACATAGAAGCAGGTGAAGACTGATTACCTATGGGCGTTGACACAGAAGCTGTGCCTGGCAGATCCTTTACAGTACCCCCCCTTTTATGAGGGTCCACCGGACCCTTTCTAGGTGGACCTGGTTTATTGGGGAAACGAAGGTGGAACCTCCTGACCAATACCCCAGCGTGAACATCCCGGGCGGGTACCCAAGTCCTCTCCTCAGGCCCGTATCCTCTCCAATGGACCGGGTACTGGAGGGAGCCTTGGACCATCTTGCTGTCCACAATCTTGGCCACCTCGAATTCTACCCCCTCAGGGGTGAGAACGGGGACAGGAGGTTTCCTCGAGGGAGCCAAGGACGGGGAGCAGCGTTTAAGGAGGGAGGCATGAAACACGTCGTGTACTCAAAAAGATGGGGGCAACTCCAGTCGGAAGGAGACAGGATTGAGGACTTCAATGACCTTGTATGGCCCTATAAACCGGGGAGCAAAATTCTTGGACGGGACTTTAAGGCGCAAGTTCTTAGACCATAGCCACACCAGATCCCCGACCATAAACAAGGGGTTAGCAGAACGTCTTCTATCTGCCTGAGTTTTTTGTATGCTCTGTGACGCCTCTAGGTTCTTCTGAACCTGGGCCCAGACTGTGCACAGTTCCCGATGAACGACCTCTACCTCGGGATTGTTGGAACTACCAGGTGAAACGGAGGAGAACCGTGGATTAAACCCAAAATTACAGAAAAAGGGGGAGACCCCTGACGAGTTACTGACCCGGTTATTAAGGGAAAATTCGGCGAGGGGAATGAAGGAGACCCAATCATATTGACAGTCAGAGATAAAACACCTTAAATATTGTTCTAGAGACTGATTAGTCCTCTCTGTTTGGCCATTAGTTTCAGGATGGAAGGCAGAGGAGAAGGACAGATCAATCTCCAACTTTTTACAGAAGGCTCTCCAAAACAATGAAACAAATTGTACCCCTCTGTCAGAAACAATATTGACAGGAACCCCATGGAGACGCAGGATGTGTTTGACAAACAAGGTAGCTAGCGTCTTAGCATTGGGTAGTTTCTTGAGGGGCACAAAGTGGCACATCTTACTGAAGCGGTCTACTACAACCCACACCACCGACTTGCCTTGAGATGGAGGCAAATCGGTGATAAAATCCATGGAGATATGGGTCCAAGGTCTCTGGGGAATGGGCAAAGAACGTAGTAAGCCCGCTGGTCGGGACCTGGGAGTCTTGGACCTAGCACAAACTTCACAAGCGGCGACGTAGGCCTTAACGTCTTTAGGCAACCCAGGCCACCAATAGTTTCTGCCAATGAGGTGCTTGGTACCCAGGATGCCTGGATGACCAGATAGTGCGGAGTCATGATTTTCCCTAAGTACCCTTGCAGGGGAACAAACAGCTTGTTCTCAGGAAGGTTCCCGGGAGCTGAACCTTGATCAGCCGCAATTTCAGAGACTAAATCAGAATCAATAGAGGAAATGATTATACCTGGAGGCAAAATACAAGCAGGATCTTCCTCCGAAGGAGGGCTGGCCATGAAGCTACGCGACAGTGCATCAGCCTTAATATTTTTAGACCCAGCACTATAGGTAACCAAAAAGTTGAATCTGGTAAAAAACAACGCGCATCGAGCTTGTCTCGGGTTTAGCCTCCGGGCAGATTCTAGGAAAACCAGATTCTTGTGGTCGGTAAGGACCATTACCTGGTGCCTAGCAGGAAGTGGCACCACTCTTCAAATGCCCATTTAATGGCTAAGAGTTCGCGGTTGTCAATATCATAGTTACTCTCAGTGGGCGAAAACTTCCTGGAGAAGTAGGCACAGGGACGGAGATGGGTAAGGGACCTGATACCCTGGGACAAGACAGCGCCCACTCCCACCTCGGACTCGTCAACCTCCACGATAAATGGCTCCATCTGGTTGGGCTGAACCAGCACCGGGGCCGAGATAAAGCACCTTTTAAGGATCTCAAAAGCCTGGACAGCCTCAGGAGGCCTGTGGAGGAGATCAGCACCTTTGCGAGTGAGATCCGTAAGAGGCTTAGCGATGACCGAGAAGTTAGCGATAAATCTCCTGTAATAATTAGCGAACCCCAAGAAGCACTGTAACGCCTTCAGGGAGGCAGGTTGGACCCATTCCGCCACAGCCTGGACCTTGGCGGGGTCCATGCGGAATTCATGAGGAGTGAGGATTTGACCCAAAAATGGTATCTCCTGCACCCCAAACACACATTTTTTGGTCTTTGCAAACAGTTTGTTTTCCCGAAGGACCTGGAGCACCTTCCTGACATGCTCAATGTGGGAGGACCAGTCCTTGGAAAACACAAGTATGTCATCAAGGTACACTACAAGAAATACCCCCAGGTAATCTCTTAAAATCTCATTTATGAAATTCTGGAAGACCGCGGGAGCATTATACAACCCAAAGGGCATGACGAGGTATTCGAAATGACCTTCGTGCATGTTAAACGCAGTCTTCCACTCATCCCCCTCTTTGATGCGGATAAGGTTATACGCCCCCCGTAGATCAAACTTAGAGAACCATTGGGCACCCTGAACCTGATTAAAGAGATCAGGAATCAAAGGAAGGGGATACTGGTTCCTTACAGTGACCTTATTCAAGTTACGGTAGTCAATGCATGGCCTAAGACCACCATCCTTCTTCCCTACGAAGAAGAAGCCAGCACCTACCGGAGAAGTAGAGGGGCGAATGTAACCCTTGGCCAGGCATTCCTGGATATACTCTCTCATGGCTTCACGCTCGGGACAAGAGAGATTAAATATCCTACCCTTAGGGAGCTTAGCTCCTGGTACCAAATCGATAGCGCAATCGTATTCTCTATGAGGAGGTAACACTTCGGAGGCCTCCTTAGAGAAAACATCAGCGAAGTCCTGAACAAACTCAGGTAGCGTGTTCACCTCCTCAGGGGGAGAAATAGAATTAACAGAAAAACATGACGTCAAGCATTCATTACCCCATTTGGTAAGATCCCCAGTATTCCAGTCAAATGTGGGATTATGCAACTGCAACCAGGGAAGGCCTAAAACCAAATCGGACGATAATCCCTGCATCAACAGTACAGAGCACTGCTCCAAATGCATGGAGCCAACAAGGAGTTCAAAAACAGGGGTATGCTGCGTAAAATAACCATTAGCAAGTGGAGTGGAGTCGATACCCACTACCGGGATAGGTTTAGGCAATTCAATCAATGGCATAGCTAGAGACATAGCAAATTCCACAGACATGATATTAGCAGAAGACCCTGAATCCATGAAGGCACTGCCGGTAGCAGACCTATCCTCAAAAGAGACCTGAAAGGGAAGCAAGATCTTATTAGGTTTCATATTTACGGGAAATACCTGTGCGCCCAAGTGACCTCCCCGATGTTCACTTAGGCGCGGAAGTTCTTCCGGCTGCTTATTCTTACGCCTAGGACAGTTGTTCACTTGATGCTTGTCATCCCCACAGTAGAAGCAGAGACCATTCTTCCTGCGGAGCTCTCTAAGTTGTTGGGGAGACACGGAGGCCCCGAGTTGCATTGGTTCATCCGAATTTTCCGTGGAAGAACGAAGCAACGGAACCTCGGGAGCCATCATGGGGGAGCCAAAGGAGAAAGCACAAAAACGTTCAAGTCATCGTTCCCTGAGACGACGGTCAAGACGTACCGCTAAAGCCATAACCTGATCTAGAGAGTCTGAAGAGGGATAGCTAACTAACAGGTCTTTCAGGGCGTTCGACAGACCCAATCTAAACTGGCACCTCAAGGTACACACCACTTCCTAAAGTCAGAACAGTACTCCTCAACGGGTCTCTTACCCTGACGTAAGGTCACCAGCTGACTCTCGGCAAAGGCAGTCTTGTCAGTCTCGTCATATATGAGCCCGAGAGCAGAAAAAAAAAGATCAACAGAGGAAAGTTCAGGGGCATCAGGAGCCAAGGAGAAGGCCCATTCTTGGGGGCCATCCTGGAGCCGGGACATAATTATACCCACTAGCTGGCTCTCAGAACCTGAGGAGTGGGGCCTTAGATGGAAATAGAGCCTACAACTCTCCCGAAAGGAGAAAAAAGTCTTCCGGTCCCCTGAGAACCGGTCAGGCAACTTGAGGTGGGGTTCAAGAGGTGAGGTGGGGGGCACTATCAGGGTAGCATCACGCTGGTTGCCCCTCTGAGCCAGGGCTTGGACCTGTAAGGAGAGGCCCTGCATTTGCTGAGCCAGGGTCTCAAGGGGGTCAATAGTTGTGTCAGGGACCAGGGTAGAAAAGGTATATGGGCCTGTGATTATGTAATGATGGGGTAGGGAGACAGACAGGTGAGCCCTAATCTACCCGCCACTCAGTCCCTGCCTACTTGCAACGACCCACCCTAGGCGATGGGGTACAACTGGGCGACGGTCCCTACGCTCAATAAGTGCACGACAGACCAACAGACAAGGGTACACAGAAGCTAAGGGAAATGGGGCAGTTGGCTACGGCAACACCGTGAGCAACAGGAGTAGTGAACGAGCCGAGTAAAACCAGGAGTGTACGAGGTACCAAACGCAGAGCAGGAGCATAGTCAGTAAAGCTAGGGTCAAATGGAAGCAAGGTCAATAATAATAGCAGGAGCAGCAGAGCCAGGAAACAGGAAAGAATCACAGGCAGAGGACAAGCAGGAAATGAAGGTATAAATAGACCGAGGGCGGGAGCTAGAACCGTCTGGCCAGGCTGTGATAGGTTCTCCCACTCCTGAGCCTACCAGCCTGAGTGGTAGCAGATCGAGTCACTCTATCAGACCTAGGAGCAGGTGCAGACTGATTACCCACGGGCGTCGACACAGGAGCTGTGTCTGGCAGATCCTTTACACCCGTATTGACATTCATTGTGGATATAGATTTACTACTCTTGACTAAAGAGTCGCAGATAAAGGATATTACATGATCTGACCATGCTACCGTGACGCTGAAACTTGAGGAATGACACAGTATTAATCAGACTTACCTGTGGCGCTGTAACCCCTTTCTCTTGTCCCATAGTAAATACAAAGTAGAACTTGAGCGAGATCTTAAGGAATATTTCCAGACTAATGATACATAAGTAATGAATGATGATGAAAGATAAAGTCCACCATCCAGACTTCTTTTTAATGAATTCTCCATAATATAAATAGAAAAGAAAAGTAGATCCGGAGTTTTTTGTATATAAAATATAGCTTTTACTTGTCAGACGCCAGGAAACAGGCGCCAGATAAGGAATTACAGACGTACCTGAGCGATTTCTTGCCACTGCAAGCAGGCCTGCAGACATACAGCCTGTTTATTTTGCTCCAGCAATCCTGAGAATTTGGATCTAGCTGGATACGGCCCCTCTCCCCTGAAGAATCATGTGGCCGTGAGGAAACGCGTTGGGAGATTTTAACCACACTAAGAGAGTTCACAGAGGAGATCCTTTATACAGATAAGCCTTCTTCTGATCCATCGGACAGCAAGCTCTCAAGTTTGTCAGAGAAAACGGATGACATCCATACGGGTAGGGGGGCACTGAGCCCCATACTCTTGTACCTGTTGGTCACTCATTATTATTACCTGTTGGTCACTAACCTGAAAGGATCTCTAGACAAGAAATTTGATGAACACTCTTTATTCATTATACACACGCATGAACTGCTGTTAATGTCGTATCACTTCACGATACTGGATACAGGCTTTGAATGAGCATCAAAATCTCAGCACATTTTATATATCGTCTGTACTATTGTGTTTCTTCTAAAGTAATTTTTTAAGAGAAACAAGTAAAAGCTATATTTTATATACAAAAAACTCCGGATCTACTTTTCCAGACTAATGATACCCCTGATATTAATATCGACACACTTTAGTACGCTCATAAAGCATTTATAAGGGGCTCTTTGATTCGTCTTGGACATATTGTCAAGAAACAAAGACTAGCAAAGATCGCTTTGTTAACGGAGGACATACATAAGTTGGATGTGTTAAATAAATCAGCTCTGTCTCAGAGTTATGCAGAGAAGCTCTTTCACCTTAGACAGGACCTATGTCAATGTTTACTGACAGAGTATGAAAAATCTCTTAGAAAAATGAAAGCCAAATACTACTCGCAAAATAATAAAGAAGGTAAATTGCTCGCAGCCAGACTTAAAGCTCAGAATAGAAAATCTAGAATTCCGTTCCTGCTTGACCCCCACACTAAAAGAAAAATTTTGCACCCTAAAGACATAGCGGATAAGTTTAAAACATTCTATTCGTCCCTGTATAATTTGGAGGATGACCCATTCACGACCCGCCCGACTCCATTAGAAATTGAGGGTTTTCTGAAACATATTTCGCTTCCAAGACATCATCCCAATTATCTGCCCTTAATGCCCCAATCTCGGAGACAGAGATATATGACATTATTCGCGGGCTGCCGTCTGGTAAGTCTCCTGGACGGATGGCCTGACTAACGCGTATTATAAAACGTTCCATGATATTTTAACACCTTTTCTAAGCAAATTTTTCCAAAAAGCTATGTCCTCGGAGTCGCTCCCTCGAGAAAATCAAATGGCATTGGTTGTGACGATCCCTAAACCAGGGAAGTCTTCGGATACTCCCCAGAATTTCAGGCCCATCTCTCTGTTGAACACAGATATTAAGGTCTATGCGAAGCTTTTGGCGACTAGAATAGCTCCTCTACTTCCATCCATGATACAAGAAGACCAAGTAGGCCTTGTTACAGGTCGCCAAGCGTCTGATAACACTAGATGGGTAGTGGGGTTACTCAATCATATTAATAAACATAGAATACCAGCTGTACTGTTGGCTTTAGACGCCGAGAAGGCATTCAACCGTATTCACTGGTCTTATGCATTTACAGTCCTGGACACTATGGGGTTTAATGGGGGAATTCTCACAGCTGTTCAAGCCTTGTACTCAAATCCGTCTGAAAAAGTCTTGACTAATGGAGTATTATCGGATGATTTAAAAATGACTAACGGCACGAGACAAGGCTGCCCTCTATCACCCCTCATATTCATACTGGCTATGGAACCCCTTGCTCAGATGCTGAGAGTACATGAAAATGTACATGGCATACCGGTTGGCTCTCTAACTCATACTATCTCATTATATGCTGATGACATACTTTTGTCTTTGTCGCAACTAGAGACTTCCCTGGCGGCAGTCTTAGAATGCATACAGTTATTTGGTAATATTTCCCTATATAAGCTTAATACCCAAAAATCACAGATTCTCCCCTTGTGTCTATCTCCGTCCACATTAAACTTTTTGCAAACCAAATATATCTTAGATTGGAGGACAGACGATATTTCATATTTGGTACTTCACTTGACTCCTTTGCATAAGTCTTTATATGTGACTAATTTTGTACCGCTCCTTAGTGACATAAAAAGTGAGGCTGACAGGCTACAAAAATGTGAGATCTCCTGGATGGGTAGAATCGCCTCCTTTAAAATGCTTCTACTTCCATAGCTTTTATATTTACTTCGCACCCTTCCCATACATCATCCCAAGACATTTTTGCAACATATCCAAAAAGTCCTATCACAATTTGTGTGGGCAAAACAGGAACCTCGGATTGCCTCTCACATCCTGACCAGAGACAGGAAACTGGGGGGGGGGGGTGGTATGGGGATCCCGAATATAGATAGGTACTACATAGCTACTTTGGTTGCTCAAGTTTCTCCTTGGTGGAGATCTGATAAAACAAAACATTGGGTTACTATTGAGACTTCCTATATTTTTCCAGCTTAGCTTAAAGCACTTTTATTTCTCCATCACTGGGATTTACCTTGTGTGTCAGATATATCTCCGCTTGCTTTGGCTGCCTTACACTGCTGGAAATATTTGCATACATATTCCAAGGATTGTCTTCCTTTGCCCAAATCTTGTATGCCCATAGATTTTTTTGAGTTGGTTATTCCGGACATTAATATTGCCGTGTGGAAACACTATGGTGTGATGGATCTTTCCCAGATCCTTGAGAATAACCAACTAGTAGACTTTTCCTGTTTGAGATCCAAATACTTATTGCCTACACGGGGCTTGTATAAGTATTTCCAAATTTGAAATTTTATGGTGAGACATAACAACTTGGACTCTGTATGCAACCTTAAATTATTTAGCTGGCTGAATAAGGGCCCTAAAGGCCTTAAATATATTTATGACTTAATTGATACTCAAGCCACATTTGTAAAAACGTATATCCTATTAAATTGTGGGAGAGGGACTTAGGGACAACGTTTGCAGACAAGGAATGACTCAAGGCTTTTAAACTACTACATGCCTCCTTATCATGTTCTTCACATGTAGAGGCCGTGCTTAAAACTGTTCTCCGGTGGTACTACACACCAGACCGTCTGCAACAGATGCTTCCCCACACCACAGCCCAATGTTGGAGGAACTATGCCTCTAACGGTACGCTGATATATATTTTATGGGAATGTCCTGTTATTTGTGGCTATTGGAAGGAGGTGTTTGACCTCTTGAGAGAACTGATTGGGATTCGGGTCCCCATGTCACCACAGACAGCCTTACTTCTCCTTGAGTTGAAGGAGGTCCCTCCACACTCTAAGATCTTAGTATGTAAAATTTTGGTCATGGCTAAATTGGTTCTAACTCGCTATTGGAAATCTACCTCGGCTCCACCTCTACCTGAACTAGTTTAGCTGATTAATATGTCTTATGTATATGAGAGAATTATTACGCATGGCAATTTTACTTTTGACACATTTGTTAAGAGATGGAGTTGGTGGGCTCATAGCTCTTACTGTACTTCTACATGATGAAATGTTTATTCTCTCCCTGTAGAGACTTCTCTACTGCCTTCTCACATTGATATGTAAGCTGGTTTGTTAAAAAACTTGGATTGTTTGTCTTTGTACTGCTGCACATGTGCTCGTTTTGCATTTTATGATGATGCTTACAAAGGTCGAAATATTATTCTCTAGTGACTTGTACACAGGATGATACCGGATATTTGGCCTGTATTGATATATGTTGATTTAAGACATGCACATTTATTTGTCTGTTCATTATTCTGTAAAATCTCAATAAAAATCATTGAAACCAGAAAGTTGGATGTAAAACATTCGTTTCGGGCCGATTCTATCATATCGACTGTCCAATTCAATAAATTTACCACGAATTACAAATCCCCCGATTGCTCTGTCTGACTGATGTTTTCTAGGACGGTATCCAAGTTGGATTAAGTTCTAGAAGACATCAAAGGGTCAAACAGAAACAGGGCAATTGTGGCACCTGTGATTCCACCCCTAAAATGAAAAACAACAACCTTTTTTCCCTCTCCTGGTCTCACGTAGCGACACATCCCTGGTGGCCCCCTGAGATGACGTTGTTTTGTCCCATGTGACAAACTGCTGCGATGCGTCCCTGCTAGCCTCATATGGGACAAATCGGTGTCATTTCAGGAGGCCATCAGAGACGTGTCGCAGCAGCGGTCAAACGGGACAAAACAATGTCGTCCAAGGAGTCTGGAACGCATTGCTACTAGGTGGGTAAGGTATTTTTTGTATCTCCTCTTCTCCCCTCTTCTTTTTCTAATATGCAAAGTGGCCATTTGCTGATTTGTGTGCCGCAATCCAAAACTTTTGGAAAATTCGGATTGAATTCAATTTGTTTAGAATCTATTCACCTTTTTCTATTGGTGTGTTATTTGGGGAGGGAATTGGATGGTACCTGACCCGTCCATTGGTGGCCATCAGAGGCATAGTTATGGGTTTTGCACGCGGGGGGCAAAACATTTCTGAGTGGGCCCTAACTCAGTGGGCCACCCACACACAGTATAGTGACCCCTTAATGGTCAACACACAGTATAATGCCCTCATAGATGCCCCTACACTGGATAATGCCCCTATAGCTGCCCCCATAAAGTATAATGCCCCTATAGCTGCCCTCACACACTATAATGAGTCCTTAGCGAACCCACACGGTATAATGCCCTTATAGCTGCCTGAAAAAGGGGCTCTTATATATATATATATATATATTATATTTATATATATATATATATATATATATATATATACACACACACACACGTGTGTAAAAGGGCTGGTATAATAGTGGATTTCACTTGCTTGTGTCTGCCACCATTACTACCTCCTTTATAATCAAGGTCACTAGGGTTATGCCTAGTTCCCCTACCTTTTCTTTATACTAACGTTAATCTACTTGCTTTGCTGCTACGTAAGTGTATACGACTCAGTAAATACAATTGTGTAGTAAATAAAGGGTAATATTTATTACTAACAATAATCACACTTACATATAAAATACACAGAACACAGTAACTGATCACAGTATAGTTTCAGTATAACCAAATAAACATAACAATTAATATATACTGAGTATACTCACACTATACGTAGTACAGTATAAACACGGTATCACAATCCTAATTATACCGCCACCCACTTACCTAAACATACATAAAAGTTACGTTACAAAACAATACACATGTACATGCTCACTGTTTCTCTCCCACTCCCACCTAGCAATAACTATCCCTGTACACTAAGGGTTAATCAGGTAACCGGGACATCAAGGGTTAACTTAGGAACTCAGGAGGAAATAGGGATAACAAGGGGAATGGGTTGCTGTATACCAGGGGATAGCAGGTACTGCAGGGCTAGCAAGTTACTGCAGGGATTACTTAGGGATAACAATGGTTATTGCTGGATTTACTCAGGGCCGCAAGGGGTAGTAGGGGTGGTCAGGACTGCAAGGGTTACTTAGGGAACTCAGGGCTACAAGGGTTAACAGGGTATGGGAATGTGCAGATGAGGAGCTGGAGAGAAAGGGTTACTTAGGGTGTATAGGGGAGAAGATACTTAGCGGTTCATGTGGTCCAAGTTGGTGAGTTGGTGTGTCTTCAGGTAGGCAGGAAAAGAGAGAGAGAGGTGTGGGACCGTTTGTCCTTTTAAACCCTCCCGTTCACATATGTGTGACATCACATGCTCATGCACGAGCAAGGGGGGGCATGGGCTTATGGCTACCTCATGGAATACAATTACCTGGTGAGAAAGGGGGGAAGGGCAGCTCGTGTGAATGCATTGGATGTGTCTAATGTCTTCTCCCCCAGATGGCAGAGATACACACACAACTAATATCTGACATAGAAAACACTTCCCTTTACACTGCCCCACACAAGATAATGCCCATATAGCTGCCCCACACAGTATAATGCCCTATATCTGCCCCACAAAGTATAATGCCCCTATAGCTGCCCCCACACTGTATAATGCCCCCATAGCTGACCCCACACAGTCTAATGCCCTATAGCTGCCCCCACACAGTCTAATGCCCCTAAAGCTGCCCCCACACAGTATGATACCCCCATAGCTGCCCCACACAGTATAATGCTTCATAGCTGCCCCCACATAGTATAATGCCTCTATAGCTACCCCCATACAGTATGTTGCCTCCATAGCTGCCCCCACACTGTATAATGCCCCCACAGTTGCCCTCATACAGTATATTGCCCCATAGTGGCCTCCCATACCCAGTCTGTCCCCATAGTGCTTAATAAAAAAAAAAATACTCACTGATACCTGTTCCCACAACAATTGAAAGAGATCCCTCTGTTCCTCCGGGCTGTGCTATGAGTGGCTCGGCACAGAGAGGCGCGATGACGTCTCTACATCGTGCCTGTCTGCATCGAGCCGCTCACGGCCGTTATTACACAGTGAATGCTGTGGCACGAAGTCGTCAGATCCCTGCTCCAGCATTGGATTTAACTATATCTGTGTCCTGAGGACACAGATACAGTTGAAAATGGGACAAAGGGGAATGGCTCGCAACCCCCGGAGGTCTTCACACAACCCCCCTTGGGGTCACGACCTACAGTTTGGGAAACACTGGTATGGATATTTCAAACCCTTTGGCCCTTCAAATCATGATCTTGGATGACAAGAATATATGTGTAAAATGCTGTGTAGATTCTCGCCTCATTGTCAGCAGCAATTAAAGCAGTACTTTTGGCCTTAAAGGAGCACTGTGGCAAATATTGTTGTTTTTTTTTTTGCACATATCCTGCTTACTTACCAGCAATTTTCTAGCAGTTTTGTTTCTTCCCAAGTCAGTTCCATCTATATATTTTGAACCCTTTTTATTATGAGCAGCTGTGTCATGGGATTTCACTCTGACCACCAAAATATACCATGCTCTCAAATGTAGACAGGTCACCCTCCCCTGTGTGTCTGACTTGAACTACGGGATTTCATCATCACCTATCAAATCCCTCCTTGCAGCTCTGAGACCCATCCTCTCACCACCCAGCTCCACCCTTCTTATTCCACTGTATGTAACTCCATGCACATAGTGCTGCTGAAAATATTATTTCTGCCCTATCTAAGAGGGCAGTGGTGCAGTGATTTAGAAGGTGAGTCCATACAATGATTAGGTGCAGACTTATAAAACTCCCCTGACTCCCTCTAACTGACTATACTATCTGTGAGTGCTATGTGCAGAGAGTACAGTGTATTTCTATGAGATGCTGCTCCTCACTGCCTCCTGTGTAAAACTGACACAAGCATTAAACAGGTTGAGCTGTATTTCGTAGAATACTCTAAGACTCTGCAGTGTGAGTACAGAAGTTCTACGTCACTAATCTATCATTTGCTAGCCTTAGTTAGGACTAATAGTAGAGCAAGTGCAATGTTATGAGACTCCGTCCTCTCTGCAAAACCAGAAGCATCATGGAAAATGTAGGCTGCATTAGGGGAACCATATCAGAGGGAAAGAAGGAACCAGATAGCAGACAACCCATAAATGTCACTTCAACTAAAACTATACACAAGAACCTCTACAATATTCTTTAATAATATCGTATGATGCACTATATTGGAAAAAAAAAAATCAAAAATTGCTGGAGTGCTTCTCCAAAGTAAATCTCCAATTTGTATTGTTATGTTGTTTTTAGGTACAAAATTCTCTGCTGATAATTTTTTTATATAAATATAGTGTTCGGAGCTCCATGTTTCTGATACGCCTTTTTTTGGTGCATTTTAATCCAAAACAGCGTCTAGTCAGCTATGTGACTTATTTATCAACCATTTGCGCCAAAATTTAGAGCTATTTGCGCCATGAACCTTCAGTTTGTAAAAGTGGAGAGCAGTGGCGTCGCTAGCACCGGGCTTTCGGGGACCAAGCCTCGGATCTTTGGCCTGGTGTGCCGGATCTCCGGGCGACTGCCACATAAGGGCGTAGCTATAGGGGTTGCAGCAGTCCAAATGGATGATTTACAGCGTCCATAATTAAGGCTGGAGCTTAATGTTAGCCAGTGAAAAAGCTAACACTAACCCCCATTATTACCCCGGTACCCTCTGCCACCAGGGGTGCTGGTGATGGTCGGGCACTGGGGCGGCCACAGGCTGGTATTATTAGGCTGGGAAAGCCCAAAAAACAGTGTGACTTCCCACCTTGGTAATGCTAGCCTGCTATGTTTTATCTGGCTGGTTATGAAAAATAAGGGGGACCCCACGTCATTTAAAAAAAAATATATATATAGAAGAAAATTATGTCATCAGTTGTCCGGTCGTGAACAACCCCTTTAAATAATTGATAAAAACAAATGTTATATTGAGCGTTGAGTGCTGCATGATTCATTCTATATACAGATATTATTATTTTTATTGTCTACTGAGCACCACTGCTATTATTTGCCTGTGGCATTCTAGTGTTTATAATTACATCATGGAGTTAGTGCTGGTATATATATTTGTTCTTATTACATACCACATATATAAATATCATAATAATTCAGTGAATCAATAATTCAGCCGCATAAATATGTATGTATGATCGGTTGGGGTTTGACACCCAGACCCCGCACCGATCAGCTGCTTGAACAGTATGTAGTAGTTTGAACCGGAAGCAGATGGCTCCGGTCACCGAATAGCGGCCGAGCTGCAGTACTGCACCTTTGCTCCTATTCAAGTGAATAGGAGCACAATTGCAGTTCTGCAGCACGGCCGTTATAATAACATCATGGAGTTAGTGCTGGTATGTATATTTGTTCTTGCTACATACCACATATATAAATATCATACCAGAAAAATTCAGCCGCATAAATATGTATTTTTTTTTAGCAGCATTCTTTGGATATAAGGATATAGTGTCTCAATAACTAATAAAAACGAAGACATTTAGAAGATCTGTCAATTTGTTTATCCTGTATGAGGGGCAATGTAAAGTTCTAATAAGGTAGAAAGCATTCAAAATATAGAACGCATATACCTGTTTAAAAATGCCATACTCCGATGGAAGTCCTAGCTCATAATCTACTGGAATTACAACCACCACCTAAGAAGATAAAACCGTGTATGTAATAACTTGTCCTCATGACATGTTCTTCAGATACTGCCCTCTTGTCATAAATGCAGGCAACTTGTAGTAAAAAAAAAATCTGCCCTGGTCATGTGATGATCACACAGGTGCACGGCTCATACAATTATCAGAGTTGTGTCTTGTAACGACCTGTGCCCCTGTGTCATCACATGACCTGGACTGATGAAGATTCCCGTTACCATTGGTTCCAAGCCGAGATCTTGATGATGGCAAGGAATTGATACACAGTGGGGGAGAATTCTTTCTCGAAGTACTGTAAAACACTAGCGTACATTCGCTTAACCAAATCTATTATGTGTTTTAGACACTTTTTACGCCTCTTGAAAGTTTAAAAATGTGTCTAGAAAAGGGGAATTAGCTAAGAGGCATAATTAAATGCTCCAGAGTTATTAATGGATGCCCTATTCTTTTGGTTTGAAATATTAATGTAAAATACACCAGCCAAGTGATGGCATGAGGCAAAATGTCTAACAGGTCTAGCAAGATGCGCCAAATTTATTATACAGCACGCACCACTGTGATAAATTTGACGCATTTTCTGCCACTCAGGTCTAGCTTCATCCTGTAGGAAAGTATTAATAAATCTCCAGCATTATATATCAGAAAATTGCATAACTTTTCATTATACGTACAATGAATAAACTTGATTTTGCTCAAAATGGAATACCCTTATTATATTAGGCTGTGTTTACCCATTGCGTTATTCACTTCAATCTGACTGAGATTGTCAGATTGAAGTACCAATTGTTATGAAAAAATGGGTCCTAACTATCAGATCTAATCTTTGTCTGATGTAAATAAACATTTTCCTGATCCGATTTCCATGATCATTATAATAGTAACATGTAAGTGATAATTGGAGACTTCACATTATTGGAAATGGCGATGTCCATATGATTATCGCATAAGCCCAGATATAGCATTTTTCCTTGTTAGGCTCTGTTCCCTTCTGCATCGCGGCTTCAGTGTCTGGTAACATTTGCGTTCATAAAAAAATTTTTTAAACTCCCAGTCAATCTTTAGGTAGCTGTAGGTGTATATTAGGTGTGTTGCAAACAGTTGTGTTGTGTAACCTACATATTTTGAGTTTCTTTCCTTCCTTTTGCTGGCTTCTGTAGAAATGCAGATTTTCTCAGTCCAGGCATGTTTAGTGGATGGGCTCTTACTGATGTGATGCAAGAGCTGTGATGTGTGCTCTGAGCCAATCAGATGTATCCACCCTGCTGCTCCCTCTTCATGTGTTTCCCAGAAACACTGAAAGACAGGGAAACTGCAGCTACATCCACCACCTTCCTTTTCTTTTTCTACTGTATTGCATATGATGGAATTGTTGCTTCATGAACATTTATAAAAAGTCTACGGCAGAAAAAGGGGGATTACAGAGTGCACAGGTACCACCCGGGAGCTGGTGCTTGGCTGTCTTAGCTACCGCTCTAACGACCAGGATTGGAGGAGGCCATTTAAGAGTGAGGACATTTTTATCGGGTCACTAAGTTTCCCGGTTTCGCAATCAGGAACTGGGGAACCCTGTACAGTCAGCCCTGGGAACCTAGAAAGGGCCTCATGGCTAACTTTACACAAAGCCTACTGTTAGGGCACACTAAGCGTTGCCCTAGCAGCAGTGTGTATCATAATGACCCAGTGCATAATGGATCAGCATAAAGAAGTATGCTAATACATAAAAAATGTAAAATATAGAAGAAAAATAGTCATCCCTTAATCGGCTTTAAAAAAAGTGCTAAACAAATAATAATAAAATAAAGTCAGCAAAAAAAAACAATTACAATAAACGTGATTATTTAATATACAATTTGTTACACTGACTTTACATGAAGATAAAAACCATACACATATTAGATATCCCTACAACCATAACCTGAAGAATTAATTTAACTGATTATTTAAGGTGACTTGAAACAGTATATAAAATAGAAAAAAAAAAAGACAAAAATGCTATAAATTTCACAGAAATTATATGTACCCCCTAAATGGCACCTAACAAAATGTAAATTTCTCTTGTGTAACAGCCACGTCACAAAAATTTTTAAAAGTTATGGCTTTCAAAATGCGAAGAGACAAAATCTAAAAATGTCACTGCGTCATTAAGCCTTAAAGATGCTCTGTCACCACATTATAAGAGGCCTATATTGTACATGATGTGATCGGCGCTGTAATGTAGGTTACAGCAGTGTTTTTTATTTATAAAAACTATAATTTTTGACTGAGTTATGACCTATATTAGCTTTATGCTAATGAGTTTCTCAATGGACAACTGGGCGTGTTTTATTATATGACCAAGTGGGCGTTGTACAGAGGAGTGTATGACGCTGACCAATCAGCGTCATACATTTCTCTCCATTCATTTACACTGCAGATAGCGATATAGCTGTGGAGTCACATAAACATACTATAACGTCCTGGCTAGAGGTAATGTATATTCATTGTCATAACACATGAGTAGCGTTATAGTATGTTTATGTGTAGTGTAAAAGAGCCTTCAGGCTCTATTCACATCTGCATCGTTGTTTCTGTTTATAACAAATGCAGCGCTGACGTACAGTAGATGCATTGTCTGCCTCTGACTGAATAATGAAATTAAATATTTAGGAAAAAAAAGTTTGCACCAAATAGTGAAGCTATTTATTTTTGTGCGTAGTTTTTGCTTTGGTCAAAACAATAAGGCTAGAGCTACACGGCAACTTTGGCCGTGACACATAACTGTTTAATGAGGATACAGCTACTACACCTAAATATCTGCTATACAACAATGTTTTAGTTGCGTTCATTCGTTATTTTAGGAAAGCGTTGGAAAAATGCCAGGGCATGTCAGCATTTATAAATTCAATAAATCTAAGAAACATCTTCATAATCTGTCTCTATTAAAGTGGAAGGCAACTGAGACTTAGGCTAGGGCTACACAGATTGCCGAAAATTGGCGTGTCATCCTGCCTGCATCGCAGTTAATGAATGTCATTGTGCCGCGTTGCAATAAGCAGCTTGCCGCGATCGTGACACAACAGTCACAAAAAACCTAGCAGGTTTGGATTTCTTGTGACTGTCATGTCGTGGTCGTGGCAACACAGCCACATTGACTTCATTACCTGTGATTTTCTAAAAATGACAGGCATATAGTCCTGAGCGTCAGCCTATTCAGTCCGTAAATTTAATGGCTTGCCTATGAGAAACTTCCTACATTATTGTTTCTTGTTTTAGATTCACAACTTAACTAGACTTTTGCTTAGACTGTTTAAAAAAACCATACACAAGCACAACACGATATACTCTGACATGACATTTGCTGTACTAGTTTTAATTGGTGCCCTAACTTAAAATAACCCATCAATGAGGGATCTTTGGGACCCCCACAATCAGCATAATGAAGGGCCCATAGAGATTGCTGGAGTGCCATCGTCTCTTCATTGTTTATCCACGCACATACAGGTATGACTTTGCCTGGTACCTCAATCTAGCCCATTCAAGTGAATAAAGCTGAGCTGCCGTAGTGCCCAGAGACATAGCTAGCAGGGGGGTAGGGGAGGCAGTGACCCTGGGCCCATTGAGAAGGTGGGGCCCAGGGCCAGTCCCACAGCGGTGGTATGTCCTGGTTTCAACTGTATCTGCATTCTCAGGTCACAGATACAGTTGAATCCAATGCTGGATCAGGGAGCTGACAGCTCCTTACGCCAGCATTCACTGTATAATGCCGGCTGTGATCAGTTCGGCACAGACAGGCGTGATGTAGGGACTTCATCGAGCCTGTCTGTTCCGAGCCACACACTGCACAGACCAGAGGAGCAGATGGATCTCCACTTATCGTGGGCATCGTACTATGTGGGGGCACTAAGGATTCATCATACTGTGTGTGGGGGCAGCTTTGGGGGCATTATTCTGTGTGGAGGGGCACCTTTAGGGGCATTATAGTGTGTGTGGGGAGGCACTATAGGGGCATTATACTGTGTGGGGACAGCTATTGTGCATTATAATTTGTGGGAGCAGTTGTGGGGCACTATACTTTGTGGTACAAGCTATAGGGGCATTATACTGTGTGAGGACCACTAACAGGTCATTATAATGTGTGGGGCAGCCCACTCAGATGTGTTTCGTCCCGCCCCCCCCCCCCCCCCATAGTAAACCCCTAGCTAAGCCTCTGGCACTGCCACACCAGTATGCACTGTGCCTGAATAAACATTGAAGGGGGTCACAATTCTTAACTGGACATCAGACCCCCACAATCATACAGTGATGGACTATCTTAAGGATAGGCCATCAATTAAAAGTCCCACGTAACCCTTTTTATCCCCAAAAATGTTGCAAAACAAAATTTAGCTAAAGAAGCTCTTTGGAGATAACTTTACTTTAAATTCTCCTTTATGTATAGTACATACAGTATATTCCTTTACATTCATATCAGTCCCTTCCTAAACTATATTTTCTACCTACCTTTTTTAGTTTATTTTCTTTCACCTCAGTATTTGACCCAGCGACTAAAAAACTAAAAACGCTGCAAGCTACTGGGATGTTTTGTGTTGAACCAAGATAACCATCTATATTGAAATATTTTTCTGTTTATTGCTTAATGTAACCCACTGTTTATGATGTCAATAGATTGGATAAATAAGAATGAAACAATTGTGCTACTTTTGCTTTACAGGTCTCCTGGACGCACAGTTATTGCTTTTTCAAATAGTCTTTTGAAAGCATATGTTTATTTAATCACTTTTTCATTAGCAAGAAAATAAATCAAGAAATGGAAAATGCCATTTCAAAGCCAAAATTCTGTGACAAAACAAAATGTGACTTATGTAACAGGTACAACATGCCATGTAAAATGACTGCAGTCATTTCCATTTGGGATACCCTCTTATGCTCCAAATTATGCCCTCTCATTTTCAACTGTCAATCAAATGACATCACTTCCTGTTTTAGTGACCACAGAGTGTAGACTTCTACAAGACTAAAAGGAGTTGTCCAGTTTAGAAAACCCATTTTCATACACCCTATTAGGGAATTCTGAGTTAATAGAGGGGGTCCTCAGGATCTCTCTTTCTCTCTGGAGAACCTGTCCTGCATTACACAACACAGCCTATTGATTTGAATGGGCACTGTGTAATGCTTAATTTCATCTTTGGTGGCGCTGCAGGGAAATTGAACACTTACTGTCAGGTTTCCCAAAAGATTACATTTGATTGCTGGTGGTTCCAGCAGGGGGACACATTGTGATCTGATTATTGTCAAGGGACCATTCTAACAAGTATTGGGCCACAGACATTAATTCAGATAGGGGACTGGGAATGAAGAGGACTGGAAGTCTCCAACCATGAATCCAGAAAAAGTATGAAAGAAGGCTCCAGGTTCTTGGTTAAGCTGGGGGGAATCCTTTGTGATCTACTTATTGTGAGGGAAACCTTCGAACAAGAAGGGATTGTCCAAAGTGGAGAACCCCTTTAACTTTCGTGGTCACAGACACTAGTTCAAATAGGGCCCTGGAAAGAAGAGGACAAGATGGCTCCAACCATGAATCCAAAAGAAGTGTGAAAGATGGCTCCAGGTCATTGGCTACGTTGGGAGGATGTGTGCGTGAACAAGGGAATAAAATGCAGACAGGTAAAAAAAAAGGTTTTAATGAGCATGAAGATCGTTTTTTTTGTCAGATTGGTAAAAGGTAGAGTATGTGTCGAAATTAGGTTTTAATTTTGGTCAGATATCTTTTAGCTTTTTCACATTAGCACAATAATGGAACATTGATTTAGGGCCTGTTCACATCAGCGTTGGCTTTCCGTTCAGGGGTTCCGTTGGAGATTTCCGTCGGGTGAACCCCTCAACGGAAAGTCAAACAAAAACCTTAGCTTCCGTTTGCATCACCATTGATATCAATGGTAATGGAAAAATTTCTAATGGTTTTCGTTTGTTACTATTCCGGCAGGTTTCCGTTTTTGTGACGGAATCAATAGCGCAGTCGACTGCGCTATTGATTCCGTCGAAGAAACGGAAACCTTCCGGAATGGTGACAAATGGAAACCAGTAGCAAAGTTTCCGTCACCATTAATATCAATGGTAATGCAAACGGAAGCTAAGGTTTCCGTTTGACTTTTCGCTGAGGGGTTCATCCGACGGAAACCTTCGACGGAACCCCTCAACGGAAAGCCAACGCTGATGTGAACCGGCCCTTAGATTGTAGAGTAATGCGGGGTACAGAAAAAAGACCACGGCGCCACATAGCGTAACTCAGTGAGGTAAACTGATGGGGTGAATAAATACCATGCTCACCAGAAGGCTTTAGGGTAAAAGCGGTATAACCACGAGTGCTGCTGCCAGATCCAATACCGGTTGCCGAAGGAAACCGCTGGTGGGTAGTAGGTTAGTGGAGAGAAAAAAACGGATCTATCTCGGCGCTGCTAGGTGGTATAGGACGAGGAAGAAACAGGTAGTCTCTTGTGATATTGCTGAAACTTTTTTTATTGCAGTAGCAACGCGTTTCGACGCCAGTTCGGCGTCGAAACGCGTTGCTACTGCAATAAAAAAAGTTTCAGCAATATCACAAGAGACTACCTGTTTCTTCCTCGTCCTATACCACCTAGCAGCGCCGAGATAGATCCGTTTTTTTCTCTCCACTAACCTACTATTGTAGAGTAATAAATTAAGTTGTCTTTACTTTACAGGTTTAGATTTGCATAACTGATATTTTGTAACCACTTTGTCACAAGCTGTGATCAATGTCAGTTTAATCTCCTCTAAGATATTCTTGAACATTTTTGCCATCCATTGTCAGAGGACCAAAGTCATACGAAGAAACACAGCCACACAGCACAGTCACCTGTTTTACCATTTATTTTTTTTACAGATGTAGCCATCTTTATCTTGACTCTTAACGCATTAAATACACAGTGGCAAGAAACTTTACCATGACTTTTTCAATGGCTATTCAATGGCCTTTGTTGTGTGTTCTGCAACAAGCTATCAGAGTCAAGATAAACTTTGCTACATCTGTAAATATAACAAAGATTATATCTTTGGCCTCTAGGACAGTGACTATTTTTTGTCAAACATCTTTAATTTTTGTGGTCAGGGCATTTGGCATTTCCTTTATTTGCCAGTCAATATGTGCTGTCACAAAGATGAGTTTAGGCTTCGTTCACATCTGCGTCACAGGTTCCGTTCTGCCGTTCCGTCATAGCTACCAGTCAGAACGGAACCCTGACTGAAACAAACGGAAACCTTAGCCCTACAATTCTTGCTTATCCACACACATACTTTCTCAAGAATGGATTCATGAAGTTCATCCAAATGTCCTGTATCTCACATACAGATGTAGCAATCCTTATCTTGACTCTGATAACTTGCTGCCGCGTGATAACTGATCACTTGAGCCATTGAAAACCATTGAAAAAGTCAAGCTAAAGTTTCTTACCACTGAGTATTTAACGAGTTAAAAGTAAATTTAAAGATCACTACATTTGTATATTAGGGTCAACTTTATCAACATTAAAATTGGGTAACCTGAATTGAAATGAAAATTCCAATGTTCATTGTGACAATCTGATTGTTTCCTACTAATTAAAATCTGTTCTGTCAGTTCAAAATGTTCTCTCTGCTTACACTTTGTTTTTTTTCTTCCGTCAGAGATTTACATCGGGAGTACCTCTGATGTAAGTTTGGGATATATGTCACTGTATAGGCCAGGGGTCAGCAACCTTCGGCACTCCAACTGTTATAAAACTACGATTCCCAGCATGCCCTGACAGCCTTTGGCTTGAATAATAAAGACTTTGATTGTCAGTGCATGCTGGGAGTTGTAGTTTCTCAACAGCTGGAGTGCCGAAGGTTGCTGACCCCCGTATAGGCATACAGTGGCATACGTTGCTAATGGCTCCCCGCGCAATATACATTTTTTTCTGCATGCCACTGTATAGGAAAGCACATCACACTACACCTTCTATAAAGTAAAAAAAAGGTATGCGGACGCTCTTTTGGCATATGCTGTGTGCATGGGGCCCCATGGATAAGTTCGGTGTAAGGGCTGGAGCATCCCCGATGCTTATGCCTAATGTAATTAAAAAAGCAAACTGTGAACAGAGCCTAAAAAGAAAATATTTTAAAATCAGCACCGTCCTCATTTGTTATAGGTACAATTGTATATTTTAACCAACAATGACAAATTTCCTAAATGGTCAAGGCAAAGCTGCCATTGTTACAATTTTTGTTTCAATGAGAACAATTTTTATCTGACGATTGTTCTGCTTATTTCAAAACACAGTTGCAATGTTGGCTTGCTCTTCTGTTGGAAATTTGTCTAATATTCAGGTGACTGTATTACTAAGTGGTAACCACTGCCTCCAAGGAAATATTAAAACCCCTCCCTTTCTTAAGAAATTCTACATCTTGCAAAAAAGTAATTAGTAAAAAAATAAAAATAAATCATAAATAAAGAATGGGAAGAAGAATTAGAAAAGGGCTTGGGAAGCTGTCTTTTGGATGTTTGGAATTCAAATCCCAGCCTTCAGTTTATATTTTACTTAGTTATGCAAAAACAAACAAGAAATAAACATAGAAAGGAATTTAGCTCTATTCACAGGATGCTTCTGGACTGTGGCTTGCTATGAATTTTAGCAGCATAGGGTAAGAATCAAACTGGGGCATCAAGAAAATGTGCTCTTGGTGTAATGCATTTATCTCTTCTTCCGTTACATGTAAATGACTTGCTGTTTAGATCTTTACATTTCACGCAGATTACCAGCAAGAAAGGCATATGCTTTTCAGGCCGGGCATTGAGTGTTGACACATAAAAGAAGACAGGATGACACACAGAGAAGAAGAATTTGATATACTAATGTCATTTATCAAAGCCTCACAGCAGAAAACCTCAAGAAAAAAAATCATTAGGTCAGTTAGCCAAAATAATCCATTAGTCTCACTAGGCCATTTCCAAAATTATTCAAATAAACACAAGAATGACAGTAAATCATTTGTCTTTAAAGCTTATCCCACAGTCTCTCTCTCTCTCTATATATATATATATATATATATATATAGTGATGATCCAGCTGTCGTGGTCCATGTCGGTACCAACGACAGAATAAATGGTAGGTGGAGGAGCCTTAAGAATAATTTTAAAGAACTAGGCTACAAGCTGAAGGGAAGGACCTCCAAAGTAGTATTCTCAGGAATACTGCCTGTGCCATGCGCATCACAGGAAAGACAGCGGGAGCTCTGGGAGTTAAATGCATGGCTGAAGTCTTGGTGTAGAGGAGAAGGATTTGGGTTCCTAGAGCACTGGGCTGACTTTTCATTGGGGTACAAACTGTATTCTGCAGATAATTTGCACCTAAATGGAAGGGGGTCCGCTGTGCTGGGGGAGAGAATTCTAGCTGGGGTGGTGGAGTATTTAAACTAGGGCTGAGGAGGGAGGTCAATGTAGAAAAAAAAGGGGTAGCCAGGTTAGAGAGGGGTCAGACTATATTGGTGGGAGGAGAAACAGAATGTGGGGAGAGGACTAGACAACAAGATAAGGAGATCCTTTCGTTACAGAACAGCAGTGAAAATGAAAATAAAAATGCCCAAATAATGTCAAATAATCACATTTCTGATAAAAGTGAAAAACTGACAGGCAAGTTAAAGTGTATGTTCACAAATGCCAGAAGTCTAGCAAGCAAAATGGGGGAGCTGGAGGCCTTGATACTGGAAGAAAATATAGATATAGTTGGTGTTGCTGAAACATGGCTGGACTCTTCACATGACTGGGCTGTAACTCTACAGGGTTTTACACTTTTTCGGAAAGACAGGACAAATAGGAAAGGTGGTGGTGTATGTCTGTATGTGAGAAATGATATGAAGGCGAGTGTGAAAGAGACAATAGTGGGTGAATACTGTGAGGAGGTTGAAACCTTGTGGGTGGAACTAGAAAGGGAGGTAAACACTGAAAAAATTACTTTTGGTGTAATCAATAGACCCCCCAATATAACTGAGGAGATGGAAGTTCAGCTATATAAACAGATGGAGCGGGCTGCACAGGCGGGTACTGTAGTGATAATGGGAGATTTTAATTTCCGGGATATTAATTGGTGTCATGGTTCAGCTTCAGCTGCAAAGGGGAGACATTTCCTCAACCTGTTGCAGGAAAATAATTTTATGGGCCAGTTTGTGGAAGACCCGACTAGAGGTGAAGCTCTGTTGGATCTGGTCATTTCTAATAATGCAGATCTTGTTGGGAATGTCAATGTTCGTGAAAACCTCGGTAACAGTGATCATAATATAGTTACATTTTACCTATACTGTAAAAAACAAACGCAGGCTGGGAGGGCAAAAACATTTCATTTTAAGAAAGCCAAATTCCCCAGGATGAGGGCTGCAATTCAGGATATAGACTGGGAAGAACTAATGTCAAATAATGGTACAAATGATAAATGGGAGATTTTCAAATCTACTTTGAGTTATTATAGTGCTAAATTTATTCCTATAGGTAACAAGTATAACCGACTCAAATTAAACCCCACATGGCTTACACCTTCTGTGAAAGGGGCAATACATGACAAAAAAAGGGCATTTAAAAAATACAAATCTGAGGGTACATCTGCAGCCTTTGTAAAATATAAAGAGCTTAATAAAATCTGTAAAAAGGTAATAAAATTAGCAAAAATACAAAATGAAAGGCAGGTGGCCAAGGATAGTAAAACAAATCCCAAAAAATTCTTCAAGTATATAAATGCTAAAAAGCCAAGGTCTGAACATGTAGGACCCCTAGATAATGGTAATGGGGAGTTGGTCACAGGGGATCAAGAGAAGGCAGAGTTACTAAATGGGTTCTTTAGCTCTGTATATACAACTGAAGAAAGAGCAGCTGATGTAGCCGGTGCCAGTGCTGTTAATATATCAGTTGATATACTGAATTGGATGAATGTAGATATGGTCCAAGCTAAATTAAATAAAATAAATGTGCACAAGGCCCCGGGACCAGATGGGTTACACCCTAGAATTCTTAAAGAGCTTAGTTCAGTTATTTCTGTCCCCCTTTTCATAATATTCAGAGAATCTCTAGTGACTGGTATAGTGCCAAGGGACTGGTGCAGCGCAAATGTGGTGCCGATTTTCAAAAAGGGCTCTAGGTCTTCCCCGGGTAATTATAGACCAGTAAGCTTAACATCCATCGTGGGGAAAATGTTTGAGGGGCTATTGAGGGACTATATACAGGATTATGTGACAAAAAATAGTATTATAAGTGACAACCAGCATGGTTTTACTAAGGACAGAAGTTGTCAAACTAACCTAATCTGTTTTTATGAAGAGGTGAGCAGCAGCCTAGACAGAGGGGCCGCTGTGGATATAGTGTTTTTGGACTTTGCAAAGGCATTTGACACTGTCCCCCATAGACGCCTAATGGGTAAATTAAGGACTATAGGTTTAGAAAATATAGTTTGTAATTGGATTGAGAATTGGCTCAAGGACCGTATCCAGAGAGTTGTGGTCAATGATTCCTACTCTGAATGGTCCCCGGTAATAAGTGGTGTACCCCAGGGTTCAGTGCTGGGACCACTATTATTCAACTTATTTATTAATGATATAGAGGATGGGATTAATAGCACTATTTCTATTTTTGCAGATGACACCAAGCTATGTAATATAGTTCAGTCTATGGAAGATGTTCATGAATTGCAGGCAGATTTAAACAAACTAAGTGTTTGGGCATCCACTTGGCAGATGAAGTTTAATGTAGATAAATGTAAAGTTATGCATCTGGGTACCAACAACCTGCATGCATCATATGTCCTAGAGGGAGCTACACTGGCGGATTCACTTGTTGAGAAGGATCTGGGTGTACTTGTAAATCATAAACTCAATAACAGCATGCAGTGTCAATCAGCTGCTTCAAAGGCCAGCAGGATATTGTCGTGTATTAAAAGAGGCATGGACTCACGGGACATGGATGTAATATTGCCACTTTACAAAGCATTAGTGAGGCCTCATCTAGAATATGCAGTTCAGTTCTGGGCTTCAGTTCATAGAAAGGATGCCCTGGAGTTGGAAAAAATACAAAGAAGAGCAACGAAGCTAATTAGGGTCATGGAGAATTTAAGTTATGAGGAAAGATTAAAAGATTTAAACCTATTTAGCCTTGAAAAAAGACGACTAAGGGGGGACATGATTAACTTATATAAATATATTAATGGCACATACAAAAAATATGGTGAAATCCTGTTCCTTGTAAAACCCCCTCAAAAAACAAGGGGGCACTCCCTCCGTCTGGAGAAAAAAAGGTTCAACCTGCAAAGGCGACAAGCCTTCTTTACCGTGAGAACTGTGAATCTATGGAATAGCCTACCGCAGGAGCTGGTCACAGCAGGGACAGTAGATGGCTTTAAAAAAGGATTAGATAATTTCCTAGAACAAAAAAGTATTAACTCCTATGTGTAGAAATTTTTCATTCCCTTTTCCCGTCCCTTGGTTGAACTTGATGGACATGTGTCTTTTTTCAGCCATACTAACTATGTAACTATGTAACTATGTAATATATATATATATATATATATATATATATATATATATATATATATATATATATATATATATATACATATATATATATATATATTTATCTATCTATATATATATTTTTATATATATATATATATATATATATATATATATAGCTGAAATTTGCTTACCGAAATTTTCATTTCCTGGAGTACGGAGGCAGCACACAAATGAGATGTTATCTCCCAAGGTGTAATTAGAAGAGAACAGGTTAACAAGCAATAACCAATTAACTAGTAATGCAAGGACCTCCTATATAAGGCCCAGAGAAACCCCACCTCCTTGTATGGTATGTAGCAGTTAAAATAATTAATTAGGGTGGGAAGCTGTGCTGCCTCCGGACTCCAGGAAATGAAAATTTCGCTAAGCAAATTTCAGCTTTCCTGATCGTCCGTCGGCAGCACACAAATGAGATTTGTAAAGCAATGTTTATAGGGTGGGAGATCCAGTCGCTTTATTTAACACCATTTTGCCAAAAGCTGAATCCACGGAAGCAGAAACGTCCAACCTATAGTGACGGATGAAGGTTGAAGGTGATGCCCAAGTTGCTGCTTTGCAGATCTGTTCTAAGGGCATACGACCAAATTCTGCCCATGAGGTTACAATAGAACGGGTGGAGTGAGCTTTTACATGGATCGGAGCAGTCTGCCCGGACAGAGAATAACAGACTGATGGTGTCTTTTATCCATCTAGCCATGGTAGCTTCACTGGTCTTTGACCTTTGGCTTTGCCATGAAATTGTAAGAACAAGGATTCTGAATTTCTGAATCGTTGAGTCGTCTGAATGTATGAGAGCACTGCTCTTTTTACATGTAGAGTATGTAGAGAGGTTTGATGATCCAATTCTGGTTCAGGAAAAAAAGACAGCTAGGATGATTTCCTGTTCAATGTGTGATGCAGAAGGAATTTTAGGTCTGAAATTTGGAAGAGTTCGAAGGATGATGCAGTCATGTAATATGCGAAGATATGGCTCTTTGCATGACAGGGCCTGCAGTTCTCCTACTCTCTTTACCGAAGTGATTGCCAATAAGAATAGAGTTTTGAAGGATATGTGTTTCATCTAGCTTGGAGAATAGGTTCAAACGGAGGACCTGTTAATGCTTGGAGGCCCAAGGACAAATCCCATGAAGGAACAGGATTATGAACCTCAGGTTTTAGATTTCTTATAGCTTTGAAGAATCTCCGGATCAGAGCCGGATTAGAAAATTTTGATTCTAATTGAGCATTTATGGCTGTGAAGTGCACCTTCAGCGTGTTGTATTTAAGGCCTTTGTTGAAACTTTCTTGGAGAAATTGAAGAAGCGATGCGAGAACGTCCATAGTGACAGAGTTTGAGACACACCAGTTTTTATAGAAATTCCAGACTCTATTGTACACAGAAATGGTGGCTAGTTTTCTAGCCACAAGTAGTGTTTTAATGACCACTTCTGACAGGCCTGATTGTGCGGGAGTCCCTAAAACAGTCTCTAAACCGTCAGATGTAAGTTGCGGACCTGTTGGTGAAAGTAATCTTTCTGGATGAAGGAGGTCTTGATGGGCTGGCAGTTTCCAGAATCTGCCTCTCGAAAGATATAATGTGAGAGAAACCCAAGCCCGGCGTGGCCAGAAGGGTATCACTGCGATGGCTTCTGCTTTCTCATCTAAGATTTTCCTGAGGACTTTCTGAATTAGAGGAAGAGGCAGGAAGACAGATCAATTTGTTGGACCAACTGATCGACAGTCCGTCTATGGCTACTGTGTTACCTATTGGGGACAGAGAACAAAAAATGTTTGTTTTTTCTTTGTTTATTTTTTTCCATGTTGTCCCATGATGCCATCACGTCTAGATCTGGTACTCCCATCCTCATGGTGATCGGTCTGAATATCTCTGGATTCAGGCTCCATTCTCCTGAATGTAGAGTGTTCCGAATAAGCCAGTCTGCTCTGAGAGAACCCCGGATATGAACTGCCGAATATTCAGAAGATTGGATTCGGACCATGTCATTATAGCTCTGCACTCTTTGGAAAGTTGATGACTCCTCGTGCCGCCATGTTTGTTTATATAGTAGACTGATGCCAGGTTGTCTGTCTGGACTAGGACATTGCGATTGTGAAGGTCAGAGTGAAAATGATGAAGTGCTAGCTTGACCGCTTTCAATTCTCTTAGGTTGGATGAAAGAAACTTCTCCTGAGGTGACCATAACCCTGAGGATGATGAGTCAGAGTTTTGCCTGAGGAAAGTCTGAGGGGATTTAGCCACCATTGTAGAGCTCTCATGGTGTGGAGAGAAAGATGACTTTGTCTAGACTGGTCAGGTTCTTGTTCCATAGGGCCAGTATGTTCGATTGTAAACCTCTTATGTGGGCTCTGGCCCAGGGAACAGCTTCTATGGATGATGTTAACAGCCCCAGTACCCTCATGGATGACCAGATAGAGACTCTGCGGTCTGAGATTAAGTCAGTCACTTCTGTCACAATTCTCCTTCTCCTTTCTACAGATAATCTTAGGGACATAAATTTGGAGTTGATCAAGAACCCCAAGAACTTTATCTCCTGGACCGGAGTGAGTTGAGATTCCTCCTGATTTATCAGGAACCCATGATCTTTCAGAGCTCCCAGTCACTTGAAGATGGAGAATTAGATCTTCTTTGGAGGAGGAGACAATCAGCCAGTCGTCTAGATATGGAAACACTGTTACCCCTTGGAGACGAAAAACTGCAGTGAGAACTACCACAATTTTGGTGAACACCCGAGGTGTTAAGGTGAAGCCGAACGGGCGACACTTGAATTGGTAGTGAAGAGTTTGTGACTTGTTCTGGATGGCTATCCTGAGATATTTCCAGGGGCTTTGTAAGATGGGAAACATGTAGATATGCATCTGTTAGATCTATGGATGCCATAAACTGTCTTTTTGAAGAATGGCAAGGACAGATCGAATAGTTTCCATCTAGAATTTATTTATTTTTGTCAAGAACTTGTTTAGATATTTAATGTGTATCTATAATTAGGCGCCATTTTTTATTTTATTTCTGGTTTTGGGTCAAGAAAAAAATTCTGGAATATATTCCATTCCCTTTTTGTTTGGATGGGACCAATTCCAAAGCTCCTTTATCTATAAATTATTGAACCAGATCAATCAATACTGGAGTTTCTTGACTGATGAAAAATTTGTCCGGTGGGAAGCGTTTGAATTCTAGGGAGAACCCCCTTTGAATTTTGGAGGACACCCACTCGTCTGAGGAGGTCTTTGACCAAATGGACAAAAAAAAGATGTAGTCTTCCTCCCACCTGCGCTTTTACAGCTCTGACATCATCAATCATTGGGTTTTTGGTTCTGCTTCTTTTTGAAGTTACCCGGGTTGTCTTGGCGAGGTCTGGACCGCCACTGCTTATTCTGGAATTTGGAATTCTTTCTGAATTTTAGGGACCTCTTTCTTTTGAAAACGAAAAGGACCTAAATACTGGGATTAGGTATTTTCGTTTGAGGAAAGAAGTGACCATTCCCATCCGCAAGAGATTTCAACTGTGGACCAAACAGATTACCTGACTGAAAAGGCAAATTACAACAATTTGTCTTGGCAGGAATATCCCCATTCCAGAGTTTTAGCCAAAGGGCTCTTCTGGCTGAATTAGCGCAGACATTGTTTTAAATGATTTTTTAATAATATCAAGGGGAGGATCACAAAGAAATTCAGACGCATTTTTAGTGAGAGGTAGTGACTCCCAAATGTCATCTCTAGGCACCCCATCCTCTAAATCTTGGGTTAACTGGCTTAACCACACACGTACGGCTCTAGCCACGGAACTGCAGAGAAAACCACTTTACATGAAGCAGCTGCAGATAAAGAATTTTTAATAACCCATCAGCCTTCCTGTCCATAGGGTCTGGAAGCAGGGTAGAATCTGCTGATGGGAATATGGATTCTTTTGAGCGCTTGGCATCCATTTTTGGTACAGAGTCCCACTGATCCACATAATGAGAATCCATTTTCTAGGTGGATTTAAACCTTGCACCTTGCTCAAATCTCTTTCCAGGCTTGGCAAATTCTCTCTGCAAACACTCAGTGAGGACAGCATGGCCAGGATTTGCAGATTAGCACAATGGAATAGAAATAGACTTTAGTGTCATTATACGTCGAACGGGAAGTTGATTGTAGTGCAGGAGAAGTTTGGCAGCAGGTAAACAGGATAAATGACAGTAACTATTGTTGTGTTGGTGCAGGCTGAACTGCGGTGTGAAGTCTAAAGTACGCCCCATTCTTCACCCTTAATCACTGCAAGGAGGCATGGACTATGCTGGTAGGGCTGCCAGGTCACCGCCCCAATAAATGGTCGATGCTGCAGATGGTGGGTATAGGCAATATTCTAGTTGACATGAGTTTGGGTTGATAACAGGCAGGCACCTTCATATCCAGAAAACACCACCAGAAGGAAAGGTCCGGCCAGAGGTCAAAGCTGGGTCAAACACAGGAATTCAGAGGGAACAACAGGAAAAACTCCAAGAAACTCACAACTAGGGTAAAAAAACAAGCAAGTAATTCAAGGTACAGTTTTCCTTTGATGGCATTTAAAATATTTTTGATTTATTTAAATAAAACAATGTTTTAGGTGATTTTAAACAACTTTTATATTGGGTTTTTTTTTCCATTTGAAAAAAAAGTTTTTACTTTTTGAAATACAGCTTTTATGTATCAAAACCAATTTCAGCAGGTCAGCTGCACTGACGGCTCAGCTGAAAGCTGGTCCTGCGTGTCCCTGGATCCAGCTAATAATGATCACATCTAAGTTCATGACCTAAAAACCAGTTTAAAAGAAAGTTACTTAAAATTACCTAAACATTATACATATATATATACACTACCGTTCAAAAGTTTGGGGTCACAGTTTTCCATGAAAACTCACACTTATATTTATCAAATGAGTTGCAAAATGACTAGAAAATATAGTCAAGACATTGACAAGGTTAGAAATAATGATTTTTATTTGAAATAATAATTTTCTCCTTCAGACTTTGCTTTCGTCAAAGAATGCTCCATTTGCAGCAATTACAGCATTGCAGACCTTTGGCATTCTAGCTGTTAATTTGCTGAGGTAATCGGGAGAAATTTCACCCCAAGCTTCCAGAAGCCCCTCCCACAAGTTGGATTGGCTTGATGGGCACTTCTTGCGTACCATACGGTCAAGCTGCTCCCACAACAGCTCTATGGGGTTGAAATCTGGTGACTGCGCTGGCCACCCCATTACAGATAGAATACCAGCTGCCTGCTTCTTCCCTAAATAGTTCTTGCATAATTTGGAGGTGTGCTTTGGGTCATTGTCCTGTTGTAGGATGAAATTGGCTCCAATCAAGCGCTGTCCACAGGGTATGGCATGGCGTTGCAAAATGGAGTGATAGCCTTCCTTATTCAAAATCCCTTTTACCTTGTACAAATCTCCCACTTTACCAGCACCAAAGCAACCCCAGACCATCACATTACCTCCAACATGCTTGACAGATGGCGTCAGGCACTCTTCCAGCATCTTTTCAGTTGTTCTGTGTCTCACAAATGTTCTTCTGTGTGATCCAAACTGCTCAAACTTCGGTTTGTCTGTCCATAACACTTTTTTCCAATCTTCCTCTGTCCAATGTCTGTGTGCTTTTGCCCATATTAATCTTTTCCTTTTATTAGCCAGTCTCAGTTATGGCTTTTTCTTTGCCACTCTACCCTGAAGGCCAGCATCCCGGAGTCGCCTCTTCACTGTAGACGTTCACACTGGCGTTCTGCGGGTACTATTTAATGAAGCTGCCAGTTGAGGACCTGTGAGGCGTCTATTTCTCAAACTAGAGACTCTAATGTACTTGTCTTGTTGCTCAGTTGTGCAGCGGGGCCTCCCACTTTTCTTTCTACTCTGGTTAGAGCCTGTTTGTGCTGTCCTCTGAAGGGAGTAGTACACACCGTTGTAGGAAATCTTCAGTTTCTTGGCACTTTCTCGCATGGAATAGCCTTCATTTCTAAGAAAAAGAATAGACTGTCGAGTTTCACATGAAAGCTCTCTTTTTCTAGCCATTTTGAGAGTTTAATCGAACCCACAAAAGTAATGCTCCAGATTCTCAACTAGCTCAAAGGAAGGTCAGTTTTATAGCTCCTCTAAATAGCAAAACTGTTTACAGCGGTGCTAACATAATTGCACAAGGGTTTTCAAGTGTTTTCTAATCATCCATTAGCCTTCTAACACAGTTAGCAAACACAATGTACCATTAGAACACTGGAGTGATGGTTGCTGGAAATGGGCCTCTATACACCTATGTAGATATTGCATTAAAAACCAGAAGTTTGCAGCTAGAATAGTCATTTAGCACATTAACACAGTAAAGAGTGTATTTCTGATTAATTTAATGTTATCTTCATTGAAAAAAACTGCTTTTCTTGCAAAAATAAGGAAATTTCTAAGTGACCCTAAACTTTTGACCGGTAGTGTATATATATACTGTATATATGTATGTATGTATGTATGTATGTATATATATATATATATATATATATATATATATATATATAGTTCTAAGTTTTACACAGCCTTTATGGTCTTAAGCCTCTGCTATCATCAGCTGCAGCTGGAGAGTGTAAAGCAGAGAGCTGTGGCCTAGTAAAGGGACGCCACAGCCCTATATTCATCACAACCGGAATCAACATAGCTAACGTACACCATTGGGCAGTTTGGGTGTAATACCTGCCATGCAACTTGCCGGGAAGATGGAGGGTAATGTCGGGTCGCGATTCCCGACTTTGCCCCCTATTCGAGGACGGCCTCCTGATGCGCAGATTAGATGTACCTTGATGAAAATAATGGAACTCTTTGATCAATTTTGTGGCGTGAATATTTCAAAGAGGCTCCCACGAATTCCACACAGGTCCGAACCCTTTCCAGGCAATTGAATATTGCAATCCTCTACCGTACCATCTGCAGTCTAAAAGATTTTCCACTTTATACTCTTCCAAGTTATCAATTATGATAGATTTTTTTTTACATTGTATGGTCCAATATATCTTGGTGCTAATTTCTTAGGCAGAATGGAAAAGCGTAGGTTCATTGTGGATAACCATACCTTGTCAACCAACTTGCTACTTACAGTAGATGAATCTTGTCTTTCTGGTCTGCGTGAATCCTGTAACGCTCCTGAGCTTATCAGAGTAACTGTTGGATACAGATGATGTTATCCTGAAATTTTTTTCATTAATCCTGTACAACTGGTGCAGAGATATCCTGTCTACCAGTGATTGGCAGTAATTATTGTGGGGGTGGAAACAGTAGTTCAGGAAAGTAGTCTAAATAATTACTGAATGAAAAACATTCGGGAGAAGCCGAAGCAAAAGAACGGTATCAAAAAATGATCTCAAGAACACAATGTAGCTTAACAATTTCTCTGAAGGTTCCAACGGTCTTGGCAGTGGATGGAAGACAGTTTAAAGGATGTGTCACGACAAATATTTATCCTGTGGATATGCCATATATTTATCCTGTGGATATGCCGTAAATGTCTGATAGATACAGGTGACACCTCTGGGAACCGCACCTATTTCCCTAAACCTGTCCTGCTATGCACTGATTCCCTGGCTGGATGCGGCGGCCAGCGACTCCTTCACCAGGCATGATGGTTTCAGGGGACCCCCATTCAGGAGATCTGTGCAGTTCCTGGAGTTCGGACCCGCAGCTATCAAACATTATGGCATATCCTGCGGACATGCCATAAATGTCTCTCATGACACAACCCATTTAAGGGAATGAGTGAGCCATGTAATCTCAGACAGCAGAAAAGTCTGTAATAAAGTCAATCGAAATTGAGCTCCAATGCTTAGAAGGAACTGGGAGAGATTGGATAAGTCCTATACGTTTTATTTGGGAGGCCTTTTTCCAGGCATAGATAAGACAGGACTTAATAATTGATCTATAGTTCGATGTGAAACGGGGTTACCAGAAGGTTCTGCATACTAAACCAGTGTTTTTTTTTATTTCTCCATGACCAGCAAGAAATGTATTTGCTTCCGAAGGAGGAGAAGGTTATCCTTCAATTGACAGTTATCTTGGTTACTTATTTCAGAGGCAGACTGTGAGGAAGAATCCTTAAGAAGGGTTATCAGGTCATGAAAGGTAGCAAGGAAGTTCTGTAAAATCTAGATGTCAAGAGTGATCCCGAAAACGGGATAAGGCATCAGCCTTACTATTCTTCGCTTCTGGACAATAAGTTATTTGGAATGAAAATCTGGAAAAGAAGAGAGCCCACCGAGTTTGATGTGCTCTTAATATTTTGGCAGTTCTAAGATATTCCCGATTTCTAGGGTCGGTGAAAATTATAAATGGGTGAGCAGCTCCCATTTGGGGGAGGGGGATCAGAAGGCAATACCATGCATAAGACCTGATCCCGCTCTCTGTGGAAAGATAGCTCCAACAGATCGCTTGGATGCATCTATCTCAACAATTATTGGTAAAGAAGGATCTGGATGAATGAGTAGTGTTGCTGTAGTAAATCTGCAGAAGAGGTCATCAAAACTTCTTGAGCAAATTGGGACCAGACAAAGGGAGCCTTGGAACTGGTCAGAATGGTTAATGGCTGTACAATAGAAGAGAAGTTGTAAATCATTATTGGTAAAAATTAACCTTCTGGAACCCTAATGCAAGCCAGTTCATCCTTGAGATCGTTGCTTAGCCTATATGAAATTAGAACCTGTGCAGAGTTGTCCAATTGTGTATCGGCAGAAATCCTTTGAAATTCCATAATGTAGCCTTCCACAGGCCTTAGGCCCTGACGTAGGAAGCTAATTGTAGACTCTGTTAGTTCCGCGGGGGTTATCAAAGGTCATTGCGGCAGCCAGCGACCCCCACAGAAGACATGAAGGGCACCACACAGAAAGACACTGAGATCAAGGAGGAGAGGGCTATCCTGTTTCAGAAATTATTGTGCCCTGGACAGATTGTCGCCTTACAGCAAAATAATTATGGTGCCCACCTTTACCTGGGTAGTTTAATAGGTATGGGGCTTTAGGTAAAAGAGCAAGCAGCAGCTGTAGATAAAAGGTTGGAAGTACCTCTGATAAGGTTACCTTAAGTTCAGGTCTACGCGCATCCAGGTCTGCCACTGGAGGTAACATTGGCTGAGGTTCAATAAAAGGTGCGGTGGCAAAGACCTTTGGATGCTATAATTGTTGAACCTCTCATCTTAGCTGCACATATTCATCTTTCAATTCCTTAAGCATAGGCAAGGGCGTGCCTGGTTGGCGGTCCCCGGCTACTGTAGGTCGGAGCTTGGGTGATGGCTCACAAGCTGTAATGCAGATTAGCACAGCAGAACAGGAATAGAATTCAGTGGCACTAAAACGAACTTGGCAAAAGTGAAGTTGAAGGTAGCGCGGGAAAAGTTTGGCAGCAGGTGAAGAGACTAAATCACAGTAACCGTTATTGCGCTGCCACAGGCTAACCTTGGGTGCAGAGACTAAGGAATCCCCTGCTCTCCACCCTTAACACCCGCAAGGATGTATGGACTTTACCGGTAGGGTTTCCACTTCATGGTCCCCAATTAAAAGTTGGTGTTGCAGATGGCGGGTATGGGCAATATCTTGATAAAACGGGTCAAGTAAGGTAATATATCAAACTATCAGTACATTATAAATTTTCCAGTAACACGCTTATGTTTTTATTTAGTCAAATTTCAAAGTAAAAAACATTCCTGCAAAGAACAATGATGTGACTTATTGCATTAAACATCATTTCATTTATATGCAAGTTTTATCCGAATGAGATAAAGTGTTGTTAAATATCATGCAATACTTTTCCAAAATAAATTGAATTATATGAAATGTTTTCCTGTTTACATGGAACTTTTTACAGAATGCGCTTGTTGCCTTATGTTTTTCATTTAGCAAATAAAATATTGTAACTATGCATATAAAAATAGTAATGTCAACATATGCATATTTATAAAAAGGATTTCTTAGAAATGGCTTTGGTTACCATATTTGTTACTAACATGCAATACGAAAACAAGAACTGATAAAAAGAAAGGTCAACTATTTATATGATAAGGGTAAAATCGCATTCTGCAAAATAGATTTGAAATGAAAGGCGTAAACTTATTGTGAAGACATTTCCATTATGTAACGCTTCATGTATTAGAAAATCTTGCTATGATATTTGTAGAAAATATTATTGAAGCCTTGGGGTACATCACAGGAGACATGTACAGTGAAGGAAATAAGTATTTGATCCCTTGCTGATTTTGTAAGTTTGCACACTGTCAAAGACATGAACAGTCTAGAATTTTTAGGCTAGGTTAATTTTACCAGTGAGAGATAGATTATATTTTTTTTTAAAACTGAAAATCACATTTTCAAAATTATATATATTTATTTGCATTGTGCACAGAGAAATAAGTATTTGATCCCTTTGGCAAACAAGACTTAATACTTGGTGGCAAAACCCTTGTTGGCAAGCACAGCAGTCAGATGTTTTTTGTAGTTGATGATGAGGTTTGCACACATGTTAGATGGAATTTTGGCCCACTCCTCTTTGCAGATCATCTGTAAATCATTAAGATTTCGAGGCTGTCGCTTGGCAACTCGAATCTTCAGCTCCCTCCATAAGTTTTCGATGGGATTAAGGTCTGGAGACTGGCTAGGCCACTCCATGACCTTAATGTGCTTCTTTTTGAGCCACTCCTTTGTTGCCTTGGCTGTATGTTTCGGGTCATTGTCGTGCTGGAAGACCCAGCCACGAGCCATTTTTAATGTCCTGGTGAAGGGAACGAGGTTGTCACTCAGGATTTGACGGTACATAGGTCCATTCATTCTCCCATTGATGCGGTGAAGTAGTCCTGTGCCCTTTTCAGAGAAACACCCCCAAAACATAATGTTTCCACCTCCATGCTTGACAGTGAGGACGGTGTTCTTTGGGTCATAGGCAGCATTTCTCTTCCTCCAAACACGGCGATTTGAGTTAATGCCAAAGAGCTCAATTTTAGTCTCATCTGACCACAGCACCTTCTCCCAATCACTCTCAGAATCATCCAGATGTTCATTTGCAAACTTCAGACGGGCCTGTACATGTGCCTTCTTGAGCAGGGGGACCTTGCGGGCACTGCAGGATTTTAATCCATTACAGCGTAATGTGTTACCAATGGTTTTCTTGGTGACTGTGGTCCCAGCTGCCTTGAGATCATTAACAAGTTCCCCCCCGTGTAGTTTTCGGCTGAGCTCTCACCTTCCTCAGGATCAAGGATACCCCACGAGGTGAGATTTTGCATGGAGCCCCAGATCGATGTCGATTGACAGTCATTTTGTATGTCTTCCATTTTCTTACTATTGCACCAACAGTTGTCTCCTTCTCACCAAGCGTCTTACTTATGGTTTTGTAGCCCATTCCAGCCTTGTGCAGGTCTATGATCTTGTCCCTGACATCCTTAGAAAGCTCTTTGGTCTTGCCCATGTTGTAGAGGTTAGAGTCAGACTGATTAATTGAGTCTGTGGACAGGAGTCTTTTATACAGGTGACCATTTAAGACAGCTGTCTTTAATGCAGGCACCAAGTTGATTTGGAGCGTGTAACTGGTCTGGAGGAGGCTGAACTCTTAATGGTTGGTAGGGGATCTGTGCACAATACAAATAAATATATATAATTTTGACTATGTGATTTTCTGTTTTTTTTTTTAAATATAATCTATCTCTCACTGGTAAAATTAACCTAGCCTAAAATTGTAGACTGTTCATGTCTTTGACAGTGGGCAAACTTACAAAATCAGCAAGGGATCAAATACTTATTTCCTTCACTGTATGCAGAAGACAGTGCTGGCTATAAAGAACAAAATATAAAATAAGAAGAGGTTATAGGGATGAGGTAAAGGAATGTAATTGACTTCTACTTTATTTTCCAAAGAAAAAAAAGATTTGGTTGCTTAAGGCAGCTGCACAACATTTTTTTGCACTAGTCTTAATAAATCTCCACAAATATACTTTTCAGTCGGGGTGGAAAATGCAGTCCAAACGCCATCTGAACATTTGGACACCCTTCAAAATTAATTTACAATTTACGTGGGGATCATTGACGGTAAACTATGGACTGTTGTTTTCAAAGGAGCTTAGCATTATTTTGTACCCAGAAATGCTAGTGATATTGGGTAATTTCACAGCAGAATACTTATATAATAATGGAATAATTACAAGTTAGATGGATATAATACTACATGTAGTTCAAGATCCTTGCTGCTGCTCTAATGGCAGGCTTGGTAGCATGATGTCTCATTTCTTATCTTATTGAAAAATTTCCGTTCGTAGAACTGTACTTCTACTTATTTAATAATGATAGGCATACACTATCCAAGTAGTTTGTTTTTTAAACAGTAAATTTTTATTATGGATTTTCAAGTTACAGAATTCAATGTACATAGAAGGTAAAAGTTCAACACAAACAATAGAGTTCCGATTTAAAGATGAGAGTCTCTGAAGAATTTGATCAGATGAGTAGCTCGGGTGAAACTGATCTGCTGGAAAAATAAATTTTTTGGGTAGTATTTCGTCTATGTACTCATAATGCTTTATGAAGTACAGTGGATGAATAAAAGGTGAAAATAAACTTTAAAACAACAAATGTGATACACATACAGAAATGAATACAAATAACACCCTAATCTCAGGATATCAAATAAGAATTAGAAATATTTAGGTTGGTAATTTGGTCACAGATATGAATTATATCCAGCATTTCCAAGATTTATTAAATAAAAGAACTATATTGTGTTTAGAGGCTATCATTCTTTAATAGGATTTAGTAGTAGTGATCATAGTAGTAGTAGTAGTAGTAGTAGTAGTAGTAGTAGTAGTAGTAGTAGTAGTAGTAGTAGTAGTAGTAGTGTTCATATGGATTATATCCATGATGGATAATAATAATAATAATAATAATAATCTTTATTTATATAGCGCCAACATATAATGCAGCACTTTACAATTACATGAAACAAACAATATCAGACATTACATAGTGACAAAGTTAATTTACAATTCAAACTAGAGTGAGGACCCTGCCCGCTAGAGCTTACAATCTATGAGGAAATAAGGGAGACACAAAGTGTAACAGTGTTTGTTCTGTACAATATTCTCGCAATTTTTTATACACATGGGGTGGTAACATAAAGCTGCATGAGCCGGTCACATGAAGAGATGGATAGAATATGATGGCTTTTCCAGTGTCTAGCTATCACTATTCTATATTCTATATTCATGAGGGAATTGTTCTATGTCTATAAACAGTAATTCCAATGTTGGGGAAGGTGTAATTCAAAGTGAATTTGCTTATAATAGAGAGAATAGTAATTAAAGGGAAAAGGGAGATGTTATTAGTGGGTGTGAGCCTGGACCTCTACAAATTCCCAAATTGAGGAAGAATAATACACTATAGAGCACCCTAACTCTTCCAAATAACCTTTTGGAGATTTTTGTGACTGGAGATCTCCAGCACCCATCCATAGTATTCAATGCAACGTGTATGCACGTTACTGATGTTGTCAAAAAGCCAACATTGGTTGTCTAAACCACTGTAATAGCAAATCTACCAAAGATGGACATTTGACTCATTTCCAACTCCTTCCCTCCCACCACTTTCCTTTAAATACAACGTATTTGTCTCTTTCGCTCCTTATCTTTCCAATTTTTATTGTCTTACTATTTAATGTCTTTCCTATCTTTCTCGCTTTCTATTTATGTCTTCTTTTTTTCTGTTGCTTTGCTGCTCTTTTTCTTTTCTGCTATATATTTCTTTACCTCTTCTCTTCTAGCCTTCATGCTTTCTTCTATACCTTTTTCTAATTTACAATCTCTTTGTGCTTCTTCCTTTCTGTTTCTACTTTTCCTCCTTTCTCTTGTCTTACTATTTAATTTTTTTTATTTTATACTGTACACTCAACATTTCTATTTCTGTCCCCCCTGTTTCACTTGCCCTCTCCTCTTGTCTTTGGTTCTCTGGGCTTTGATGAGTTGATTGTTTGGCTTGGCTCCATACTGGAGGAATTCTGGCTCTGTTCCCCAGTGTTCATTACTCCTCGGGGAGCTCTGAAACGGCCTGCTGCACCAGAAACTTTATTAGAAACAGATGTCCCTTCGTCTGTCCCTCGGGGCTCCGTCTCTTGAAGAACTGGTGCCACTAAGATCTGCCATAGAAAAAGAAGGAGGGAGAGGTGGAGAAACAAGTTTGAAGGAAAAAAAAGTGATTGCAAAAGCTGGATGAATAAGAAAAGTGAGGGTTATTAAATAGGTAAAATAGGGCAGTATCACTTACGTAATGTAAGAATTCTAAAAAGAAAACAATCTAATAAAGCCAGACATGTTCACTTATACTAGCATCTTTATCCTCGTCATTTTATTACATGGACAAAAGTACAGGATGAGTTTTCTCATGTTTGATTAACAGTTTGTCCAGGGCTGTCATGCTCTGTTTAACCTTTATAGAGACAAACTGTTCAAAATCATTGCCATGGCTTCAGGATGCAGAAACCTTGTAAGAAGAAAAGGCTTAAAGCCAACTACAGCAATACATTCCAAGTGTCTGCTATTGAAAAGCTTCAGAAGACTGTGAGTTGCAGGTTCAGTTTTACTGTAGTTATCCCTGCAACCAACCTTATGAAATTATTATATTCTCTAGATTATAGTGTTCCTCTATATTACTTTGTTGTCTCAAAATATTGTAATGTTTTATACATTTAATGTTAATGAGAAAAGACTATCAATCTTTAATGCCAGTGATGTCCATTTCATTTTCCAGGATTTCAAGTTTTCTCTTAAAGAGATAGACCATGGATAATTCAAAAGAAAGTTCATTGTACCAATGAACATTCACAGGTCTAATAGTGAGGACATTTTTATAAAATTAGTTCTTCTCAATATTTATTTTTTTTACATTTCTTCGCAACATACTAGCCACATATTTTAAGTTTCTTTACCTTCCATCTGAACTCGTTGCCTCTACATCTGTAATGCACTTGGTTTGACCTGGCAATAGTAGTGGGAGAAGGGGGGGTTGATAACAGCTTACAGCAGTACTTGATGGTACTTCTGCTGAGAGCTCTTTTCCCTTCTGGCCTTAAGGCGGAGAACAGGAAGAGATGGGGACCTCAGCACCACACCATCTTACTACTTGATGACAAATGTCTTCTAGATATTGCTGAATATTGTTACATAAATTGTCATTTGTTAGCAGACAGTAAAAACTTGCCTAGATCTGAAATTCGAGAAAACTTTTACTTTATGTTGTGTAAAAAACAACATAAAGCAAAAACCACAAGGGAAAAGACAAAATAAGCAAGAGTGTCCTTGGGATGGTTGGAGAACACTGAAGACACAAATTAGGGTTTCTGAGTTTGATTTCTTTAGAGAAAGAAAAGTTTGTGTGGGGAGTCAGTGATCAAAACCTATATTTTTGTTAAGATTTCCATGATAGCAATTGCTAACGTTCTCATTGCTACTCTTTCTTTCCCTTTTTCAGCGGACCCAGTGGTGAGATTGGATGGGAATCCTTACTGCTGCTATTTTAACTTTAGCCCAAAAATTATGTTCACCAAGGTTGTAAAAGCCCAATTGTGGGTTTACCTGCGACCTGTGCAGCACACCTCCACAGTCTACCTGCAGATCCTGCGCCTGAAGCCTATAACAGAAGAAGGCAGCAAGCACATTCGCATTAGATCTTTGAAGATTGACTTACATTCCCGTACAGGCCATTGGCAAAGTATTGATTTCAAGCATGTGCTACAAAACTGGTTCAAGCAGCCACACAACAACTGGGGTATTGAGATTAATGCCTTTGATCCCAATGGAAATGATCTTGCTGTCACATCACTTGGACCTGGAGCAGAAGGCCTGGTGGGTATATTTTCTGTTAAATAGCAGAAAAATCAAGTATAATCAATCATATTAATAATTTGATTACTTTTGTATGATATATAAAATAGCATTTATATAAGACACCAAAAATATATTGTACAGTAAAAAAAGGAAATATATTGGTAAAATACCATATTCTTGAAGAACATGATGTGTTTGGAAAAATGACATCAAAGTAGTTGAAAGATGATTGTCTTCCTCTCATTTGATGACCACAATACATAAATTGCTTCCTTGCATCAAAGCCTTGCCAATTAGCGAATACAAATTACTAGAAAGGGAAAGTTTTAGTAGAAAAAAAATGAAAAAGTTGTAACCTGTAGGAACAATGGCGATGTATCAAAACTTGTGCAAAGCAAAAGTGAAGTAGTTGCCCATGGCAACCAGTCAGGTTACTGCTATCATTTTCTAAAGGGCCTCTAAGATGTGTGAGAATTAGATGGTTGCCTAGGCAACCACTACCATCTTCCTTTGCACCAGGGATACAACATGATATTCTTTCATTGTTTACCGTGTACTGCAGAATTTTTTACACCATTTTATTAAACTATGTCGCTGATCTTCTAGTTTAGTAAATAGAGATGGTAATAGCACTCCTATTTGTTTCTTTTGGATCCTTATGGTGCACGCCAAACCAAGGGCATGGTCCCAATTACCCCCCAAACGTATAGTACAAAAAAGAAGGCAGGCAGCACTCAAGGGATGAGGATGAATCACCAGTGGTTTAATCCAATATGCAACGTTTCGGCTTGTGTAAACTGTTATTATGCTTGATAAAGGATTTCACAAGCCGAAACGTTGCATATTGGATTAAACCACTGGTGATTCATCCTCACCCCTTGAGTGCTGCCTGTCTTCTTTATTGCTCAGATCTTCTAGTTTAGTCTGGCATGTGCGTACAAACGATCCGACATGCAATTGATCTACTCCACTAAGGCTGATCCTACTTTTGAAAGGAATAATTTTATTTTAAAATCAATGTGTTTTATGTATTTAATCACTTTTCTAATTGATTTTATTAATTTTTTTTATACATAAAAGTTGTATGTTCTTTCTCAGCTGATACTGTCAGTTCAGCAAAAATGACGGCTCGGCTGAGAGCGGATTCTGCGTGTCTATCACACACAGGATTTAGCAAATATCGATATTAGCTGGATCCTGTGTGTCAGAGACACACAGGACCCACTCTCACGCAGGACCTGCTTTCAGCCAAGCCGTCCGTTCACCTGAAATGACGTAATCAGTTGAAAGAGAACCATACAACTTCTATGGATTCAGGACACATATCGTATCGTAAAAAGTAAAACAATTTTTTTTTAAATAAAAGTCAGTAACAAAATTGCTTAAAAACACAAAACACAATGATTTTTCTTTTCAATGGTATACATAGCCTCGTTTATTGCCAGCTTTAGGAATGTGAATATTACCGTTTTTATAAATACATGATAGGAACTGTTAATTTTTTTTCAGTCTTCTCTTCTTTCCACACAGCTTTATTTTCAAACATGTTTATTTTCCCTCCCATACAGCACCCCTTTATGGAATTGCGTGTTATGGAGAACAACAAGCGATCAAAGCGAAACTTGGGCCTTGACTGCGATGAGCACTCTACTGAGTCACGTTGCTGTCGCTACCCGCTTACTGTCGACTTTGAGGCCTTTGGCTGGGACTGGATTATTGCTCCCAAACGCTATAAAGCCAACTACTGTTCTGGCCAGTGCGAGTACATGTTCATGCAAAAGTACCCCCACACTCATCTGGTCCAACAAGCGAATCCACGGGGGTCTGCTGGTCCATGCTGTACCCCTACCAAAATGTCACCCATTAATATGCTATATTTTAATGACAAGCAACAAATTATTTATGGCAAGATTCCTGGAATGGTGGTAGATCGTTGTGGATGCTCTTAAGACTTTGGCTCTCTGTCCTCTAACTACTCATATTCAACTCTTTTCTTTCTCTCAAGGGTACAAGCAGACCAAAATTTGGTTTTGGGGATAGTGCAGTATTTATGCTACCACTCCCTTTATCCAAACCTAGTTAAGCCGCTAGAGATTTGACACTTTTATGTCTTATTTCTGCATTTAGTCTTGCAGTGACTGCCATTGTCTTTACATCTAGTCAATCTGGCACCTCAGTGTTTGGGTCTATTCCTATGTGATTATGAAAAAAAACTAGTGGCAGCTCGAATCATGATGTGTCATATTGTACTAGATAAAAGAGACCTGCTATCATTTAGGCAGCTTACAATGAAAGCTAATCTTTTTCATTGTGTAATGCTGCAAATGTAATGGGTATGAAGGGGATATATTCAATTCTAAGATTTTTTTAAATAATTTCTTGCAAGTTGTTGGTTGCAAACTGGGACCAAAAAGATCTGTTTTGCACTTGACAACTGCCTGTTGCATTATACACGTTTTCTCATACTGGTCTTCTCGGAAGTGCATAGCATGGTTTGCTTTTTGCTTTACTTTCCACCCACTCATGCATAACTGCCCTAAAATCACTGGAAATTCCCTCTTACCTTTAATCTTTTGCAACTATTCCCTTAAAGGGAGACTCCAGAAGAATATCCTCTGGAGGTTGCCTGAATCTACTGCTCGGTGCAATACAAAATGAAAAGCATACGTTAAATAAAGAATTCCTTGTAAGTTTCCACTTTTGGCTAATCATGTAACGTCATATGTAACAGAAATCTTGTATGAACATCGGTGGCAAAGGTCTGGATCCACAATAAATAGGGTAAACTTAAAACTTGAAAATATATTACACTAGGAAGATACTTTGTCCAAAAATGTTAATTGCTTACCCTGGATTTTCTTCTTATAGCAGTCCAGTGAGTATGAAATCACAAGGAATCACAGTGTTAATGCTTCTCAGGGATTGGGCTAACATCAGATTTGAGTGAAGTTCCTATTTATCATGTTTTTTTCATTGGTTTGCGTTATGAGTATGTGATAAACAGACCAGCAAACTTCAACTCATTTATATTTTGGGTCTATCTTAACAAAGAAACGTGCCCACTCTATTATTTCAAACCACTTGCACTCATCATTAGTCAAAATTTGCAGTTTTATTATATATCTAGCTTTATAAAATAGGGCACCCAAAAAGAAGAAATGATAAACCAGGGCACCCATATCACCTGAGGTCACCCAATACTTTTAAGTTGCATTAATATAAAAAGTTCTAAGTACCCACCCATAATTGCACTTCTAATGTGGGTATATTAGGACACTGTGGGAAAACAATCATTCCTCTAATGTCATGTGTGGCAATAAATTATACTGACCCGGGTAAAAATGGGAGTTGTTCACATATCAACTACTGTTTGCAGCTACAATGAGAGTATCTTGTCATTCCTAAATCCCATTTTTTTGTAAAAAATCTATAACATATGTAGGTGCTGCAAAATGTAACCCAAATCCTGATTTAAAAGTCGAATAGCTTTAAAAGATCTGACATTTCGAGAACTGTACTTATAGGTAGAGATGAGTTAGCATACAATAAGCCCTGGAAACTTTTACAGCAAGCTCGGTACATTTTCAATGTCCAGAAAACATAATTAAAACTTAAATAATTATATTTTTAAGCTTTTTTTTTCCATCATTTGTATTAGAACATTTTAGAGTCACAGGAACAAATTTACTGCAATCCTAGTACCAGCAATAAAATTGTAATTATTAGTAGATATTTGGAATGATAGCTTGGGCAGAAGAGATGTTCTTCATTGTATTTCATACTTCAGAAACGTAGAGAAGAAAATCACAGACTATAGGTTGAGTTTATTTTTTGAGACATCTATGGATATTTCTTTAGTATTGGGGATCCAAAGGATCTCGTTTTTATTTTATTTTGGGGTGGTCAATGGCACCATTTGCACTATAGAAGGTCTTTGGACCAGTGGAAGTACAGATGCCATTTTTTTTATTCCTGTTTAGTCTCCAACAGGCTCCAGACTTGAAGGGACAGGTTGTCCAGATGCTGTAAATTCTCTATAGTAGGCATTGCACTGTAAGCACCCACATGCATCAGAATTGTACATCCAGGACTACTAGAGGTAGTCCCTTCCAAGCTGGGACTGTCCATCATTGATTTGTGTATATTTACCTATGTGAGTGGGAACAGTTTGTAGCAGGTATGTATAGAGTTGAAAAAGAAGGTTGTTTTTCTGCAGGTAGGTGATTGCCTGCCATTAGAACAGAAAGAAAACAATCTAATGCCTACTGTAGGGGTGACAATATCCTTATGCCAAATGCTAATAAAGCCCTGTATTGCTGTGCAAGCTTCCACAAACTTGGACTTTATCTGTCACAAACTTGACTTGTCTGTTTGTGATCACTGAACAGTTGTTTGCAGCTTCAAGCTTTGAGCTACAATATAATCATTATTGCTATCATTACCTAATGTTCTCGTAACTACGTGCAAAAGCACACACCATTTACTGCACTTGCATTTGGTGGCTGGATACTCTAAACAGATGGATTTTCTGCCAGCTCTTCGAAAAGAAGATGGAAGGAGGATTATTTTTTCAGTGTTGACCTGCCAAAATGACACTGCCCAATGTGACTGTTATTTATCAGTTACAGATACTCTGAGGAAGGAACCTGTGCTTACCAGTGGGACTTTAGTAGATCTTTTGCCTTATCAATGTGTGTAAATTTATGTAGGATTTGATGACACGTATTTCTCCCATACAAAATTGTGTCTAAGAACTGGGCAGACATGTTCTTATAAAAGGCTTTTGATTTGTCTATATTGGGAAGGAATGTTTTATGTCTGTTGTTATTTCTTTGTTCTGGAGCTCATCCGTAAAATGGAGGAAACTTGGTGTTGAGAATTATATTCCTGTAAACATGTTTCTTCATCCACACAAATACTGTTTCAGTTCTGTGTCTAATTTAATTAAATATTTAAATAACGTAAATTATGCCAAGGACAAACTGTGGGATCTCCCAATGTTGTTGTTCAATTTTAATGTAGCAGTCCACTCAAATTATGACAGCTCATTTTTGCAGATGTCAATGGAAACATGAATTGGTTAAAGATGTTTTTCTAAACCATGTTAACAATACATTACATGTTATTCCATATGCATATTGCAGATACAATGACACCAATCTTTCAAGAATTTATTATTTCTTTGTAGAGACTTTATATATTTCAAATTTATTTTTCCATATTCCTGAAAGCTGTTATGAATGCTAAAATAGTTTTGCGGACAATATATCTGGATGGCTTCCACGCCCAGACTGGCTATGTTGCAGTTTGGTCACTTCTCAGATGACATGGTGGGGAGTCTTAAAGGACTGAACTGGGCTTCCAAAGTATAACTTAACAATGAGCTGCTCAGACACAAAGTATAGAATTATATTACAGTCACCCTGGATTTAGATGCTGCTAGCACTGGTAACTTGGGATGGCGTTTTATTACCGTAAATACTTTAGTACATCACTGGTCTAAGCTAAACTATTTATGCTTTTGCATATCTGAACTTCTGACAATAACAATGAAGCACTAGTTCAGGTAAGGCAACTGAAAAAGACGTGGTCAGGGGCATAGATATAGTGGCTCTGGAGCCTGAGAGGGCCTAAAAGGTCCATCTGCCCCATATGAGGGGACCAGTATTGTAAATGACGTGTGATAGTCGGGGGGGACAGGATTTTTAAGTCATTCCTCTGGACATGGTGGCATACAGTATAAATTACCAGCCCTGCCTCTAGCAGATATGTTTTGTTTAGAATTCATTTAAACTCTGTGAAATAACTTCTTGCATGTCCCCAAACATGGGCCGGGAGTTTATTTCCATTTGGAATTGTCCACTTTCATTTAAGTTGAGCTTTAGGTTTGTTCAATAAACCTTATTACAAAACATTTACTGCATTGAGTACATATCCCGTCTCTAAACTTCAAAGAAGTGAACATTTAGCCAAATGGCTGTTTTTACTAAGCTTGGACAACTTCTCTGTGGTTAAGAAGCTGTTAGTGAAGGTCATGCTATAAAAGACTGATCCATCATGAAAACCGCTGTGTTTTGTTTTATTTTTAATTTTAGAGTTGCAAATACGAAATATGGATGAACTTGAAGCACCCAGTCAGCATTAATTATAATCCATTGTAATATCCGTTACTAATCACACATACATTATGATTTGTTCTGTAGCATATATTACTTGTTCTGTCTGCTATACTTCATCTCAATTATTTTGTGTATTTCTTTATTGGTTCAATATCACTTTTAAAAAATTTACTGCAACACAATAAAGGTTGTGAATGACTATCTTTGTTTTAGTAGAGAGAAACAACATGGTTTTCAAGCTCCTCATGCCGTGCATAAATGGTGTTACTCTATAATATGTTTTAGTACTTGTTATTGTAAATTTCATGCCCCCTAGCACCACCTCCTCCATTTTTATAGACTTTGTTTTGTACAATAAAGTGCATTAATATAGCCAAATGCTTTCAATACTTTGGGTTATTTTCTTTCTTCTATTAAGAAACACTTACCACGTACATTCATCTGTTAGAGCTAACAACCAAATGACTAGAAAGTCAAATTTTTCCATTGGAATCATGTAGTCATTTTTTAGGCCTCCCTCACACAGGGTTTTTGTTCTGTGTTTATAAGACGCCATACCTAGGCACTATAGGGCTATATTTGTAGATATTTTCATATTTAGCTATAGAGTTTAAGCTAACATTTGGCCACAGCGCTCTGTCCATAAAAAATGTCTTCAAAAACTCTGCATAGTCCTGTGTCTGATCCTGCCTAAAATACGGTAGATTAAAACAAACTTTTGAAATATTTTTTAGCTTTATAAAATGTTACAGTCCTGCATACTTAATAATACACAAGAAATAATGGACAAGAATTAAAGCAGCTGAGCAACCTTTATAAGAAGCAAAATAATTCATGCAACATTTGGAATAGATTTCAGGTCAGATGAGAACAGACTGATTTTACAAAATTAAAATGCAAGATGCGTTAATTATGTAAGTAGTAGAGGAAACATACAAGATGCAACAAAATATAACACAATTTACAACTTTTACAAAATTGCAAGGTCTGCAGGTGCCTCAAATCCGAACTGGCTTTAGGTTTTCTGTTTGCGTGGCCCTGTCTAAAGGATTTAGAACATCTGTTTAGCTTTTAGACCCTGTTCACATCACGTTTTTTGGCTCCATGTGACATTGGCGCAGGGAAACGGATGCTTTTGAGAGATGCCATACAATGGCATCCATCATCCATAGATGGAAAAGTTAATGACCAGAGCTGGTTTTATACAAACCCTGGGCAAAGTTAAAAGTGGGGCCCCAAAGGCTGAATTATTGTATTAATAATGCAGTCAATTCAGAAGATGGTGTGCAGAGATCTGCATCATGGATTTCTAGCGCGTCCAGGAGTCTCTTGTAGATAGTACTACACAGCCGCCCCCTTGTACATAGTGCCACACAGCCCACCTTGTAGATAATGCCACACAGCCCCCTTGTAGACAGTGCCACACAGTCCACCTTGTAGATAGTGCCAAACAAACCCCCTGTAGATAGTGCCACACAGCCCCCCTGTAGATAGTGCCACACAGCCCCCCTTGTAGATAGTGCCACACAAAGCACCCTGTGGAGAGTGCCACACAAAGCTCCCTGTAGAAAGAGTCTGAAGGATTCAGAACATCTGTTTAGCTTTTCGACCCTATTCACATCACGTTTTTTGGCTCCGTGTGACGTTGACGCAGGGAAACAGATGCCTGTGATAGATGCTATACTGTGGCTTCCGTCACCCCTAAGTTATTATGGCCTCCGTAAACATATACGTCAAGAAAGGCTCATGACCAGGGATGATTTTAGACAAAGTGCCACACAGCCCACCTTGTAGATAGTGCCACACAGCCCCCTTGAAGATAGTGGAACACAAAGCCCCCTGTAGAAAGTGCCACACCACGGCCCCTGTCACAACTCACACTTGTAGATAGTTCCACACAGCCCCACTTGTAAATAGTGCCACACTGCCCACCTTTTAGATAGTGGCACACAACCCAACTTGTAGATAATGCCACACAGCCACCCTTGTAGATAGTGCCACACACCCTCTTGTAGATAGTGCCACACAGCCCACCTATTGTAGATAGTGCCTCACAGCCCCCCATTTGTAGATAGTGCCACACATCTCCCCTTGTAGATAGAGCCACACAGCCCTCCCTTGTAGATAGTGCCACACACCCCCACTTGTAGATGGTGCCACACAGCCCCACAAACAAATAAAATAAAATTGTTCTCACCTAGCCCCATTCACGCGAAGGACTGAGCTGCTACACAGCCCTGAGATGCCGAGATGGGACCCTTGCGTAGGCCGGCATGATCCAGTGACGTTATCAGGTCGGCCTGCACAGGAATTCTGTCCCAGTGTCTTATAGGGTGCAGGCCTAACGTGGCCTGTAGCCTAGTGAGTGGCCTGTAGCCTAGTGAACTCCGACATAGTATTTAATTGTATCTGGCAGTTGCTAGCACCGGGCTACTTGCGACGGGCCCCATAGCAGCTGCTATGGCTTCTATAGTGTTAGCTCCGCCACTGGGCAGGGAGGATGGGAGCCCTAGGCAATTGCCCTGTTTGCCCCCCCCTAACTCGGGTCCTGCTCATGAGATATATGTTAAATGGATGCCTGTAATGGATGCCATGCAGTGGCATCCATTACCCATAGACTCACACGTTAAAAAAAACATATACAGTGCGGTAATGTTACTCTCTTGACACATTTAGCATTTTCCCCGAGAGCTTTCCTGGCGTACACACTAAACACATATCATAAACATGATGTGAACAGCGCCTTAGCCTGTTGCTTCCTGTATCGGCCATGTGGACACGTGGACATGCAGCAGATTTTATCTTCTGCGGAGTGGCCTGAAATTAGCAGCACAATTTGGATGTGTTGAAAAATTTGCAGGAATTCACTCATTGCATAGCAATAAATTAATGTAACCTGCACCAAAACCAGAATAAACAGTCAGAGAGAGCATGCTGCAGATTTGAAAATACATACTGGAAGAACAAAAATCAGGACCAATTTTTCCAGGTTGGGGATTGCACTTCAACACATACACTGGTGGGTTTTGTGGCATACATAGAAAAAGATGGAGCCCCATAGCAAAGATTAAAATGTTCCCGCTATTTAGATGCCAATTTTTACCATCCAGGAAAGAAAGGCGTCTTTGCCATTTTCATGACCCTTGGGCCGACTTCCTACCCCTCTGGAGAGAGGACTCCTGCACCGGTTCTTTCCACCCAGGAACAAATGGTATAGGACCAACCAGAACTGGGCCCCTCCCTCCAAGGGCCCCATAGAAGGCGCACGGCCTGTCTCTATGGTTAGTACGCCCCTGGGTTTACACACTTTAATAATGTGTACAATTTACCAATTTATTAGTAATTTTATGATTGTCACAACTTGTAAAGAATCACAGGCGACCACTTTAGCTAAAAATTTTGATTGTAAATTAGCATATCACTGTGCGTAAATGAAATCGTCTTGCAATATGGTGTTGCCATGGAAAACAATCTAGTAGCGTGAACCATTTGACTCTTCTACACAACTCTTTACCATGTAACTACGATTTCAACTACATTGCAATATCAAATAATAGCCTCATGTAAAGAACTGTATACTGTATACTCATGTATACTTCCTTCACAATCAGTGGTCGAATTGCTGAATCATGCACATCATGGAAGATTGTAAAGCGTCATTGAAGGGGTTGTCCACTACCGGACAATTGATGAACTATCCACCGGATGGATCATCAGTATATCATCGGTGCGGATCCAACACCTGAACCCCGCACCGATCAGCTGCTCTGGTGGCCTGCGGGCAACGGATGTTATGGCACATTATGCAATGTATGGAGCCGGAAGCAGTTGGTTTCGTACATTGCATAGCGGCCATGCTGCCGAACTACAGCTCTGCTCCTATTCTCTTGAATAGGCGCAGAGCTGCACTCCTGCAGCTCGGCTGCAATTCCATGACTGGAGATATCTGCTTCAGGCATGGAGGTCCGGTGCCCGGAGACAGCCGGAGCAGCTTAACAGTGCGGGGTCCAGGTGTCAGACCCCCACAGATCATGTACTGATGACCTATCCGGTTGATAGGTCATCAGTTGTCCAGTAGTGGACAACCCCTTTAATAAATATACAGATGCTAATTGGAGTAATTTACACTGCAAAACTTGTTCCTAAATGTAACACATATAAAATCTAAAAGTAAAATTTGGCTTACTCCTAATGTTAAAAAGCCTATAAATGACAAGAAAGGGGCATTTAAAAAGTGGATATGTAAAAAGTAACCAAACACAATGAGACAAATATCCCCAAAAATCTTTAAATATATAAATGCTAAAAAGCCAAGGTCAGAGTATGTAGGGCACTGAAAGAATGACATTGAGGAGTTACTCACTGAGCATAAAGAGAAGACTTATTAAAGAGTTATTAAGTCAGTTCTTTAGTTCTGTGTATACAAAATAAGAAAACAGTGCTGGGTTATGTTGTTTCAGTGCTAGTATTAGCTCATTAAATTGGCTGAATGTGGTTGTGGTCCAAGCAAGTTAGATAAAGTTAATGTGAAGCAATGGAAAGAGATGGCTTACATCTAACAGTTCTCAAAGAGCCAGGTTCAGATATTGGTCATTCTGTACCCATGTACAATATTTGTAGGCTTTCTATTGACTGGCATAGTAACAACGGTTTGGCGCAAAGCAAATGTAATATAGAAAATATATTAAATCTGTTAAATGGGCACTAACATTTTAAACAACATATGCTAATCTTATAGTATACCTGATATAGATCAACTTTTTAATTCATTTACTGTTAAAATTTAGTTGTTTAATACATGCAAATTTTGTTTCAAATTACTGCCACTAGGTGTCACCCTTATTGTAATCTCCTGTCCACCTCCTGTTGTCAAGCTAAGTCCATCTCTAATTACAGAGCAAATGAGACGGACTGCAGGAAGTAGGGGGTGGGCTCTTCACAACTTGCCCATAAAAGTCTGGGAAGGTTGGAGCAGAGCGTGAGACACAGATGCTGCCCATAGAAGTCTATGGAAGTGGGAGGGGGAGACAGAGCAGAGTGAGAGAGGAGACAAAGACATGCAGCTGCTGGTAAGTTTTTTTTTAACTCTCCCCAGTGCTGGATTCAAAACTAGATTGCTCCTTACAGATGTATAATCTTCTCCAGGCTGCTGCAGCTTCTATATGTGTGATAGCTAGAGAGAAGAGCAAAATGTTCTCTGCTATGTGTGTGCTGTGTATGGCAGACACAATAACAGTTAGGCTCCACTAAAGCTAAGGGAAAACAGAATTAGGGATAGAACCTGCAGAGAGGAAAAATTCTAAAAATGTCATGTAAAAGTTATATACTGTAATGGTCAGAAAGTGTTCCTCATGTACTGGTCGGCTCCAGGTTTATGTGGGCCCTTGTGCGACACAGACTTAGTGGGCCCCTTTGCGGGGGAACTTACGGCGTCAGTAAAACAACAGAAAACGTCAGTTTTTGCCTCCATATAGATGTTAGACCATGTTTATACTCCCATATACAAGTTACGCCCCCAGTTTGTGCCCCCATATATACAGTGTCCTCTGTAGAAAATGCCACGGTGTCCTCTGTAGATAGTGCCACAGTGCCCTCTGTAGATAGTGCCACACACACCCCCTGTACATAATGCCGCAGTGCCCTCTGTAGATAATGCCACACAGCCCCCCTGTAGATAATAGCACACAGCCCCCTGTAGATAGTGCCACACACACCAACCTTCTAGATAGTGCCAAACACACCGCCTTGTAGATAGCGCCATTGGGACTCGCACTAGGACTGGAATCCCCGACCAGAGCGTCGGCATCGCTCTGGCAGGGGATTCCGCTCCAGGAGGAGCCCTTGACATCACATATATGGATAGTGACGTCATTGCCTTCTCCAGGAGCAGAATCCCCGGCCAGAGCGCTGGCAATGCGTGGAGGAGCCATGACAGCAGTGTAAAGCACCCGGTGGACGAGTGGGCCCCCGGAACTTGCCTCGGTTCACCAAGTGCTGACGCCGGCCATGATCATGTACACACACAAACACGCACATGACAGCTTATTCTGAAAAGTGGCCTGAAAAGCTAGGTACGATTTACGAGATTACGTAAAGGAGTACATGTCAGAAAATAATATTATAGCCCAGCACAATATTTATAAAAAATAGATGTCATCAAACAAAACTGATTTAATTTTGTGCGGAGCCTCGTAGACACTTTGACACAAAGGTCTTTGTGTCTCATAGACACCTACTTTACAAATTGAGGTCCATTTGTTTGGAAAGTTTAGTTTGTATTTGGATAAAAAAACTGACTCCAGGTGATTATGGTCAGTGTTTCTACTGATATGTAGATGTACCCCAATTTAGTGCTGGGATAATTATTATTCAACTTATACATGATATCAACGATGTAACTAATAGCACTGGTTTTGTCTTTGCATATAACATTATAGTATGTAGTTGAATAAAATCTAGGGCAGATCTTTATGTGTCAAAAGCAGAACTAAACATAGTAAGTATCTGGGTGTAAATCTGAGTACTGTGAGACAGTGACAGGTAAGGTCATTGAGGGAAGGTGCATTTCCCCTAGAGTCCTGTTGTACGTGTCTTAAAGGGTTTTTCCAGGGACACAACATTTTTGACCTAATATTCTATGTAACAATTTAATAAAATTCCTAATGTACAGTCTGTATTAAATCCGAACACTTTACTTCTCCCTAACTCTGCCCTGCCGGAAGTTCTGATTTTCATCTGTGTCTTTTTTCCCCCTGACACAGGCTCGTGCACGAGTGTTAGAATACACACAGCCCTGTGTCGGTACCTCACTGACCTACGTATCAACACAGGGCTGTTCTTTACTAATTATTCTGACCCCCTCTATGTCTATTGGTCCTCCCACTAGTTCTCCCTTCCCCTTTTTTTTATCCTGCCCACCTGCTTTATCTGAGGTGCGGTCACAGAATTCCTGTATTCTACTCGAGATTGAAGATTGGTGTGTCATGGTGTATATCCGGTTACGTTGGTCTACAGTCAATGTAATGGATAAGTCCGTTTCCCATTTAGTCAAGTACGGAGGGTGTGAGCCCTCCGCTGGAGAGTTCAATAAGTTATATGTCAGTGAAAGGGTGTATCGCAGGTGACCCGTCATCGTACATAAAGTTTCAAAAGCCGTGAGCGTGCGGAAAAACTGTGCGGGGGAAGCCAGGGACAACAAAAAGTGACGGCGCTGGATAGCCTGCCACTGAGGGAGGTGTCCCGTTTCAGTGTTATCAGTCAGTTGTGGGACCGTGTTCCAATTGTCGTTAACAAGATAATGTTGGGCACGAGTCTCTCTCGCGGTGCGTTGTCCGTTGAAGGGACCCCGTTCGCAGCCCGGCGGGAAAGAAGGGTTGTCTAGAATGGGATAGAGAGGTGATGGGAAGGGAGAAATAAGACTGTGTTTGAATGTAAGGGATGTTTCACGTAAAGTGGGGCCAATTAGGGGATGAGATCTCAGTTGCGTTTTAAGATGTTCCAGTATCCAAGGGGCAGCATTCAGGGGGAGGGGCGAGAAAGATTGTTCTAAACACACCCATGGTTTTATCGCGCCATGTCTACACCAGTCAATGATGCGAACCAGATGAGCTGCCCGATAGTAAAGTTGGATATCAAGGCAGACCCAAACCCCCATCAAATTTTGGTCGGGAAAGAGGTTTGTGAGCCCATATAAACCTAAACAGCAAGGAGGAGAGGGAACTAAAAAATAGGCGTGGCAACCGGATGGGGAGGGTTTGAAAAAAGTACAATAGGCGAGGCAAAACGTTAATTTTGAATGCAGCGCAGCGACCAAACCAGGTAAAGGTCCCTTTGGACCATCTGTCGATGTCCGCCTTGATTGACCGCAGAAGAGGAGGGTAATTACACGAGTAAAGCTGGGAAGTCTGATTAGTTAGGTGTATACCCAGGTATTTAATCGAGCTAGTGGCCCATTTGAATGGGAAGGAATCCGCCAGGTCCGTCACTAAACTAGTCGGGAAGGAAATATTAAGAGCTTCTGATTTTTGGAAATTTATTTTGAAATTGGACGTAAATGTTTTAAACTCAGCTAGGTGGTTGGGCAGCGAGATGCGGGGTTGTGATATAAAGAACAGGAGGTCATCAGCATAAGCTGCCACCTTATGAGATTCATCCTTGACCTTGACCCCCGCAAAGTCGGGCTATTGCGGACATGGCGAAGGAATGGTTCTAGGCACAGAATAAAAATTAGGGGCGACAGCGGGCATCCTTGACGGGTCCCATTAGATATGGGGAAGGAGGAGGAGGTATAGCCATTGACCATCATGGACGCCGATGGGCGAGAATATAAACACATAACCCAACTAAGCATACTGCTGCCTAGACCTATGTGAGATAGAGTCTCTCGAAGAAACGACCAGTCAATTCGGTTGAAGGCCTTCTCGGCATCCGTGGAGAGCAAGAAGGCTGGCGTATGTGTGGAAGTAATGTGTTCTATTATGTTAATGGCCCGAATAGTATTATCTCTGGCCTATCTTGTCGGCAGAAAACCGGTCTGATCCGCATGAATAAGTGTGGACAGGAAGGGAGTGAGTCGTGTCGCCAAAATCTTAGAGAACAATTTGAGATCTAAGTTGAGGAGGGAGATGGGGCGAAAGCTGCTACAGAGGGAATGATCCTTGTCGTCCTTGGGAATCACCGCTATATGGGCTCTTAGTGTTCCGTCGGTATCGCTCTGCCTGCAGGTATGGCATTAAATGCAGCTAAGAAGGGGTGGGTAAGGAGGGAGGCACATTTTTTATAATGCAACAAGGACAGGCCATCAGGACCAGGGGCTTTACCCAAGGGAGATGCTTGGAGAGCTACATTGAACTCCTCCTCTGAAATAGGAGAGTCTAGCACTACTATAGCTTCTGGCGAGATCCGACCCAAACCGGAGGACTGCAGATATGACCGAATGGAACTCAACCTATGATTGGCTGGTATAGTGTTAGATGTTCCACGTAAATTGTATAGTTCCATATAGTAGGACCGAAAAGTGTCTGCTATTTTCTCAGGGGTGTGTACACGAGTGCCAGTAGAGGTATTAATGAACGGGACATATGTGCGTGTTCTCTGTACGCGTAAAGTCTTCGCCAACGCCCTGCCCGGTTTATTGCCAAATTCAAGATAGTGCCGACGGCACTTAGCCAGCGTGAGCTTAGCCGTGCAGAGTGTCAGAGTGCGAAGTCTGTCCCGCAAACAAGTTAATTCAGCACCCGTCCCGGGATCTAAAGATCTTTTATGTGACTGTTCCATGGTGTAAATTCGTTTAACTAGATCAGTAATGGCGGCAGAATGTTCCTTCTTAAAACGGGAACCAATACGTATAAGAGAGAGCCTCTCATGACGCATTTATGAGACTCCCACACGGAGAAAAAGCAGAGATCAATTGTTAGTTCCTCCAACACCTTAGAATCTTGTAAGAGAGACTCGTTCAGACACCATTGCCAGGGTGTGGGATGGAGGGAGGGTAGGGACAGGGACAGGAGTATCATGGCGTGGTCAGAGAACGATATGCAATCAATGGATGCGGAAGTGAGGAGCGATAATTGTGAGTGATGTAGGAGGAAATATTCAATATGGGAGTACATGTCGTGTGGGTGAGAAAAAAATGTGTAGTCCCTATCTGTGGGGTGACGTATACGCCAGGGGTCCGTTAGTTGATGTGTATGAAGAAGGCAGCTCAGTCTGCGATGTAAAGGTCTGGAGGGATTGAGGTGGGGCGATGTCGTGTCTATAGAAGGATCTAAGGGAAGATTAAAGTCGCCCCCCAATATCAGCCGGGACTTCAGACGTGCACCTGGGTTTGAGGCATCCTATTGGTCCACAGTCTCCACAATGCCCGTCCTTTGAATTCCTTGATTACCCCTCAATGCCCGCCCCATTTGCCTCTCATTAATATAACTCAGTGCTCGTGCGCTGCCCAGCCTGAAAAAAAAAAAATGCCGGAAAACCTTTCAAAACTTTAAGCTTCAGGGAATGTTTAAACTGGAAAGCTCAGACTTCACAAAGCTGGCTAGTTGGAAAAGGACCTGGAGTCAGACTGGGGAAGAGTAGGGTGGATTCCCAAATCTCTAGTCCATCCCTGTCACTAGGGCTAGACTATGTGCATATAAACCATACTGTTGTAGGCTGGGATAAATATAACCTTATATTCCCTTAAATAAAATATACACGATGCACACTGTTTTACTTTTAAAGTGGGTTGACTAAGGGGTTGGCCACATATTTTATTATTCTTATAACTTATTAAATAATCAAAATATTATTTATTTTTTTGTTATAAATTGACCTGAACTTTATAACATAAACATAACATAGGTCAATTGAAACCGAACCCGCAGGCTTAAACTGAGGGCATGTGGGTGAGAACCAATACCATTCCCCCCGCCAGTTGTGACAAATTTGCTAAGAAACACCAATGTGCCAAAATGCCAGTATTTATCATTTGGAAATATCACATCGCCAAAGCACAACCATAATCACCAGTGAAGAAACTGACAATATTCCCCCGCCATAAGGAGAATATGTACCTCCACCTACATGTCTCGCCGACCCCCAGCCAACAGATCCTGCTCTATGCCGTCCTGAAGCCCAGAAAGGAAAATGTCCAAACCAATGTCAGTGAGGCCGACACCGTCAGGGAGCAGTAAACAACGTTTGTCCCCTTCGAGACGCTGTCTGTGTCGTATAACCCCCCCACACAGAACGAACAAACCGAGAAAACCTGGTATTCAATAATCTCCTGCCCCTCTCAATAGTGGTGGCATCCCTAGCACCATGCCAAACCACCCATGGAATGATCTCTGACCAGACCATAACCATTTCTGGGAAGAATGAGGAGAAGCATTCCAGATCTGATTGGATCAGAGCGATTATTTCACCCAGGCGAACTGAACATTGCCTCCAACATGTATCACTAGAACAGTAGGCACCAGCCGGTGCCTGCTGATTTCCACAACCTCCGGTAAAGCCTGCAACCATTGCAGACCACGAAGAACCCTCCAATAAACTTCAGCCTCCAAGAAGTCAAGCGAAATACCACCGGGGCGGATAGCAGCTCTGTGTTCAGCCCAGAAGATGTAGGAATGCCCCACTATCCACACTGATGGTCGAGTACCTGGAAAAGAAAGATCAATGCAAAAGCAAGTCAGGTCTAACATAACCAGCAAAACATTCAGAACTCCATCAACCTATGTGACGAACATCGGCGTCCGGAAGGCCTAACTCGGTAGTCATGGTCGCAGCCCCTATCCTAAATAAATATGTACCAAACTCTTTAGGTGGAAAGCCGGCTTGCGCTAAAACTTTCTTAAAAACCGAAGAAAACTGGAAGCTCGTCAACGATTTACCGTCTACATGGGCCAAGAATTCCACACCGAGGGAACGGACGCATAAGTACAAAGAAACCAGAGTAACCAGGCACACGACACCCGGAACCGAACACAAGAAAACCTGCAACTATGACCGAACAGATCAGTTTTAGACCGCCGTATACAAAGCCGATGGGATGAAGAGGAAACAACTACATCCTCCAATAGCAAACCCCCTGGAGGGATGTACTCATGGGAACCAACTTGGGAACGCGCAGGACACCGAAAAAGGATAAAACAAAAGCAGACAAAAATAGCGAGACTTCAAATGGGGAAGAACACACATAAGGGAGGGAAGATATACATTTCTAAAGCATGGAAAATGCAACAGGTTGACGAGATTGACGCTGAATCGCCGATTTCTTCCATCTCTTCAATGAAAACTTATTTAGTCACGTCGGACCAACACCGCAGTTTAGAGAGAAATTACACACCCGCGAGCCGGCGCTGCGCCACTAAGCCAGAAACACTGCGAGCATGCAAGCGCGACAAGTATTCCAAAGTAACGGTTAGACAAACATCAGCAGAGGGAGTAATCAATCTATCCCCAGCTATCTCCACCCACTCGTTTCATGCAATACCTTAAGCAGACCAGATAGACATGACTAGGGACGATCTCACATAAGACACTAATTGCGATACAGCAGCCTCCATATTGCCTCCGGACAGGGGATCCCCACGAGGCCTGCCTGCAGACAGAGGGAACGAAAAACCTGCCAATTGAAGCGAGAGGGAGAATCAGCAATGCAATTAGACACCCTAGGAATGTGGCGAGCCCGGAAGTGGATATTAAATTGCAAGCAATCCAAAACCAGATGTTCAAGCAACACCACCACCGTCTCTGAGGAAGAAGTGAATTTATTAAAACCACAGTCAAATTATCAGACCAAAAAACAACTAAACTATTAGACATGGAGCCCACTAAAAGATCTACCGCCACCACTATTGGAAAAATCTCAAGCAGGGTCAGGTTGGCACACCAACCCCTGGATTGCAACTCATCAGGCCGGGTGGCAGTGCACCAGCACAGTGCCAAAGCCCATGGAGCCTGATGCGTTGGTAAACAATTTCAGATCAAACTAATGGAGTACGTCAACAGGTGTGGCCATTATATTCCCCAAAAAAGTTACGCCAGACGCGTAAATCAGCCTCAATGGAAGAAGTAATGCAGATGAAATGGAAGTGCTGCAAAACCCGGTGGCCAAGGATAACCGCCTGGAGAAAATCCTACCCATCGGCATAACCCTACACGGAAACACCAAGGACTATATCTGCCGAAGCTGCAATTTACGTGAGGCCAACGTCAAATCCAAAAAATCCCTAATCTTAACAATTTTAGACTCTGACAAGCTAAACACCATCTCCAACAAATCGATATCAATGCCTCAAAAACAGAGCGATGTGCATGGGCCCTCAGTCTTATCTTCAGACAAGGGAACCCCAAAATGGCGGCAGATATAACGGAAATAAGATAAAATATAATTACAGTGTGATGAAGAAACCGGGCCAACAAACAGAAAATCGTCCAAGTAATGAGTGACCGAATTAGAGCCAGCAACGTCGCGCAATACCCATTCAAGGAACGAAGTGAAATCTTCTAAATAAAAACAAGAAATGGAGCAACCCATAGGCAAACACATGTTGTAGTAGAAATCCCCCATCCAAATAGCAACCTAACAGGTGAAAACAGTCCGCATAGATGGGTAACAGACGAAAAGCATATTCAACATCAGATTGAGCCAAAAGGGCGACCTGACCCGCCTTGCAAACTAACTCGACTGCCCTGTCAAACGACACATAAGAAACTGCGGTTAGATCCTTACTAATGCCATCATTAACAGAAGAACCCCTGGGGTGAGAAAGATGGTGAATGAGGCAAAACTTTTTGGGTTCAATGCCCAACGGAGAAACCTGCAGGTTGAAAAATGGAAGTTCAGGAAAAGGGCCAGCTATACGACCCAGTTTGACCTCTTTCAACCCTCTCACAGAGCACACGGGGAAACTCTGAAGCGGATTTAAAATTTTTAGAAAAAACAGGATCAGCTCTGTAAGTAAACGGGATGAAAAAAACGTAAGCAAAACCAACTCTAAGTAGGGCGGCCTCCCCCATCTTGGGGTATCGGTCTAGCCAAGGCAACATCTGTAGTACGCGGACAATTGTCCTATGCCCTACCAGGATGCAGATGACGGGATGAGTGCAATGTGCGCTGAGTGCATCTACTGGAGGCGTGAGTACCTCCGCAAGTGGAGCATTCATGTCTAAATTTACATCACCCGTAGAATCTGCAATGGCCATCATTGAAGAGCCGGCAAGTACCGCATTTGCGCAAGCCAATACCGCCAACTCCAGCCCCGGCTCTAGGGGGAGTGACAGAGAAGGGGGGTGGACATATAGGGCCTCTGAGACATCATAAGGCGCAACCATACGTCGGTCACCTTGGTATCCCAAACGACATAGGCTTCTGTGCCAAACACCTACAAAACTCCTCATTGTAGTGCCACCACGCAGAACCACCATGAGACCTCTAAGCACTGAAAATCGTATCAAGCTACACAAACAATTGATAACCGCATTCTGGGCACTTCTAGCCCAACACACAACCTAAAGCACCAAAGGCCTGTGTCCATGTATACATGGGGACACTAAAGAATACCCCACAGCTTTGGTCACCCTAGAGAATTCTTGTCGAACTGCCTGTCATGAAGTTGGCGTAGTCAAAACACTGATGCATAGTGTGATCCCACTCTTCTGGGACTTATGGAGAAACAAAAACATAAACTCCTCTGTAAATGTTGTTGACAATGGTAATGGGTGTGCGGTGATTAGCCCGGAACCCTTTGACCGCGACGCTGAGGTGCCAGCAGTAGGGATGACCACTGAGTTTGATCATTTTCCCCTAGCTGTTTTGGCTGGTGAAACCGAGCAGCAGGAAGTACTCGCTGATATGCCTGAGTTAAATGTGTCACGTGATAACTTTGGGACTGCTCAGCTTAGAGATCCCACGTTATTAAAAGCCAGGGAAAATGCTAAGGTATTAAATAGCCAATATTAAAGGGGTTAATAGCCATGTATGGAAACACCTCGTCAGCATCCAGGGGCTGATAAGGTGTTTTCACACATGGCTATTAACCAGGATCTGCTTTATCGGGTAGATAACATACGTGGGGAGGTTATTGAACAGCTGGCGGTGCCCCAACCATATCGTAGAATGGTGTTAGACCTGGCTCATAAACATGTGCTGAGTGGACACCTAGGTTGTGAAAAGACCAGAGAGCATATCTTATAACGATTCTTCTGGCCAGGGGTATATACACTGAAGTGCAGAGGTACTGCGAGTCCTGTCCAGAGTGACAGATAACAGCTCCCATGTCACATTTTAGGAGACCCTGGTGACTTTGCCTATTATTGAGATGCCTTTTAAAAGAATTGCAATGGATCTGGTCGGCCCGTTAGTCAAGTCCTCTAGAGGACATCAATATATCCTGGTGGTGTTGGATTATGCCACACGCTACGTCGAGGCAGTCCCTTTGAGAAATACCTCTTCTAAAATCATTGCCAGAGAGCTGTTTAACATGTTTACACTTACTGGTCTACCTAAAGAAATCCTTACAGCTCAAGGAACTCCCTAAATGTCCAAAGTCACCAAGAAATTGTGTACGTTGTTGAAAATTAAACACCTGCGTACCTCAGTATATCATCCTAAAACTGATGGTATTGTTGAAAGATTTTATATGACATTAAAGACCTGCCCCAGTGATCCTATCCCCTCACACCTCGTCCAGTCCCTCTCCCTGGCTCTCACTAGTACCTAACTAAAATTTGTAACCTTTCTTCTGGAATCTTTCCCTCATATTTAAACATGCCATTATAAACCCAGTACTGAAAAAAACAACTCATGACCCATCCAGCACTGCTAACTACCGACCTGTCTCTAATCTCCCCTTCATCTCCAAACTCCTGGAACGCTTGGTCTACTCTCGCCTTATCCGCTATCGCGCTGCAAACTCAATTCTTTTTTTAAAAAATTCTTTTATTTTCCGTTTTCCACAAAACAAGACACGATAGTGCAAACATCTGCAGCACAAACATCGGCTCGCAGGCCAGTATAATTTCCACCGTAAGTGCAAAAAGAACAGTAATGCACATCTGATACAGTAATTGAAACGGACGACCTATGCATCCTGAACCCGCAGCCATGCACAAAGATCCGTGGGAGACATATCAGAGAGAGAGAGAGAGTAAAGCAAAAGAGAAGATGAGAAAGGGAGAGGAAACGGAGGGAAGAAAACTAACAATGCCCTCTATGCCTCAGGATTATATTCATGAAGCCACAATATTCCTGAACTCAACAGAGGATTGGAATCTGACCCAGTGATACCAAGTTTTGGGGAATTTAGTATGGGTCCCTCTCATGGATGCCGTGAGATCCTCCATTCTCATAATCTCCTGGATCTTACCGAACCACATACCAATCGATGGAGGGCAAGTTTGTCTCCACAGTGCAGGAATACACGCTCTAGCTGCGTTCACCAGGTGGCGAACCACCAAACGTCGGTACATAGATAATGGAGCCTCGCACAGATGGAGCAGGAAAAAGGCCGGCGTACGCAGGAGGAGGAAATCCGTGAATTTGGAGGAGATGAGCCACACCTCCGACCAGAAATCTGTCAGCAGCGGGCACTCCCAGAAGATATGTAAAATCGTGCCCACCTGGTCTCCACATCTCCAATACAGCGGTGAGACCGCAGGAATCATTGCATGCAATCTGGAAGGCACTCTATAGCATCGCGATAAGATCTTAAATCCCGCCTCCTGAAACCTGCTAGCCATGGAGGATTTATGTGTCATTGTAAACAAACGATCCTTATGTTCTGCTGTAAATGTTAGGCCCAAGTCCCTCTCCCAGCTGAGCAGGTAGGAAGGTGTAGGAAGATTGGACGGGGAAATCAGTAAGGTATATAGTCTGGACAGAGAGTGACGCAACGTGCCCGTACCTGTGCAAAGGAGCTCAAAGGGGGAACTGTCCCACGCATATTCCGTAGGGTTAGGCAAGGACACGAGAAAATGTCTCAATTGAGTGATCTGCCAAGAAGTAAAAGGGAGGGGGTCTGTCAGAGGCGCTAACTGTGGGCCAGTCATCCAAGTCTCCCCTTGTATGAAATGAGCAGCATGTCCTTTACCTGCCCGCAACCAGCGCCGGAATGGACCCCTTTCTCACCCCGGGAATGCGAGATTGCCCAGGACTGGAAACAGGGGGGAGGGAGACGGGGAGATCTCTTTCTGGGGAAAGAGCCGGGACGCAACCGCCAAGGTGGGTCCCATCGTCGGGTGTGTCCGCGCCGATAGGGGGATATCTTTGCCCAACCAAGGGAGAGTCTGCAAAGGGACTGCCAGAAAGGTCTGTTCCATCAACACCCACTGTTTAACCTCCGTGTGCCTGAACCAATCCAGAATTTATGACAGCTGTGAGGCCTTGTAATAGGAGGCAAAGTCCGGAAGACCCACCCTGCCATCACACCTAGAACGGAAAAGCATTGAGCGGGCTATACGGGCTGGATTCCCCACCCATATGAATCTATGGAGTAAGGACAACAGGGCTTGAAAGAAGGTATGGGGGATATGAATCGGCATGGCCTGGAATAGGTACAAGATCCGCTGCAGGATATTCATGTTAAAAATTGCACACCTGCCGAACCAAGTAAAGGTGCCCATCGTCCAGGAATCCAAATCGCTCTTTACACATTGAAGGAGGGGAGGGTAGTTAACCGCATAAAGGCAAGATAGATCCCTGGAGATCTGGACCCCCAGATATTTGAGTGAGTCTCTAGCCCATTTAAAAGAGAAGGACTCCGACAGATCTTCCACCAGAGACTGTGGGAACGAGACATTGATAGCCTCCAACTTCTGATAGTTAATTTGAAGTTGGACAATTTTGAGTATCTACTCATCTCTGCCATGAGATTGGGCAAGGAGATCCTGGGCGCGGTGAGAAAGAAAAGCAGGTCATCCGCATATACTGCGACCTTTTGGGACCGGCCTCCCAGTGATACACCCACTATGTCTGGGTTGGAGCGAACCTGACACAGGAAGGGCTCCAGGCACAAAATGAAAATTAAGGGAGACAAGGGACAACCTTGCCTCGTGCCATTAGAGATAGCGAGTGGGGAGGAAAAAGTACCATTGACCTTAACCCGGGCCGAGGGGGAGGAGTAGAGGCTCGAAATCCCTTGCATCATGTGAATGCCCAGCCCAATATATCGCAAGGTGGGCATCATAAAGTCCCAATTGACACTGTTGAAGGCCTTCTTCGCATCCGTGGACAGCAAAAGCATGGGCAGAGCCGAAACAGCCGCGTGGTATATCAAGTTAATTGCCCTTGTGGTATTATCCCGAGCTTCCCTAAGAGACATAAGGCCCACCTGATCGTGATCGATCACATTATGGAGGAGGGGGTAATCCTATGGGCCAGAATCTTCGCAAATAGCTTTAGATCCACGTTTAGCAAAGAGATGGGGGCGATAGTTTTGGCATATGGATGGATCCTTCCCCTCCTTGGGTATCACTGTAATGTAGTCCTTCAGCGTGTCCAGAGGGAGGGAGCGCCCCTCAGTAAGTGAGTTGAAGGCATGCAGGAAATTGGGTGAGAGCAGGTCTGAGCAGACCTTATAGCATTGTAAGGGCAGGCTATCAGGACCCGGCGCCTTTCCTGCCGGCGAGTCCTTCAAAGCTCATGACCACTCCTCCTAGGGAGGCCCTAGCCTTTGAAAGGCAGAGGGAACGAACCTGAACTCGCAGCTGCCCCAACTCCGCCCCCACCACCCGATCCAAGGAGGCCTTATGGGACTGTTCCAAGAGTTGTATGCGGGACAAGAGATCCAGCAGGTGTGCAGTCCGCTCCTTTTTAAGTTTAGAACCTATACGGATGAAGGAACCGCGGATCACACACTTATGCGCCTCTCAAATACAAAGCGGATCCACCTCCGGGGAAACATTTGTGGCAAAATACTCCCGAAGATCCCTGCGAATGCCTGATACCACCGTTGAATCCTGCAGGAGCAATTCATTCATGCGCCACTGCCAGGAGCGAGGGTGGACCTCTGGGAGTGAGAGGGAAAAAATGATGAGAGCATGATCTGAGAAGGTAATATCATCTATGGAGGCTGAGGAAAGGTCGGACAGATAGGAGTGATGTAGAAAGAAATAGTCTAGTCTGGAGTATGTGTTATGAGGGGCCGAGAAGAAAGTATAGTCTTTTGTCGATGGGTGCAGGAGCCGCCACGCGTCGACCAATTGGTGCTCGTGCAACAACCGACGTATGCGACGGTGAGCTGACCTGGGTAAAGACGAGTGCCCGCGCGAAGAGACTAATGTGGGATCTAAGGTGACATTCAAATCCCCCCCCCAGTATTAGAGTGCCTTCCAGGAAGCCATCCAACTCCACCAAAACCCTCTCCAGGAAGGCAACCTGACCAGTGTTAGGGAGATAATATGAAGCCAGTGTGAACAGTGTGTTAGCCAACCTAACTTTCACGAAGAGATACCTTCCCGCTCCATCCGTGCGAGTCTCCACATGCTCCCAAGGGAGAGAACGCGAGATCAGGATGGAGACCCCTTTGGTCTTGGAATCAGGTGACGCACAGTGATACCCCTCCATATAACTTCAGTATGCAATCAGCCCGGAAATGGGTTTCCTGAAGAAATGCCACTTGCGCTTTCTTCTTCCAGGGGAGACGGAGAATGGAGGACCTCTTTTCTGGGATGTTCAGACCCTGTGCATTCAGGGAGACAATGGTTATGTTAGACATATTGGGAGAGAAAGGACAGACAAAGTGGGGAAGGAAAGAGGGGAGAGAAAGAAGAAGACCCCCTTAGACGGGACAAAAGTATCAAGAAAATTGAACAACACTGCCCCACTAGCAGCGGAGTACCAAACCCCTCAACAACTCGTCGTGTGTTATGTTGTCCCCAGGAGGAAAAATACCCTCTGACCACGACACAACAGCACGGAACCCTAATGGGGAATGAAGAAAGACAGCGGTGCAAGAGAAGCGATCCCTCAAGGAATTACAAATTAGACTAATAATATCAAAATGAGCTCAATGGAACCCCGGACTCAACTGGCTAACTATTGGGGGCAGTGTGGACCTCCCAGCCCCTGGCAGCTAAACAGATGTAAATCCCCTGATACATAAACCCCCATCCCATCATACTGAGCATAATGTCCTATTCAAGGTCACAACCATTTCCGACATCTGCCTCTCGTGACGAAGGCTGCAAAGGAAAAATTAAGCACAGATAACATGCAAACCAAAACCAATGTACCCATGGTGAGAATTAAACTATATAGTCAGATTCTGGTAGGTCAGTCTGCGTAGGTAGCGCCCGCCTCTTTAGTAGCCTCCAGCAAGGGGCGGACAGCCCTGCGCATGTAGAGAGTCAGTCTGGAGACATCCGGCAAGACAGTAACCTCTGAGCCATTGAAGGGAATGGCCCCCTTCTCCCATGCTCTAATACAATGTCCTCCTTCTGTTTATAAAAGTGCACTCTGCATATGACATCCCGCGGGCGGTTACCCTCCCTGGTCCTGGGACCTGCCAATCTATGCACCCTATCCATCTCAATGGCTATATCGTGTGGTCTATCCATGAGCTTGTTGAAGATATGTGCAACCGCGTCATATAGCCCCTCCGGGGGCACAGATTCTGAAATGCTTCTCAATTTCAGATTATTCCGCCTCCCCCTGTTTTCCACATCATCCAGGTGTAATGAAAAATCCCGCATTTGGGTAGATTGTGTTTCCACGGTCTGAGAGAGAACCGAGATGTCCATAGAGTGGATAGAGTTCTGGCGTTCCAATGTCTCCACCCATGTGGCCAACAAGCGTACCTCTTGTGAAACAGCCCCAATGGCCCTATCATGCTTCTCTTCCAGCCAGGAGAGGCGTACATCCAGGTCAGATTTGGTGAGCAATACCCGCACCATTTCCCACAATTCCGCCAAGGTCCGTTCTATAGAGGGGGGGGCGGAGATGAGGCAGAATGGTGGTCCCCTGAAACAGTTGATGGGTGAGTGGCCCCCTCATAAATGGCAGGTGATCGCCTTCGTCATCGTTCGCCGGGACCGGGTAAGTGAGCCCTTTGTGGGCGATTTTCTGCAGCGTGAAACAGGAGCTCCAGGGAAACTCGTCCTCACACCACCATTGCAAAGCCACGCCCCTGCTAACTCAATTCTTAACCCCTTACAATCTGGTTTCCGCACTTTACACTCCACAGAAACTGCCCTTATTAAAGTCTCAAACGATCTCTCGGGGGTTAAATCTAACGGCAAATACGCTCTACTGATTAATAAACATAAACAGGCAAAGGATCTCAGTCACTACAGAGCTCAGTACAGTTGTACGGTGCCAACCAAGAATAATATTTAGCAAAAAAAGAAAGGGAGAAAAAAGGGAATTGAATCCTGGTATTAGAGAGGCACTCGGCTCAATTTGACTATAAAAATATGACATTTATTGTAATATAATAAAAATGCAACATATACAATCTTGCATATACTGACAAACAGACAAACATCACAAGCCCGGCCAGGTAGTAAGTAACATGATTCACAAAGTTGAGATACAATCTTACTAAGAAGACCATATGCTAGACAATTGTAGCTTAATGAATAATACATACATCACAATAGAAAATGTAATTACATTCCAATTGAGATGAGAATTATGAAGTGGTAAGCATATCAATCAAATAATACCACTCAGTGGGGGGCTAAATACAACACCATGAACTGAAATACAATGATAACTATAGATAGTAATCACAGGCTAACTGTTACACCTGAACATGAGAAATTGTGTGAATAAACAAAGCCTTGTCGGACGCAGATAGACTGTATAGCGTAATATTCTAACAGTCAAGCCATGTAAAATTGCATGAAAGGTATAGTTATCGTTAGATATATGTATGACAGCCGATAGGAAGTCCTTCCAAGACAGTTTCTGTCAATGGGGCCGACTATATCATCCCTCCTGCAAATAAACACCACAGCTCAGGGAGGTTTTTTCTCATCCTGAGATCAAAAACAGCAAGGCGATCACATTTCCACTATATTCATCTGTTGAAGTCTCCCAGAGAATAGCAGTGTCAACCATCAGTACGGTAATGAGCTTTCAATCCAGATCAGGTGCGGTTACCGTGACTACTTTGGTCAGACGATTTTCAAAATAGACCGTAACTCCACCATGAGTATGATGTTATCGGCACTCCAAGGTCAGATCCAAACTGAAGTCTCGAGAGGATATGTGTAGTCGTTAGCCAGTGAATTTGCCGGTATTCTGGCTACATCCGATTGACATGAGAAGCATGTGTCTCAAGTGTCTCCGGACCAGGCCAAGGATTTCCGGCGTGTGATATCACACAGAACAGCTGACGCGTTTCTTCACTCACGTGACTTCCTCAGAGCATATGTCACGGCCTCGACATAGGTCCTCTATATCAACAGAGTACCAGCCAATAATATGGATCGATTTTCCAGGTCGCTTTTTAAACCTAGTTGTTCCACATCTAACTAAGGTAAGTAATTGCAAAAATACACAGTTCAATCACTTTGAATTCCATGAATTGTCCAATTGACTATCCCCATAAAAGAAAATTAAAGCATAGAAAAAGAGAGAACGGTTGAAAAAGCAGAAAAGGAAAAAAAAAAAAAGGAAAAAAATAAATAAATAAAATAAATGAATACGAACGTAAAAGAAGAAAAAAGAAAACAAGATAAAATAAAATAAAACTAAATATAAAAATAAAGATATGGACCGGGTCTCAACAGCCGAACCGCGCATTGGATACAGTCACGCGGGTCGGGTCTCGGGACCCGGGTCCCATCAAAGAAAAATATGTAATTTGAGTTCATTATTTAGACCCAAAGGGGCCAATGATCTTAGATTATAAATCCACATACTCTCCTTTTGGAGTAGGACTCGATCTCGGTTGCCACCCCTATTGTTCTTTGGGAGCTGGTAAATGGCCATAAAATTTAGGTCATCCGGAGATTGTTTGTGATATTCTTTGAAGTGCATTGCTAAGGGGCTCTTCTCGTACCCATTTTTATGTCTCTTTTGTGTTCAGTGATTCGCAGTTGGACTTCCCTTATGGTTTTCCCCACATAAAATTTATTGCAGGGACAAAAGATCAAATAAACCACCATCGAAGAATGGCAGTTGAGGAAGCTTCTAATATCAAACTTATGACAGTTAGACGAATCAAAGAACACATTGCTCTTCCTAACAAATTTACACTGTGAGCATGTCCCACATTTGAACATCCCTTTTAGATTTTGTGTAGGCCGGTTATTACTCGTGATACTTTTAACCCCTTCGCGCTCAGCGACGTACTATTCCGTCGCGCTAACCAATACGTTCGCGCTCAGCGACGGAATAGTACGTTGCGGGAATAACGGCCATTTCGGCCGTCCTCCCGACACATACAGGAGCTGTGACAGCTGCTGTCTTGTACAGCTTGTACAGCTCCTACAGCGGGGACCGATCGCTGTGTCCCCGCTGATTAACCCCTGAAAAGCCGTGTTCAATAGTGATCACAGCTTTTTAGGGGTTAAGCTACAATCGCCAGCCTGCTACGCGATAGCGGCTGGCGATGGTGACTATGGCAACCGGACACCAAACAGGACCCACTATGCTTGCTGTCAGTGAGTAGCTGACAGCTCTAATACACTGCACTACGCATGTAGTGCAGTGTATTAGATTAGCGATCAGGGCCTCCTGCCCTCAAGTCCCCTAGTGGGACAAAGTAATAAAGTAAAAAAAAAGTTAAAAAAAGATGTGTAAAAATAAGAAAATAAAAGTTTTAAAAGTAATAAAGTAAAAATCCCCCCTTTTCCCTTATCAGTCCTTTATTATTAATAAAAATATATAAACAAACAAATAAACTATACATAATTGGTATCGCCGCATCCGTAACGGCCTGATCTACAAAATTATTTCTTTATTTATCCCGCGCGGTGAATGGCATAAAAGAAAATAATAATAAACCGTACCAGAATCACAATTGTTTGGTCACTTCACCTCCCAAAAAATGGAATAAAAAGAGATCAAAACTTCGCATGTACCTAAAAATGGTACTGATCAAAACTGCAGTTCGTTACGCAAAAAATAAGTCCTCGCACGGCTTTCTTGATGGAAAAATAACACAAAAAGTGAATGATTTTTTACAAAATGTATTTTATTGTGCAAACGCCATAAGACATAAAAAAAAACTATAAACATCTAGTATCGCCGTAATCGTATCGCCCCGCAGAATAAAGTGAATATGTAATTTATAGCGCATGGTGCACACTGTAAAAAAAATAGAATAAAAAAACAATAGTAGAATTGCTGTTTTTTAGTCACCGTGCCACTGAAAAATAGAATAAAAACTGATCAAAAAGCTGCATGCACCCCAAGAAAACTGCAATCAATTCCTCAAGGGGTCTATTTTCCAAAATGGGGTCACTTTTGGGGGTTTTCCACTGTTTTGGCACCACAAGACCTCTTCAAACCGGACATGGTGTCTATCAAAAAGGAGGCCTCAAAATCCACTAGGTGCTCCTTTGCTTCGGAGGCCGGTGTTTCAGTCCATTACCGCACTAGGGCCACATGTGGGGTATTTCTCAAAACTGCAGAATCTGGGCAATAAGTATTAAGTTGCGTTTCTCTTGTAAAACCTTTTGTGTTATAAAAAAAATGGTATAAAGAGGATTTTCTGACAAAAAAAAAAGTTAATTTCACCTTTACTTTGCTCTAAATTCCTGTGAAACACCTAAAGGGTTCATAAACTTTCTATATGCTGTTGTGAATACTTTGAGGGGTCTAGTTTCTAAAATGGGGTTTTCATAGGGGTTTCTAACATATAGGCATTCATGCAACTTCAGAACTGAACTAGAACCTAAAAAAATTAATAAATTAGGCAATACGTAGCTTCTTACATTATACTGATAATGAGCCGTGCCCATCCCGAGATGACCCCAGTTTTGACCGTTTGTATAAACGGAGACCCCTATTAGACCGTTTCAGTGCCCGGTTTTCCCAAGCATTCACCCCCGAGAAGTGTATTTCTATTGATGAGTCCTTCGTAGATTTTAAAAGGAGGGTTCAATTCCGCGAGTACCTGCCGGGTAAGAAGGCAAGGTATGGTGTGAAGATGTATAAGCTGTGCGAGAGTGCATCAGGGTATACCTACAAATTTAGGATATATAAAGGGAAGGACACCAGCAGTCAACTTCCATAATGCCCCCCCCCCCCCCTTACTGGGAGCTAATGCAAAAATTGTGTGGGATTTGGTGCACCCACTGCTAGACCAGGGTTACCACCTCTACCTGGATAATTTTTATACAAGCATCCCACTCTTCAACTGCCTCGCTTCCAGTCCTGTGGCATGCGGCACTGCTAGAAGAAACCTGAGAGGCCTCCCTAAGACTCTGCAGGGCAAACAAGAAAGGGTGAGAGCAGGGCACAATCTAGCAGCAACATATTGTGTGTCAAGTACAAGACAAGAGAGATGTCACACCAGTACTCATGTACCTGTACGAGGTACCAGTACAGAGACCCCCAAACCAGACTGCATCCTGGACTACAATAGGTACATGGGAGGAGTGGACTTGTCAGATCAAGTCCTGAAGCCCTACAGCGCCATGCGGTGTGGTATAAGAAGCTGGCCGTGCACATCATACAGATGGCATTGTACAATGTGTACGTGCTACGTCGATGTACAGGCCAGACGAGAAATTTCCTGGAATTTCAAAAGGTGGTTATCAGGAACCTAATCTTTAGGGACCAGGAAGGGGGGGGCACCCAGTACTTCTGGAAGCGAGGCCACACGCATCGTACAAGGGCAAAACTTTCCAGGAGAAGTTCCCCAAACTGGCAAGAAGGGAAAAAGTCAAAAGAGGTGCAAAGTCTGCTATAAGAGGGGGATAAGGGAGGACACAATATATCAATGTGACACGTGTCCCGAAAAACCAGAGCTCTGTATGAAAGAGTGTTTTAAAATTTATCATACATCCCTTGGTTTATAATTTACCCCAATTTTACTTACCCTGATGCACTCCGCACAGCTTATCCCCCCTTATGTTTCCCTTCTGAGCCCTGCTGTGTGCCCAGGCAGCTGATAACAGCCACATGTAGGGTATTGCCGAACCCGGGAGAACCCACATTACAGTTTTTGGGTTGTATGTCTCCGGTCAAAATGCTCTCTACACCTCTAGATGAATGCCTTAAGGGTGTAGTTTTTAAAACTGAGTCACTTCTTGCGGGTTTCAACTGTACTGGTACCTCAGGGGCTTCTGCATACATGACTTCGCACCAGAAAATCCCCAGTAGGCCAAATGGTGGTCTTTTCGTTCTGAGCTCTCCCATGTGCCCAAACGGCAGTTTATCACCACAAATGGGGTATTGCTGCACTCAGGACAAATTGCGCAACAGAATGGGGTATTTTATTTCTTGTGAAAATAAGAAATTTTCAGCCAAAACTACATATTATTGGAAAAAATTAATTTTGTTTTAATTCCCAGCCCAATTCAAATAAGTTCTGTGAAAAAACTATGGGGTCAAAATGGTCACAACACCCATAAATGAATTCCTTGAGGGGTGTAGTTTCCAAAATGGGGTCACTTCTGGTGGGTTTCCATTGCTTTGATACCTCTGGGGCTCTGCAAATGCGACATGGTACCCGAAAACCAAACCAGCAAAATCTGCACTGTAAAGAACACACAGCGCTCCTTCACTTCTGAGGCCTCCCATGGGCCCAAATGGCAGTTTATCGCCACAAATGGGGTATTGCTGCACTCAGGAGAATTTTCATTTCACAGCCCAACTCAAATAGGTGCTGTGAAAAAACTGTGCAGTAAAAATTGTAACAACAACCATATTTGAATTCCTTGAAGGGTGTAGTTTCCAAAATGGGGTCACTTCTGGTGGGTTTCAATTGCTTTGATACCTCTGGGGCTCTGCAAATGTGACATGGCACCCGAAAACCAATCCAGCAAAATCTGGACTCCAACAAACACATAGCGCTCCTTTCATTCTGAGCCCTCCCATGGGCCCAAACGGCAGTTTATCACCACAAATGGGGTATTGCCGCACTAAGGACAAATTGGGAAAAAAAATGGGGTATTTTGTTCCCTGTGAAAATAAGAAATTTTGATCACAATTGACATCTTATTGGAAAAAATGACATTTTTTTCATTTCACAGCCCAATTCAAATAGGTGCTGTGAAAAAACTGTGCGGTCAAAATGGTAACAACAACCATAAATTAATTCCTTGAGGGGTGTAGTTTCCAAAATGGGGTCACTATTCGGGATTCCTACTGTTTTGGCACCTCAACACCTCTACAAACCTGGCATGCTTCCTAAAATATATTCTAATAAAAGAAGAGGCCTCAAAATGCACTAGGTGTTTCTTTGCTTCTGGGACTTGCGTTTTAGTCCACGAGCGCACTAGAGACACATGTGGGACATTTCTAAAAACTGCAGAATCTGGACAATACATATTTAGTAGTATTTCTCTGGTGAAACCTTCTGTGTTACAGAAAAAAAAATTAATAAAATTGAAATTCAGCAAGAAAACCTGCACTTTGCTTTAATTCCTGTGAAATGCCTGAAGGGTTAAAAACTTTCTAAATGCTGTTTTGAATACTTTGAGGGGTCTAGTTTTTAAAATGGGGTGTTTTATCAGGGTTCCTAATACATAGGCCCCTCAAAGCCACTTCAGAACTGAACATGTACCTTAAAAAAAAGGCTTTTGAAATTTTCTTAAAAATATGAGAAATTGCTGTTTATGTTCTAAGCCTTGTAACATCCAAGAAAAATAAAATAAATGTTCAAAAAACGATGCCAATCTAAAGTAGACATATGGAAAATGTGAACTAGTAACTATTTTGGGTGGTATAACCATTTGTTTTACAAGCAGATACATTTAAATTCTGAAAAAAGCTTTTTTTTCAAAATTTTCTCTAAATTTTGCAATTTTTCACCAATAAACACTGAATATATCGACCAAATTTTACCACGAACATGAAGCCCAATGTGTCACGAGAAAATAATCTCAGAATCGCTTGGATAGGTTTAAGCATTCCGACGTTATTACCACATAAAGTGAAATATGTCAGATTTCAAAAATGGGCTCTGAGCCTTAAAGGGAATGTGTTGCCAGAAAAACATGTTTGTTTTTTTTTAATTAAACATTTAGTGTGTAGGTGATTAAACATTGTTCGCTGTAGTGAGCTCTGCAAAAATCTGTGAGCATGGAACCCGTTTATGACAGGATTCCAAATCCCGTATCTGAATCAAGAGACGTGCAATAGCAAACCCCTTTTCACGCTTCAACCGCGCCCCATGTTGTATCAGTACCCCTCGAATGACACACTTCAGTGCCTCCCACTGGAGTGGCAAGGGAGTAGCTTCATGTTCATGAACCTCAAAGAAACCGGTAAGTGAATCTTTAATGGCCGCCACGCATACTGCATCCCGCAACAAGTTGTCATTAAGTTTCCAGGATTGGAAATTAGGCATCGAATTAGGAAATGTAAGGGTCAGAAACACAGGTGCATGGTCCGACCAAATCATAGGGCCCACGTCAGAGGTAGGGTGCCAGGTAAGCAAGTGGTGGCTAATCAAAAAAGCGTCTATCCTACTGTACATATTATGCAATGGGGAGAAATAAGTGTATTCTCTTACCTGAGGATGTAGGATCCTCCACACGTCAATCAACTGCATGGAATGCATCACATTTTTCAGTGCCCCCAAATGTGACTTAGGAACAACAGACCTGCCCGAGGAGGTGTCAAGTCTGGAATCAAAAGTCAGATTAAAATCACCTCCAACAATTAGAACGCCCTCAGTGAACTCCTCCAATTTCCTTAAGTACAACCGGCCTACTCGTGCCTGGTCCTTATTGGGGAGGTACAGATTAGCCAAAGTAAAGATCTTATTACGTATGGATAGCTTGAGAAAAACATATCTACCATCCGGGTCAACCAGAACATCCAGAATTTTATGTGAGAGTGACTTATGAATACCTATACTGGCACCCTTGGACTTGGATTCCGGGTTGGTACTGTGGAACCAGGACGGAAAATATCGGTTCGTGAACTGTGGCGTATGGCCTGTCTGAAAGTGAGTTTCTTGCACGAACAAAATATGTACCCGCTCTTTATGCATGTTATATAAAATTTGTGAGCGTTTTTCTGGGACATTAAGCCCCCTAGCATTAAAGGTACAAGTCTTGAATTGTGCCATTGCCACCACTCACTGAAGGAGCTCGTAGAGCAATGTGCTAAGTAGAGGCGCGACGAACAACAGGACAAACAAGGAAGGGGGAGACAACAACAAAGACAAACAGACAGGTGAAATAATCACCTACTCCTTGAGCTACTCAAGGAGAAACAATCAAGAATACACCGGATATAACCAGTGAGTCCCTAAGAGGAGAAGTGTCAGGACAAGGTCTAGCCAGTGCCCCGCACCCCCCAACCCAGTGCAAATATCACACATCTTAGAACCAACACTTGAATGGAAAGAACATCAAGGCAATTAGCACAATATCATGAGAAAGTGAAATAATGGCCGACATTTGGTCAGGATCAAAACAGAGATGCCAACATAACAATACATTCCCGGAAATTTACACAGTTACCGCATGGATGCACAGGCATGTAATTAGTAACAACGTATATAATCACATAGCATACATGGTGCAGTAGTACTGGCAGCTGAAGAACATTAATTAATCCCGGGTAACTGATCAATCTGAACACCTGCAGCCCCTATCTAGGGCGAAAGAACAAGCATAACTGGGTATTATAAGACACACATCAGACCTTCGCCTCCCAAGATATAAGCAATAACAATAGAGCTTAACCGGCCTAGGCCGACTGCTGGCTGACCAAGAAACCTCTATACAAAATCACAGCGGATCAGCACGTCGCCCCCCAGGATGACCCATAGGAGAAGCGGGAGAACGACCACGCCGGCGCGGCCTTGAGCGCTGTGGTGGAAGAGGGACATACGGCCAATCAGGCAGGGAAACTCTCGGCACCTGGAGGGCAGCACAGAAGTCCGGGACATCCCCTGGGTCTCGAACACTCAGCAATGTCCCATCTCTGCTGATCTGTAGCTGGAAGGGGTGACCCCAGGAATAGGAGATCTCATGCCCTCTCAGCACATCCAGTAAAGGACGAAGCACTCGGCGTTTGTCCAGGGTCATCTTGGACAGGTCGGATAACAACTGGATCTTGACCCCTTGTAATAAGACTTCTCCTTTATCTCGGGCCTTCCTCATGATCTGCTCCTTCAGAGAGAAAAAATGGACACGGCATAGCACATCTCTAGGCCTATCAGGATCCGGGTTACGAGGGCCAAGAGTCCTGTGAGCCCTATCGAGTTCCAATGGATCATCAGCAGGACGCTCCAGCAGGGAGTTAAACAAAGACTGGAAGACAGGTATGAGTTGCCCCGAAGATATATCCTCAGGAATGCCCCTGAGCCGAATGTTGTTACGGCGATTCCGATTCTCATGATCTTCAGCCAGGTTAAATAAAGCATGAATCTGCTGGGAGTGATGATCCAGCCATTCTGCATGAGAAACTTGCTGCTGTGTAACAGAGGAAACATCGCCTTCTATGCGCTGAACTTGATCAGACAATTGAGAGACATTAGTCGTAAGAGCCTGTATCTCTGATTTATAAGTCATCTCAAGACGATTCACATAACGCTCCATGTCCTGTTTAGTGGGCAATGTGGCGAGCTGTTGTCTCAGGCCCTGTAAATCATCGCCCATGCTAGCAGAGCCATTAATGTGAGGGGAGAAATGAGGATCCAGATCCCGAGGAGACGCAGGCATTGATGCAGACCCCAGCATGCCAGAGGATGAGGAATGAGAGACCCGGGCGCCATGACTGACCCCACGTGGCGAGCAGGATGGAGCGGGAAGCGCCATGACAGTTCCAGAAGGGCCCATCTCCACCCCCGCCAGCAGGGGAGGAAACGAACCCTGGGAGCCAAAGACCGGAGAAGGGGTACTGTCGGTACCTGATGCTGCAGCCGCAGTAGCAACTCCCGAAGAAGACTCCTCTGCAAGCGGGAATCCTGGTACAGTTCGTCTCCCCTCCAACGGCGCCATCTTGGGAGATGGCCCGGCAGCAGCGTCGGTGAGAAATCGCTGAATGGAGCCGGCTGAAGACATCTGCCTCGTACAGTATGGAGTCCCCGTGGTTGCCTTAGATTTCCTGACCATTTAGAAAGGTTCAAGTGTGTCTTATAGTATGCTTATGAGCAGGTTATGGAAGTGCAGGAACGGAGCTCTCAAGCAGCACGTCTGGTCAGCGCCATGTCCAAGCCACGCCCCCTGCTCCAAGCTTTTAATTCTATTTCCCCCGAGGTCCTGTTCCCTCCTAGCTCCACTTTGGCCCATGTCGCTGTTATCCCTAAACCGGGCAAGAACCCCCAACTGTGCTCAAGTTATCGCCACTTCTCATTACTCGACGTGGACCTCAAAATCTAAGCCAAATTGCTTGCCAATAGATTGAATAAGTACCTTCCTACCCTGGTTCACGCGGACCAGGTGGGGTTTGTGCCCGGTCGGGAGGCCCGCCACAATACCCTTAAAACTTTAGATATTATTCATCATGCCCAGACTCAGCACATCCCACTCATGATCCTATCCCTAGATGCCAAAAAGGCGTTTGACAGAATACCCTGGCCCGCCCTCTGCCAAACCCTTGAACACATAGGACTGGGTCCTTCCCTCCTTGCTAAAATTATGGCCCTCTATCGCTCCCCCTCAGCCCAATTAAAAGTAAATGGCTCCCTTTCTGCACCTTTCGCTATTCATAATGGTACCAGGCAGGGCTGCCCCCTATCTCCATTGTTGTATGTCCTGCTCATGGAGCATCTCATGGCCTCCATTCGGAACAGCACGGATATTAAAGGCATTATCATAGGAGGGATGGAATATAAGTGCTCCGCATTTGCTGATGACTTATTGGTTTACCTCACGGACCCGCATGTTTCTTTCCCCTTGTTGATGTCCGAGCTGTCGTGTTTTGGAACATGGTCTAACTTCAAGATCAACTTCTCCAAATCTGAGGCTTTGAATGTCTCCCTCCCGGCCCCGGTAGTGTCGCTTCTCAAAAGTAATTTCTCCTTCTCTTGGCCCTCTAGGGGCATAACTTATTTGGGTGCACGTATAGGTAGTGACCTCTCACAACTTTTTACAAATAATTTAATTCAACTGCTAGCCCAGTTTCGCACAGATCTTATTTCCTGGCAGAATTCTCCTGGTTTGGCCGTATTAATATTGTTAAAATGTCTCTCCTTCTCAGATTACTGTTCTTCCTGCAGACGATCCCCATCTCCATCCCTTCCTCTTATTGGTTGCGCATCCAGCAATGCTTTGGATCCTTCATATGGCCAACTATTCTCACTCGGTCCAGAGATGCGGGTGGGGTTGGTCTGCCGGACTGTCGTCTCTACTACCTGGCGTCGACTCATGCTCGTGTTCTTGATTTTTTCACAATAGCGACTCGAAAATGTGGGTTCGTTTAGCCAAACAACTATGCCCTAGTACCCTATCTACTTACTGACTTCAAACGATTATCTGTTTCCACCGTGTCCCCTACACATGTCATCTCCACATTATATAAACTACTCCTTTCCCAACGATCCTAGCATCTCCCTTCCTTCTGCAGGGCTTGGGAGAAAGAATTTCTCCCTCTCCCAAAAAGCCTCTATAGCATTCAGAGCTCAGGAAACTAGTTACAAAATTGTTTATAGGTGGTACCAGATTCCTGCTGCTCTTCATAAATGGTATCCGTGCATGCCTGACAATTGTTGGCGCTGTGGAGCTATGGGAGGTTCCATGTCTCATGTTTGGTGGAGTTGCCCCTCGTTAAAGAGTTTTTGAGATGCGGTCCTTAAAATAATATTAGAAGTTCCTGGAGTATCGGTTCCTAATTCTCCTGAGGCGGCTCTCTTATTTCTGTTCCCTATGCCATTCCACATTTATAAATGTTCCCTAACTAGGCATCTCCTTCAGGCTGCGAAGTCGGTAATCCCGCGTAGGTGGAAAACTGCCTTTCCCCCAATGTTAGATGAGTGGTTTCAGGAGGTTGCCTTGATACAGAAATTGGAACACCTGGTGGCCCATTCCCCAGCTGCTCCTATAAGATACACGTCTACATTGTCTCCATGGATTCCTTTCTTATTCCACCTATTTTACTGCAGTAGCTTGAGATACACCCCCCCCCCCTTTTTTCCTATGTGGTTTATTATGAGGTGGTGTTCTTTGTAGTTTCCTAGGATTTTGCTAGTCTGACTATGTCCCTACTATGTGTACTGTGGCTCTTGCTCTTTTCTGTTTTCACTCACGATAATCCGGAACTGAAGTCCAGGCTCCCCCTGTCTTCTTCTCTCCCTTCCCTTACCTTACCTTTCCCTTCTCCTTCTCTGTACTTTTTCTATTCTTTCTTTTCCCCCTGTCTAGGAAAATGTGCCTCACTTCCTCTGATTGCATTTCTAGGCCCTTGTTGTACATTATGTTGTATCGGAGTCTGAGCTGTTATTTTTCGGTACATTAATGCTGCTGATATTTAATGTTCTTTGTACTGGGATGTGATGCACACTTTTGGGCTTTGCCCTTATTTGTTGTTTCTCTTTAGTGTATGGAGGCCTTCCCTCCACTGTGTTCTATATTTGTGTGTATTGAAAATCACTAAAAAATTTGAATATGAAAAAAAAAGGTGGCTGGACCATTGTACTTAAAGGGGTTGGCCAGGAATTTATTTTTTTTCTAAAAAGTGTCCCCCAGCCTTCCCTAAAACCCCCTACAAACTTTCTAACCAGTTTCTGTTTGATCTCCATCGTCACTGTTGCTCTTTCTGTTTGTTTACATACTTTGCCTCTGGTCCTGGCTGTTTCCTGTCTTGTAACCCACCATACCCATGACCCCTTGCTGCATCTGTGGAGACAGCTTACATCCCCCTTCCTCCCTCCACAACATCTCAGCTATTTGCATACTGCCACGCCCCTTTATGTTCACAGGTCATTCCCTTCTCTAATTACAGTCACCCAACTCCGTGCACACTGTCACACACACCCAGTAATAATCACACAAGGGGATGGGGGTTATATACAGGAATGTGGGAGTAACATATACAGGGATGATGGGGGTCATGTAACCCCATCAGCCCTATATTTATGTAACCATCAGGGCGCGGGGAGATTGAGGAATAACAACGCCGCCCCCTCCTCCGTCTACATCAGATAGTAGGAGGAGCAGGGGGCGTGTACTAGGAGAGACGATGCTCTGTGTCTTTGATCTGCCAGAACTTCCGGCTGAACAGAGGCACAGCGCATCATCAACTACCTTTACAGGCAGTGCGGGAGCTCCAAGAGTGAAGGAGGAGGAGGTGTGGACGATGAGACAGGAGAAGGAGGGGCCATGTACTATGATTGATGAACCTCCGTGTCTTTGCTCAGCCAGCACTTCCGACTGAACAGAGGCACGGCACGTCATCAACTACGTCTACAGGCAGTGGGACTAGAGGCAGAGCTCTGAAGAGCTCATGAAACATCCGCCCAGGCCACTGCCTGTAAATGCAGTTGATGACAGGGCCGCCATCAGGAATTTCAGGGCCCCCTACAGCTAAATTTTCTGGGCCCCCCTACCGTGGCACCGCCTGTTAACGGTACTCCGTCCAGCACTATATCATGGTACCCAGGGCCGCCATCAGGGGGGGTATTAGGGGTACTGATGTGAGAGGCCCGTCCAAACCTAATTGAAAGGGGGGCCCGGCAAACTGCCGCGACTTGCCTTTGGTAGAAAAAAAACAGGCCCCTGCAATGGGGCCCGTTTTTTTCACCAAAAGAATGTCATGAGCTGCGGGCCCCCCTTTCAATTAGGTTTGGCCGGGCCTCTCACATCAGTACCCCTAATACCCCCCCTGATGGCGGCCCTGGGTAGCATGGGGGCCGTCAAACACCGCCGCCCGTGCGACCGATCGCGCGCACCCGCAAACTCCCGCGCATGCGCACCGGCGACCGCCTGGAACCGCGCACCGAATTTTGAGGCAGATTTTGACCTGCCACACTATCTTGCCGCGTTTTTTGCCCGCGGCGATTGAGGACAGCAGACAGAAAACGCAGCGAAAAATGCATTTTCTGCCTCCCATTGATTTCAATGGGAGGTCAGAGGCAGAACCGCGGCAAGAAAGGACGTGCTGCTTTTTCTTTTTTCCGCAACTAGCTCACATTGATTTCAGATTAAATCAATGGGAGGCGGTTTTGGAAGTTGTTTGGTGCTGATTCTGACGCAGTGTCCGAGTCAATATCAAGGCCCAAAAACTCTGTGAACTGGGCCTTATTGTTAGGGCTTATTCAGACGAACGTGTAATACATCCGTGCAACGCGCGTGATTTTCACGCGCCTCGCACGGACCTATGTTACTCTATGGGGCCGTGCAGACTGTCAGTGATTTTCACGCAGCGTGAGTCCACTGCGTAAAACTCACGACATGTCCGATATTTGTGCATTGTTCGCGCATCACGCACCCATTGAAGTCAATGGGTGCGTGAAAATCCCGCCCAGCACTTCCGCAGCCGTATAAACTATGAATGAAAACAGAAAAGCACCACGTGCTACAAACATACAAACAGAGTGTCATAATGATGGCGGCCGCGCGAAAATCACGCAGCCGCACATCATACGCTGCTGACACACGGAGCTGTTATGTGCTGTGCTGTCACTTTCACTTTCCGTTGCGGGGTTCACCCGACAGAAACCTCCGACGGAACCCCGGAACGGAAGCGAACCATGATGTGAACAGGCCCTAACACAAAAGTTTTGTATTTTTTTAAGCTGGTTCACAAAAAAAAAATAATTCCAAATTCTACTGAACCAATTGCCTATTTAGAGACCGGCAGCAGCTCCAGGAGCGACATCATAAGGGACACACTAGGCGGATATGCTGAATAAAACTACACAGCTTATCCGCCCCGGTAGCCGCAGGGAATTCTGCCAGCAAAACCGCACCAAATAGTGGCGCAGGTTTCGTGAGGCATGTCCGCTGCGGGAATCCTGCAGGGAAAAAAAAAGTTTAGACTTGCCCCGGCCGTAGTTTAGGGCGACACGTCTCTCTCTTCTGAACGTAGCCCCGCCTCCTGGTATGACGCTGTAGACCATGTGACTGCTGCAGTGGTCACATGGGATGAAACGTCATGACAGGAGGCCGGGCTGCGCTAAGAATAGAGGATCGCGTCACCAGGACTACGGCCGGGGCAAGTCTAGACTTTTTTATAAATTTAAAAAAGTACCTTTTTTTTTTTTTTTTCTCATGTGTGATTTTTGCGGCAGAACCGCAGCATTTCCACAACAGAGGAGCGGCGATTCCACAAAATAAATTGACATGCTGCGGCTTAAAAAGCCAAAAAGCCACACTGCAGGTCAATTTTTTTTGCAGCGTGTGGATGAGATTTGTTCAAATCTCATCCACTCTGCTGCGACTGTAATACGCTGCGGATTTTCCACAATAAAATGTGTTGCATAAAATCCGCAGTGTTCATGCCTAGTGTGTTCCTACCCTAAGGCCGGATTTACACGAGTGTGTGCTTTTTGCGCGCGCAAAAACGTGGCGTTTTGCGCATGCAAAAGGTCCATAACAGCTCCGTGTGGCAGCAGCGTATGATGCGCGGCTGCGTGATTTTCGCGCAGCCGCCATCATTATGACACTCTGTTTGTATGTTTGTAGCACGTGGTGCTTTTCTGTTTTCATTCATAGTTTATACGGCTGCGGAAGTGCTGGGCGTGATTTTCACGCACCCATTGACTTCAATGGGTGTGTGATGCGCGAACAATGCACAAATATCGGACATGTCGTGAGTTTTATGCAGCGGACACACGCTGCATGAAACTCACGGACAGTCTGCACGGCCCCATAGAGTAACATAGGTCCGTGCGAGGCGCGTGAAAATCACGCGCGTTGCACGGACGTATTACACGTTCGTCTGAATAAGCCCTAACAATAAGGCCCAGTTCACAGAGTTTTTGGGCCTTGATATTGACTCGGACACTGCGTCAGAATCAGCACCAAACAACTTCCAAAACCGCCTCCCATTGATTTAATCTGAAATCAATGGGAGCCAGTCGCGGAAAAAAGAAAAAGCAGCACGTCCTTTCTTGCCGCGGTTCCGCCTCTGACCTCCCATCGAAATCAATGGGAGGCAGAAAATGCATTTTTCGCTGCGTTTTTTGTCTGCTGTCCTCAATCGCCGCGGGCAAAAAACGCAGCAAAAAAAACGCGCCAAGATAGCGTGGGCAGGTCAAAATCTGCATCAAAATTCTTTAAGGAATTTTGAGGCAGATTTTTTTTTGCCTGCAAAATACTGTGTGAACAGGGCCATACATAAACAGCACTTTGAGATAATTTACTCACTGTGTCAGAAGAGCTGCTCCCACTCCAGTCCTCTTCCGGCGATGTCTTCCAGGCGAGGTCTTCGGTCCAGACGTCCAGTCCTTCACCTCCAGCCAGGCTCCAGGTAAGTTTTGTCCATGTGTGTCCGCGGCTGCTTGCGCTTCGTTCGCGGGTGCGGGTGCGCGCGCAGCCGATCGCGGGTGCGCGCGCGGCCGATCGCGGGTGCGCGCGCGGCCGTTCGCGGGTGCGCGCGCGGCCGGTGTCGAGTGCGGGCGTTCGTGGGTGCGCGCTCGCGAGTGCGCACGCGCGGGAGTTTCCTTGTGCGCGCGATCGGGTGCGGGCGCGCGGGCGGACGGTTTGACGGCCCCCCATGACGAGGGGAGGGGAGGGGGCCCGCAGCAGCTCACGACATTCTTTTGGTGAAAAAAACGGGCCCCATTGCAGGGGCCCGTTTTTTCCTACCAAAAGAATGTCGCGGCAGTTGCCGGGCCCCCCATTCAATTAGGTTTGGCCGGGCCCCTCACACCAGTACCCCTAATACCCCCATGATGGCGGCCCTGGTTGATGATGCGCAGTGCATTTCTGCAGCTGGAAGTGCTAGCTGAGCAAAGACACGGAACGTCACCGGAAAAGAAAACTCTGGGTGCGGCCGCGTGACCGCAAATTATAAGTAGGTAACGCTGCCATATATAAACAAACATTATATTAGAAAAGTAATTGATTGTACATGTCACATTAGGTTAAAATAAATATACAATTTATTCCTGGCCAACCCCTTTAAAGGAACAGTGTCACCAAATTTTTTTTTTTCATGTCAGTTTTATGTTAGTGTTTTATTAAAAACGTTTTTATTTATTTGTGTGTTTGTGTGTTACTTTTTTCTATTTTTTCACTTTTTCTTCCCTATGGGGGCTGCCATTTTTTTTTCCATTTCTGTATGTGTCGATTAACGACACATACAGACATGGAATACGGCAGCCACAGTCCCATAGGGACTGCGAACGGGGCCCGTCCCATCCACTTCTGTGTACGCCGTCTGTGTGGGAACGGCGCATGCGCCGCTCCCACACAGTCCAATTTGAAATGCGCGCCGTCCGGCGCCATTTTCCTGTGGACCGGAAGTCGCGGCCGGACAGTAAGATTACTACTTCCGGTCGCGGCTTCCGGACTTGTGCACTTGGGCCAGCAGCAGCAGACGGAGCGGACGGGCCGGAGGGAGCCGCGGCGGCAGGAGCAGGTAAGAGATTTCTATGTATGTTCGTGTTTGTGTGTGTTTACTAGTGTATGTAAACCTACTACACTGTGTGTTAGCTCAAAAAATGGCGACACACAGTGTAGGAGGTTAGACCGTTCAATCCCCTCATTTATACCGGCACTAGCCAGGATAAAGGAGGGGGGATTCTCAGAGCTCACTAGAGCGAGTGCTTTTTTCCCAATTTTGCAGCAAAAAGCAATGTGGTTGCTTTACCACATGCAATGCTGCAATTTTGGGAATAGCTCCATCTAGTGACCAGCACTGGGAAATATTATAAATTAGAATCTAATTTATAATATTTCCTGACTCGTGAAAAAAATAAAAAAAATGTGAACAATGTTTAATCACCTACACACTAAATGTTTAACTAAAAAAAAAAATATACATGTTTTGCTGGCAACACATTCCCTTTAAGCAGTTTTTACACTTTGTGTCTCCCTTATTTCCTCATAGATTGTAAGCTCTTGCAAGCAGGGTCCTCACGCCTCTTATTTGAATTGTAATATAGTTTTGTCAATATGCAAAGTCTGATTTTGCCTGTACAATGTACCCCCTGAACTGTAAAGTGCTGCGTAATACGTTGGCGCTATATAAATAAAAATGATTATTATTATTATTATTATTATTATTATTATAATATGTTGAGGAGGTTGAGAAGGATTCGTATTGTCTTCTGCCACATTTGATGTTTGCCATACGTGAAGTTCCCCAAACATCTACAGGTTTTTCTCCATTTGAAATTGTGTATGGCAGACATCCCCGTGGCCTCCTTGACATAGCAGAAAAAACCTGGGAACAAGAGTCCACACCTTACAGGAGTGTAATTGAGCATGTCATGTTGATGCAAGACCGAATTGCTGCAGTCATGCTCATAGTTAAGAAACACCTGGAGCAAGCTCAGGATTGTCAGAGCAGGGTATATAACCGATCTTCTAAAGTAAGAACTTTTAACTCGGGTCATTGAGTGTTGGTTTTGGTACCGACCGTGGAAAGCTAATTTCTTGCTAAATGGCAAGGGCCTTATGAAATAATTGAAAAGGTGGGAGGTAAACTATAAAGTCTATGAGCCAGGTAAAAGAAAGCCAGAGCCGTTGTACCATGTAAACTTAATTAAGCCATGGAAAGACAGGGAGATGATCTCGGCAGTACGTAACCCCTGTGGTCTTACCCCAGAAGTGTATGTGTTGGAATAACTCACTAAATCACAGAAACAGGAGGCAAAAGAGTTTGTGCAGAGAAACACTGACATGTTTTCAGAACTGCCAGAGCGTACCAACATAAGCAAACATGACATTGTCACGAGCCTCAGGTACAGGTCCACTTAAAACCTTAGAGAGTCCCTGAAGCCCGCAGACAAGCCATATCTGAGGAGGTCAAGAAACTGCTAGAACTCAGGGTTATTGAGGAATCAAAAAGTGACTGGTCAAGTCCGATTGTGTTGGTTCTTAAACTGGATAGCTCATTGGGCTTCTGCAAACTGAAAGAGGAATCAAATTGTGACGCATACTCAATGCCGAGAGTCGATGAGTTAATAGAGGGACTCGGCCATTCCAGGTATTTTTCAACACTTGATTTAACAAGAGGCAAGGCAATTGGCAAGGCAAGGCAATTGGCAAGTTCCCCTCACTGAGGGCACCAAAGACAAAACTGCGTTTGTTACCCTGGATGGACTGTTCCAATATGTTTGTTTACCTTTTGGATTACATGGGGCTCTGGCAACTTTTCAAAGGTTAATGAACCTAGTCCTCAAACCCGATCGTCAATATGCTTCTGCATATCTGGACAACTTTATCATCTTTAGCAATGACTGGGAAAGCCACTTATCGAAAGTACAAGCAGTACTAAGTTCCCTCAGAGCAGCGGTATTAACAGCAAACCCCGTAAAAGTCTTCGTTAGGTCTTGAGGAAGCACGGTATCTGGGGTACATAATCGGTAGAGGGGTGATAAAACCACAAGTGAACAAAATTGAGGTTATGCAAAACTGGCCACGAGCCTTAACCAAAAAGTAGGTGAGAGCTTTTTTACGGTTTGTTGAGTATTATCGCAGGTTTATTACAAACTTTGCCTGCACAGCAGCGCTCCTAACAGATCTCACCAAGGGAAGTAGGTCTGTCATGGTGAGGTGGAACATGGAGGCTGAAAGTGCGTTTCAAGAGTTGAAACTGGTCCTGTGTAACCAACCAGTCTTTATCACACCCGATTTAAAAAATTATTTTATTGTACAAACTGATGGTTCTGATGTGGGGCTATGTGCAGTTCTTTCACAAGAGGTTGGTGGTGAGGAACATCCTGTGACATATTTGAGTAGGAGGCTTACACCTGCTGAGAACAATTATAGTATAGCTGATATCACGTTGGGTACATGGACCCACTGGACCGTACCGCCTTAATAGAATGGCAGCTGGCCAAAAGGACACAGGTCAAAGTCCATAGTTCATATAGGTGTACCTGGGGTAGCTTCGAACAGTAGCAAGGCAGGCTCGGATGGGACTTTGGCAGCAGGTGGACACCAGGCATGGTGTAACAGGACAGGCGTGGTATATGGCACAGCACGACTCCAACTCGATACGGTACTTGACCAGGGTAGCACGGGATACAGGATACAGGTAGCAGGAATGGGAAACACTGGGAACTGGAGGACACTAGGAGACCATTTTCAGAGACAAACTATGGTAACGACAACAAAGCTCAGGCAATACAGGAAGGGGCAGAGCCCTTCTTATAATCCAGGGTGTTCTGTGAGCAAACAGCTCAATCTCACACCGGTGTGTGCTCTGGCTTCTTAAGTCTGGACTGAGCTCGCGAGCGCACCCTGGTGGTCACTGTGGAACTGGACGACCACATGTGCAGACATCTCTGCAGAGAAGGGCGTCGACCAGATGGAAAGAGTTCGTGGTCAACGGCCACGAACGTAACAGTATCCCCCCTCTTACGCCCCCTCCTCTTTGACCAGATTGAGAGAGAAACTTCTTTAGGAGGGTAGGAGCATTGAGATTCTCTTCTGGCTCCCAGGACCTCTCTTCTGGACCAAACCCCTTTCAATCTACTAAATAAAAGGTTCTTCCACTTACTTTAGTGTCCAGGATCTCCTTAACCTCAAAAGTATCTGATGAACCACTGGTAGCCACTGCAGGAGTGAAAGTCTTGGAGTAGCGGTTCAAGATCACAGGCTTCAGCATGGAGACATGGAAGGAGTTGGGGATCTTGAGGGTAGGAGGCAGCCAAAGCTTGTAGGAGACAGGTCTTGATTTGTCGCAAAATCTCGAAGGGTCCGAGGAACCTGGGGGCAAACTTATACGATGGCACCCTCAACTGTATATTCCTGGAGGACAGCCAGACCTTGGTGCCTGGAAGAAACTGGGGAGGCTCTCAACTTCTTGTGTCTGCCTTCTTTTTCATGCGGTCGACCGCCAGTAGAATAGAAGATTGGGTCCGCATCCAGATCTGTAGAAAGTCCCTGAATGTAGATTTGGCTGCAGGCACCTCGGACGTAGTGGAAACAGGGAGAGGTATTTAAAAAAATAATAATAATAATTAAGTTCCACTTCTGCAGTTTCCATGTATCACAATATATAGAAACTGCAGGAAGCTGTTCTGAACCGAATCCATCCGTGTACTGCACTGACAGCTTGGCTGACAGCAGCTACAGTGGCACACAGGAGCCGCTGTCAGTCAAGCTCAGAACGTCTTTTTGTAGCTTCTATGAACTATAGACGCGGCAGAAGTGAAACTGTACATATTTTGTAAATAAATGTCAACTACATAAGTGATTTTAATCACACAATAAATGCATTTCAATTTTTTTAAAAATGACCCCAAAATTGTACATAGACTTTTAGCACAGGGAAAGTAGATTACTGACAAACCAGGATAATAAGGGCACAGGAAGTACAAAGCTGTGAGTTAATATAGGGAATAGCAGGTGCATGACTTGGATAAGTAGAGTCGAGTGATCCGTAATAATTCCTTACCCCTTTAAGAATAAAACACATGACACCAAGGTTGGATTTTAATGGCCACAGAAGCCGTTTATTAATACAAATTTTATGAAAATAAAATTTTATAACCAAACATTAAATAACCAAGAATTCCCCAAAAATTTGAATTCTTCCAAAATACACATAACAAACCCTTAAAGGGAATGTGTTGCCAGAAAAACATGTTTTTTTTTTAAAAATTAAACATTTAGTGTGTGGGTGATTAAACATGGTTCAAATTTTTTTTATTTTTTTCACGAGTCAGGAAATAGTCAGGAAATATTATAAATTAATTCTAATTTATAATACTACCCATTTTTGGTCACTAGATGGAGCTAGTTCCCAAAATTGCAGCATTGCAACATTGGGTTAAAAGCCCTCGCTCTAGTGAGCTCTCAGCATCCCCCCCTCCTTTATCCTGGCTAGTGCCGGGATAAACGAGGGGTTTGAAAGGTTTAACCTCCTACACTGTGTGTCGCCATTTTTTGAGGTAACCCACAGTGTAGTAGGTTTACATACAGTAGTAAACACACACAAACACTAACATACATTGAAATCTCTTACCTGCTCCTGCCGCCGCGGCTCCCTCCGGCCCGTCCGCTCCCTTTGCTGCCGCTGTTCCATGTGCACAAGTCCGGAAGCCGCGACCGGAAGTAGTAATATTACTGTCCGGCCGCGACTTCCGGTCCACAGGAAAATGGCGCCGGACGGCGCCAATTTCGAATAGGACTGTGTGGGAGCGGCGCATGCGCAGTTCCCACACAGACGCCGTACACGGCAGTCAATGGGACGGGAGCCGTTCGCAGTCCCTATGGGACTGTGGCTGCCGTACTCCATGTCTGTGTGTGTCGTTAATCGACACACACAGAAATGGAACAAAAAATGGCAGCCCCCATAGGGAAGAAAAAGTGTAAAAATAAGAAAAAGTAAAACACAAACACACAAATGAATAAAAACGCTTTTATTAAAGCACTAACATCTTTAACATATAAAAAAAATTATTTGCCATGACACTGTTCCTTTAACAGGGTCAATATAAATAACATCAATAACATGACCAGGGGAAGCCCTTGAGGTTACCGCCAATTATAAAAAATAGCCATCTGCCACCACCACTTGCTTTTACCTCCAGCCGTAACCCGGCTCGAAGGCATCGCTCACTTCTGCAGATGGCTTTGCTCATAAACCCTAAGAAGCCTTCCACATATTTTGGGGGACACATACCCCTGATGCGACCCCCCCCACCAGTTTTACTGACCAACCTCAAGGACTCCCCCTGCCAGCCACCGTGACAAACAAAATATCTCCCATTATACCTTTCAACATACACCATCCATGTCTCACACTTCTCATTCAAAACCCGTAACATAAAGGGCGGGTAGGCGGGACTGCTGCTGCTGTTGCTCCTCTCGCTGTCTCCCTCGAACTGAGGAAAACAGCGGGAAGCCGAGATACACACCCCCTCCTCCCCTCCCAACCACTCCCCTTCACTCCCCTAACCACTGCTACGATTTTTCCTTAACTCCTTCCTACCCACTCCCTCCTATCCTGTCATGGTTTCAATGGATATTGAGAAAGGTTAAAAATGGGGATCTGTATTTTAGGGATGTCTGATATCTACAGATCCCCATTTTTAACCTTTCTCAATATCCATTAAAACCAGAAGAATCATCACTATTACAAAAAGGCCTCTCTTTTTGCCCAAAAATACATCTGCCAGAGGTTTTGATCTCTTCCTTGACCTACATCGATACACAAAAAAACTCACATTAAAAAGACATTTCCAAATATCAGCATCCAAACCTTCTACCTCCACTACCATGGATCCCATTCCCATGGATCCATTCACTCATACCAATTTAAAACCTCCTTCAAAATTTTATCCCACAGAAAACCAAGGTACTTTTATCACTACATTTCACCATTTAGTAGCTAAAGATCTCAGTGAACTGGAAACAGCGCTCATCTCCTCCAAAGATAATTTAACCAGACAAGAACGTAAAGCCATCCACGGTTTAAAAAATAATGACCAAATTGTCATACGGTCGGCCGACAAAGGGGGCGGCACCGTCATTCAGGACATAACTGATTACGAAAAAGAGGCTCTCCGCATTCTATCGGATGCCACCTATTATACCCCAATAATCCTAGTTCAACAATAATGGAGAACTTAAGACCCTTATAAATACAGCATATACTCAATCTATTTTAAAAAACAGGAGAGAAATTACCTCCTTCCACGTAATACTCAAACCACTTTTTTCTACCATCTTCCAAAAATCCATAAAGCCCTCATCGAACCCGCCTGGCAGACCAATTATCTCAGGTATCCACTTTTTCAGAAATATGTCATCAACCTCCCCAGTTACCTTAAAGACTCCACACAGCTGATCAGTGAACTCAAAATGATTATACACACAACTGATATTATTTTTATTACTTTAGACGTTAGTGCCCTGTACAGTAACATCGACCATCATTTAGACCTAACCAGTCTAAGAAAATTTCTAACAAAATTGATGATCTCTTCTTTCTATGGAAAGGAGATAAGGAGAAAGCTATACTCTTTTGTGAATCCCTAAACAATAACTCGTGGTGCCTCACTTTCACCAGCAATTTGAGTGATACGGCCATTGAATATCTGGATCTTGTTATTTCATTCACTAATCACCAATTGACAACAAAAACCTTCTTCAAAAAAGTAGATACGAATAGCTATTTGGATTATAAAAGTGGACATTTTTCAAAATGGATAAAGAACATTCCATTTAGCCAATATAAAAGAATCCGAAAAAATTGCACACTAGACAAAGATTTTGTCACTCAGTCAAGAATTCTAAAATCCCGATTCTGTGAAAAAGGCTACCCCAAGCAACTACTAGTAGAAGCTTTCAAAAAAACTTTCCAACTATCCCAAGAAGCTTGTTTAGCTCCTAAAAAATTCCCTTTCCCGACTCAGACCGCAACACCAACTGCCAATAATGTCAAGTTTATTACCACCTACAACATAGCACATAAAAAAATCTGTGAAAGTTTGAAGAGACACTGGCATATTCTTGAATTGGATCCATATCTTAAATCAATTATACCTCACAAACCCACAATAACCTTCAAACGTGCCCCCACACTAAAAAACATACTGGCATCCAGCAGAGTACGACATTGGAATGAACATAAACCCTCTGTGAATAAAATTGGAGCATTGGGGAGCTACAAGTGTGGGGTAACAAAATGCCTTTGTTGCAACACCTTTGCCCACCAACTTACCAGTTTCAAATCAAATTCCACAGGAACTTCTTTCCCCATCAAACATCCCTTCAACTGTAAATCATCTAATGTTATTTACCTAATCACTTGCACCTGTAAAAAACAGTATGCAAGTAGAACAATACAACTGCTACACTGTCGCCTCAACAAACATAGTTCAAACTGTATGAAACAATTTATGCAGCACAGCATATCACGTCATTGCACTACTGAACATAAGGGAGATTTTAATTGTTTTTTGATCACTCCAATTGAACAAATAGACCCCTCCCTCAGTAACAGTTTTGAGAATTTATGTTACATAGTTACATAGTTTGTACGGTTGAAAAAAGACACATGTCCATCAAGTTCAACCAAGGGATGGGAAAGGGGAAGTGGGATGGGAAAGGGGAAGTAAAAAATTTCTACACATAGGAGTTAATATTCTTTTGTTCTAGGAAATTATCTAAGCCTTTTTTAAAGCCATCTACTGTCCCTGCTGTGACCAGCTCCTGCGGTGACTATTCCACAGATTCACAGTTCTCACAGTAAAGAAGGCTTGTCGCCTCTGCAGGTTGAACCTTTTTTTCTCCAGACGGAGGGAGTGCCCCCTTGTTTTTTTGAGGGGGTTTTACATGGAACAGGATTTCACCATATTTTTTGTATGTGCCATTCATATATTTATATAAGTTAATCATGTCCCCCCTTAGTCGTCTTTTCTCAAGGCTAAATAGGTTTAGTTCTTTTAATCTTTCCTCATAACTTAGATTCTCCATGCCCCTTATTAGCTTCGTTGCTCTTCTTTGTATTTTTTCAAACTCCAGGGCATCCTTTCTATGAACTGGAGCCCAGAACTGGACTCCCCCAGTGTAGCTCCCCCTAGGACATATGATGCATGCAGGTTGTTCGTACCCAGGTGCATAACTTTACATTTATCTACATTAAACTTCATTTGCCAAGTGGACGCCCAAACACTTAGGTTGTTTAAATCTGCCTGCAATTCACAAACATCTTCCATAGTCTGAACTATATTGCATAGCTTGGTGTCATCAGCAAAAATAGAAATAGTGCTATTAATCCCAACCTCTATATCATTAATAAATAAGTTAAATAATAGTGGTCCCAGCACTGAACCCTGGGGTACACCACTTATAACTGGGGACCATTCAGGGTAGGACTCATTGACCACAACTCTCTGGATACGGTCCTTGAACCAATTCTCAATCCAATTACAAACTATACTTTCTAAACCTATAGTCCTTAATTTACCCATTAGATGTCTATGAGGGACAGTGTCAAATGCCTTTGCAAAGTCCAAAAACACTATATCCACAGCGGCCCCTCTGTCTAGGCTTCTGCTTACCTCTTCATAAAAACAAATCAGGTTGGTTTGACAGCTTCTGTCCTTTGTAAAACCATGCTGGCTGTCACTTATAATACTATTTATTGTCACATAATTCTGTATATAGTCCCTCAATAGCCCCTCAAACATTTTCCCCACAATTGATGTTAAGCTTACTGGTCTATAATTACCCGGCGAAGACCTAGAGCCCTTTTTGAAAATAGGCACCACATTTGCCCTGCGCCAGTCCCTTGGCACTATACCAGTCATGAGAGACTCTCTAAATATTATGAAGTGGGGGACAGAAATAACTGAACTAAGCTCCTTAAGAACTCTAGGGTGTAACCCATCTGGTCCCGGGGCCTTGTGTACATTTATTTTATTTAATTTAGCTTGCACCATATCTACATTCATCCAATTCAGTTTATCAACTGATATATTAACAGCACCGGCAGCGGCTACATCAGCTGCTCCTTCTTCTGTTGTATATACAGAGCAGAAGAGCCCATTTAGTATCTCTGCCTTCTCTTGATCCCCTGTGACCAACTCCCCATTACCACTATCTAAGGGTCCTACATGTTCAGACCTTGGCTTTTTTGCATTTATATGCTTGAAGAATTTTTTAGGATTTGTTTTACTATCCTTGGCCACCTGCCTTTCATTTTGTATTTTTGCTGATTTTATTATCTTTTTACAGATTTTATTAAGCTCTTTATATTTTACAAAGGCTACAGCTGTACCCTCAGATTTGTATTTTTTAAATGCCCTTTTTTTGTCATGTATTGCCCTTTTTACAGAAGGTGTAAGCCATGTGGGGTTTAATTTTAGTCGTTTATACTTGTTACCTGTAGGAATAAATTTTGCACTATAATTACCCAAAGTAGATTTGAAAATCTCCCATTTATCATTTGTCCCATTATTTAGCATTAGTTCTTCCCAGTCTATATCCTGAATTGCAGCCCTCATCCTGGGGAAATTGGCCTTCTTAAAATTAAGTGTTTTTGCCCTCCCAGCCTGTGTTTGTTTTTTACAGTATAGGTAAAATATAACTATATTATGATCACTGTTACCAAGGTTTTCACGAACATTGACATTCCCAACAAGCTCTGCATTATTAGAAATGACCAGATCCAACAGAGCTTCACCTCTAGTCGGGTCTTCCACAAACTGGCCCATAAAATTTTCCTGCAACAGGTTGAGGAAATGTCTCCCCTTTGCAGTTGAAGCCGAACCATGACACCAATTAATATCCCGATAATTAAAATCTCCCATTATCACAACAGTACCCGCCTGTGCAGCCCGCTCCATCTGTTTATATATTTGACCTTCTATCTCTTCAGTTATATTGGGGGGTCTATAGATTACACCAAAAGTAATTTTTTCAGTGTTTACCTCCGTTTGTAATTCCGCCCACAAGGTTTCAACCTCCTCACAACCTTCACCCTCTAATGTCTCATTTACACTCACCTTCATATCGCTTCTCACATACAGACATACATCACCACCTTTCCTATTTGCCCTTTCTTTCCGAAACAGTGTAAAACCCTGTAGATTTACAGCCCAATCATGTGAAGAGTCCAGCCATGTTTCAGCAACACCAACTATATCTATATCTTCTTCCAGTATCAAGGCCTCCAGCTCCCCCATTTTGTTTGCTAGACTTCTGGCATTTGTGAACATACACTTTAACTTGCCTTTAAATGTTTCACTTTCAGTATCAGAAATGTGATTATTTGACATTTGGGCCTTTTTATTTTCACTGCCGTTTTGTAACGAAAGGATCTCCTTATCTTGTTGCCTAGTCCTCTCCCCACCGTCTGTTTCTCCCCCCACCAATATAGTCTGACCCCTCTCTAACCTAACTACCTCTTTATTTTCTACATTGGCCTCCCTCCTCAGCCCTAGTTTAAACACTCCGCCACCCCAGCTAGAATTCTCTCCCCCAGCACAGCGGACCCCCTTCCATTTAGGTGCAAATCATCTGCAGAATACAGTTTGTACCCCAATGAAAAGTCAGCCCAGTGCTCTAGGAACCCAAAGCCTTCTCCTCTACACCAAGACTTAAGCTATGCATTTAACTCCCTGAGCTCCCGCTGTCTTTCCTGTGATGCGCATGGCACAGGCAGTATTCCTGAGAATACAACCTTGGAGGTCCTTCCCTTCAGCTTGTAGCCTAGTTCTTTAAAACTATTCTTAAAGCTCCTCCACCTACCATTTATTCTGTCGTTGGTACCGACATGGACCACAACAGCTGGATCATCACCAGCCCCTCCCAGCAATTTGTCCACCCGTTCCACCACATGCCGAACCCTGGCACCAGGGATACAGCAAACCATTCGGTTGAGGCGGTCTTGGCGACAAATTATTCTATCCGTCTTCCTGATTATAGAATCCCCTACAACTATCAATTGTCTTGGCTTACCTGCATTACCATCCCGCCGACTACTAGCTGGGCTGTTCTCCCGGCTGTTAGGGAGATCAGTATCCACTAGGGCTGCCATTTCTGAGACTGACACCCTCACATCATCACCCAACTTGGCAATTTTGCTTGGAATGTCAGAAACCGGATCGGCCTTCCTTCTCTTTCACCCCTTTCTACTGCCCCTAACTACATTAACCCAGCTACTTACCTGATCCTGCTCACCCTCCAGTTATAACCCACTAACTGCATGCTCTGTGAGCAGCAAGCTCAGCTCAAGATTGTCTATCCTCCTCAGTGTTGCATTCTGCTCCTCCAGATCTCGAATGCGAGCTTCCAGGTGACCAACATGCTCACATCTGCCACAGAGATATTCACCCTGGAACTCCGGCTCCAGTCGTGTATACATATGGCAAACTGTGCACTGAAGAAAACCTCCAATCTTGCTATCCATTATCCAAGTTACAACAAAACAGCGAACAATTGTCAAAGTAAAAGAAAAGAAGAGTACTTACTGGGGCTTCAACTCCTCTTTTCAACTCCGGTTTTAGAACTCCACTTAGATCACAAGCCACTTAAACCACCAAGCTCAGAAAGAGCAAACCAAGCTCAGAAAGGGAGATCTTCTGGATCTACAAACTAGACACCCTCAAACCTATGGGCCTCAATGAGGTCACTGAAACCATCATTTGACACCTGAAACTGTGTTAGAGGCGGTAACCCGTCTCCTTAGCAACCAGAGACGCCAACCCGTCTCCTGGCTTCCGAGCGTTAGCGCTCGATCTCCATAGCGACCTGAGACGCACATCCTGCGATCCCCGCTGTAAACGGCAAACACATATTCTGGAACATTCCTTAACTGTTAGTATGATATACAGTATCCCAAGCCCTTGATGTTTTAATCTTTGATCATACGGTTAGAAATGTCAATGACCGTAATACTGGTGGAATTTTTTTATTAATTTTTTAATTTTCAAATTTAACCATTTTTTAGTTCCACGAGCACAACGGCAAAAGCCCTCTCATGTTTCTCCTGCACTGAGCCACATACACTGCAGAACAGTAATAAAGTTCGTGTACAGTCTCTATGTTTATCATCAATTTTGGGTATTTGTTCAATTGCCTATGTTATTAAAGTTTTTTGTATTTTTTGCCTTTGACCTTTGACCCCGGAAACGTTCGTTTTGGCGGTCTTTTTAAGCTATTTAAACCCTGCTGGGTCCTCCAGCATCATGTATGTTTCTTTGGCTGATGAAGAAATCGGTCCGATCTCGTAACGCGTAGCATTCTTATCCATTAAACATATATCTCATTTAAACTTCTTGTCTTGGATTGAATCCTTCAATTCCACAACATTTGGACAGCGCTGGAGAATTTTATCCTCCATTTTTCTTCATTTATCTCAATCTACTGAGGGAGCCCTGACAGCCCCTGCACGGATTTACCAGCTGCAGTCCTTTGAGACCATACAGGCACCTCTGGGTATTGTGCTCCTAGCACAACACCACAAGGTAAGCACAACCGCTTACGCCCCGACCCTTTGTCACTTTAAACAAGAGATGATGCATGATGTGCGCCGGGTGTTTTTGTTTTTTTTCTCTCCTTGTCTATAGATATTGTACTTTATGTTAGTGAAAAAATGTGGTCAATAAATTCAATATTTATTTGTAAAAAACACCAAGATTTGGAGAAAATTGCAAAAATGTGCATTTTTCTAAATTTAAATGTATCTACTTGTAAAACAAATAGTAATACCACACAAAATAGTTACTACTTTACATTTCCCATATGTCTACTTTATGTTGGCATAGTTTTTTTGAACATTCTTTTATTTTTCTAGGACGTTACAAGACTTAGAACTTTAGCAACGATTTCTCATATTTTTAAGAAAATTTCAAAAGGCGATTTTTACATGGACCAGTTCAGTTCTGAAGTGGCTTTGAGGGCCTTATATATTAGAAAGTCCTCATAAATCACCCCATGTTGAAAACTAGACCCCTCAAAGTATTCAAAACAGCATTCTGAAAGTGTTTTAACCCTTTAGGCGCTTCACAGGAATTAAAGCAAAGTAGAGGTGAAATTTACAAATTTCATTTTTTTTTTGCCAAAATTCATATGTAATACATTTTTTTCTATACCACAGAAAGTTTTACCCGAGAAATATAACTCATTACTTATTGCCCAGATTCTGCAGTTTTTGGAAATATCCCACATGTGGCCCTAGTGCGCTAATTTACTGAAATACAGGCCTCAGAAGCAAATGAGAACCTGGTGGATTTTGGGGCCTCCTTTTTTTTAGAATATATTTTAGGTACCATGTCAGGTTTGAAGAGGTCTTGTGGGGCCAAAACAATAAAGACCCCCAAAAGTGACCTCATTTTGGAAACTACACCCCTCAGGGAATTTATCTAGGGGTATAGTTAGCATTTTGAGCCCACAGTTTTTTTGGCGAAATTTATGTGAATTAGTATGTGAATTTTTAATTTTTTCAAGGAATAAAAGAGAAAAAACACCCCAACATATGTAAAGCAATTTGTCCCGATTATAGCAATACCCCATATGTGGTAATAAACTGCTGTTTGGACCCACAGCAGGACTCAGAAGAGAAGGAGCACCATTTGGATTTTGAAATTCTGATTTTGCTGGAACAGTTTTCAGTGCCGTGTCCCGTTTGCAATGCACTGGAGGGAACAAAATAGTGGAAACTCCCGAAAAGTGACCCCATTTTGGAAACTACACTCATCAAAGAATTTTTCTAGGGGTATAGTTAGCATTTTGACCCCACAGTTGTTTTGCTGAATTCATTGGAATTATTCTGTAAAGGTAAAAATCTACTTTTTTTCTGAAAAAAGGTAGCCATTTTTAATTTTTACAAGGAATAAAGGAGAAAAAGCACCCCAACATTTGTAAAACAATTTCTCCTGATTACGGAAATATGCCTAATGTGGTAATAAACTGCTGTTTGGACCCACAACACGGCAAAGAAGGGAAGTAGCGCTATTTGGCTTTTGGAGCTCAAATTTAGCTGAAATGTTTTTTGGGTGCCATGTCGCATTTGAAAGCCCCTGAGAGGCCAAAACAGTGGAAACCCCCCAAAAGTGAAACCCATTTTGGAAATTACACCACTTAAAGAATCTATCTAGGGGTTTAGTGAGCATTTAGACCCCACAAGTATTTTGCAGGATTTATTAGAATTAGGCCATGAAAATTAATGTCAACATTGCTTCCACTAAAATGTTGAATATTTTCAATTTCACAAAGGAGAAAAAAGCCGCCCAACATTTGTAAAGCAATTTCTTCAGAGTACGGCAATACCCCACGTGTGGTCATAAATGTTTTTTCATTAGAAAGTAATTAACCCTTTCCGGACTGAACCATTTTTTTCTTTTCCTTTTTAGTTTTTCCCTCCCCGCTTTCCAAGAGCCATAATATGTTATTTTTCCGTCACTAGAGTGGTGTGAGGGCTTATTTATTGAGGGACGAGCGGTCGTTTTTATTGGTACCATTTTTTGGTACATACAACTTTTTGAGCACTTTATAAATTTTTTTTGGTAGAGCCAAGGTGACCAAAAAACAGCGATTTTGCAGTTTTAAATTCTTTATTTTTCCCGTGAGACGCTCCATACATCACCCCCCACACTACGACATGCTATGTCGTGGTGCGCGAAGGGGTTAAAGTGCAGTGGATGGTGCAGAGTGAAAATTACAATTTTCCACTGATATGCCATTTTAGTGCACTACATGTTATGCCCAGTTTGTGCCACTGAAGACAAATACCTCATAAAATATTAACCGGGTTCTCCTGGGTATGGCGATACCATATCAGTGAATGTAGACTGCTGTTTGGGCACGCTGTAGGGCTCAGAAGGGAGGAAGCAGTATTTGGCGCGCAGATTTAGCTTGTTAGTTCTGTTTGGCGTTTTACTGGTATTTCAGTTTATAATGTGGGGTCATATGTAATCTGCGCGGAGAACATCAGGGCATAATAAGAGAGTATAATAATGCAGTAAATAAATAATAATCCGCAGATATGTGGCCGGTGTCGCACTGATAAATGGCGCTCAATCTTATCTGCTTTTGGAACACTGCACATTTTGCATCGCCATATTCTTAGAGCCAGAACTTTTTTATTTTTTCTCCACCGGAGCTGTGTGAGGGCTTATTCTTTGCGGGACAATCTGTAGTTTTCATTGGTACCATTTTGGGTTACCAGAAATCTTTTTGATCACTTTTTATTCCACTTTTTGGCAAGCAAGGTGACCAAAAACCATCAATTCTGACAATGTTTTTTATTCTTTTTTTTTATGGCGTTCACCCTGGCCTATAAATGCCAATTTTACTTTATTCTGCGGGTCGATACGATTACGGTGATACCATATGTATATAATTTTTTTTATGTTTTGCAGCGTTTGTGCAATAAAATCACTTATTTATAAAATAAATAATTTTTTGTGTCACCATATTCTGAAAGCAATAACTTTTATATTTTTCAGTCAAAAAAGCTGTGTAAAGGCTTGCTTTTTGCGGGACGGGTTGTATTTTGTATTGGTATCATTTTGGCGTACATGCAACTTTTTGATCACTTTTTATTTTATATTTTGGGAGGGGTGGTGACCAAAAAATAATGATTCTGGCATTGTCTTTAGTTTATTTTCTTTGCGGTGTTCACTGTGCAGGAAAAATAATTTTACAGTTTTATAGTTGGGGTCGTTACGAACGCGGTGATACCAAATGTGTGTACTTTTTTTTAACGGGTTAAATTTTTTCCTATAATAAAAGACTTATTATAGGGAAAAAAGCATTCTTTGTTTATGTCACTTACAACTTTTATTTTTACACTTTTTAAAAACACTTTTATTATCTTTTTTTTAACTTTTTTTACTTGTCCCACTAGGGGACATTTAGACTTGCAGCTCTGATCGCTGCTAGAACACATTACACTACCTACGAAGTGTAATGTGTTCTAACTGTAATTGTGACGTGACAGTCACACTGACAGGAAGCCGTGGAGGACCGGCCGGAAGCTGCTCCTCCGAGGCTTCCGTACATGGCACCCCGGAGGTCATTGCCTGGCCTCTGGTTGCCGTGATAAGGATTGCCAGCCCCCGCAAATGCATGTGGGGGGCTGCCGATCTGCTCTAAACCTCTTCAATGTGGTGATCGCAATCGACCACCGCTTCGAAGGGGTTATTTGCCGATTTCGACAGGCCGCTGATCGGCAACGGGGAGAGCAGGGCAGACACCCTGCACAGTTAACCGCCGCTGCGGTGTAGCGCCGCGCGGCGGTTAACTGTTAAAGCGCGGACATAACTGCACGACCAGGTGCGCGAAGTTACTGCTCACCTGGGCGTTCATGTACGCCAAGGTGCGGGAAGGGGTTAAGCATCTATATGAACACTAAACTAAAGCTATGACGATCACTCAACATTTTGAGGGGCCACATCTAAAGCGTCCACTCAGGCGGAGGATAACTTATTCACCAAAGCCCCAGCATATTGAAACTCACAGTTGTGCCCCCTATAAAGTAATAATGTCCTCTTTATGCCCTCTAGACAAAAGCAATACCCGCTTGACAGTAAAAAATGACCTCCTTTGTGCCCAACCAGATCCCAGTGGTAGCGACACCACTGGCATAGATATATGTAGTCAGGGCCGCCATCAAGGGGGTATTAGGGGTACTTCTGTAAGGGGCCCGGCCAGTAGTGTAACTACCGCCGGGGGCCCGCGGCATGAGGGGGCCCGTGTCGCCCGCCAGCACGGGCCCCCACCATGGCCGGAGGCTCCGCTAGCAGCCGCTATGGCTGTGACGCCACTGAACACTACGGCAGAGCAGGGAGGTATCTCCCCGCTCTGACATTAAACAAAAGACATGTATCCCCTATCCACAGGATAGGGGATACATGTGTGATCGCTGGCATTGATAGGGAGAACGGGGGACTTCCGGGGTCTGTGTCGGCAGCTCCGTAGAAATGAATGGAGCGCCGGTCGCGCTTCTGCGCATGCGTGACCAGCGCTCCTTTCATTTTTATTGAGCTGCGCAGACGCCGGAAGTCAGAGGTTAGTCATGGAGAACTTGATTTCAATGGGAGGCGTCGGCTTTTTTTTTCCCCGCGAGAAGTAAAAGGGGGGTCCAGAAAATTTAGCTGTATGGGGCCCTGTATGTAGTACCAAAACCAAGCTTTACACATAATTATGGTAAGCGAAGCATGTTTAGTATATAGATACAGTAAAATTGCCACGTTTACTGCCTGGATTACCACCGCTGTGCAAGGAAAATTTAGAAGGGGACTCTGCGCTAAATCAGTGCTGCGGCTTCTTCATTCTCAGGATTAGTATTGGTCCTGGCAGTTGGACCTCACCGATCATAAAGTGATAGTAGATCCTAGGGAATAACTTTTTAATAGTAAATAGGTGGAAAAAATGTTTAGTGCAACTCCTGTATGTTGCATATACTGTGTGTGTGTGTGTGTGTGTGTGTGTGTGTGTGTGTGTGTGTGTGTGTGTATATACACACACACATATATATTTAATTGTATTATATTTGTGTATTGTGATTGAATAATAATAATAATAATAAGAATATATTTGTGTATATATACATATTGTAAGCCAGCAGCAGGAAGAGTAGTCGAGGAGGTGTATATCTCACTAAGTTTGTTTAGATGGGTGAGATATGGGAATCCAGGAAAGTTGGGTTTCCTCAGCAAACCTAATTTGCTGAGGCATTTGTTAAATGTGTGTTCTGGGACTGGATTTATATGAAACGGCAGGTAGGACTGGTAGTGGGATCGGTCATTCCCTTCCCCACTCCAGTTTGGGCATTACTCCTGGCCCAGTAAGCCTAGGTGAAGCTACTGGGCTCATAACTGAGCAATAAAAGCTCTGTAGTTAGTGCAGTAAGGGTCAGAGCCTGGGAATCCACACAAGGATAGTATGGAAAGCCTAATCCAAGAAACATCGTACTTATGGTTTTTAATAGGCGAGAAAACTTGCTGTTGAGTTAGTGCCGAGACGGGCAAGGTGTTTGTTTTGTTTATATGCTGCAAGTCTTGTATGCTGGATAACTACTTTATGATTAGACTGTAATAAAGCCAAGCATGGACTTTAAACTTAAATGGTATCTATCTTTGCCAGCCGCAACTCCTCCCCATACGCACAGATCCCGACTATATACACACACACACATGGCCGCCATCTGGAATTTCTGGGCCCCATACAGCCAAGATGTCTGGGCCGCCCCTCCATCATCGGGGTTGGGTAACGGAAAGTGTGGCCCTCATGTTTGTACGTTATACACATTAACTGATTTTGGTGCTGATGTCAATTACAGTGAAGGAAACCATGGAGCAGGCAGTGACCGGTTAATGCTCTGGATTTTGATCTATTTAGCCAAAACGTATCCGACTGTATGGCATACAGTGAGAATGGCAATGGGGAAACTACTGAAGTCACTGTCCATGAACAGGGCTGGAGCCTTCTCCTAGCGCTCTGCCGATGGACTATGGCGCTGTTCCTGATGTCCATATACGTAAAGTGACGTCCGAAGCTTTGCAAAGCCTGAGTACACGGCCAGAGCGTCGGCAACGCTCTGGCCAGGGATTCTGGCCCTGGAGAATCCCCTGACGTCACCTTACATATATGGAAAATGATGTCAGGAGCTTCCCAGGGACAAAGTCCACGAGTAGAGCATTTATGATGCTCTGCCTGGGGACTCCGGAATAGCAAAGTCTACTACACTATTCCATCCTTCAAAAATAAGGTATAACGACGTCTACCAGCTCGATGTAGGCTAAAAGGACATAATGGAGCCCTGTGAATTATCGTCTACGTTGTTTATAGTGTACGTGAGATTTCCTGAGCCTGTTTTTCCACAGCAAAAATCTGAAGCTTTCCTTTTGATTTCTGACGCAGATGTGCCACAGGCGTGTAAGAGATCCACACGAGAATAAGGCCCTATTCACACAGAGTTTTCTGCTGCATTTTTTGCAGCAGAAACCGCATTGGAAACTGCTGCAAAAAACAGCTGAAATCACCTCCTACGGTGAGTTAAAAAAAAACTCTGTTAGGCCAAATGCACCCGATACTTATTACATGCAAATTTGTCGTGGGTATTTTCGTGCGGCAAATCCGCAGTGTAATACAGTACCAGCAAAGTAAATGAGATCAAGAAATCTCATCTACATGTCGCATTTTCTGCACAAAAATTGTCCTGCGGTGTGTATTTGAAAATATGATAATGTCAATTTATCTTGCGTTTCTGCTTGTTTCTTCTGACTAGTTTAAAAAATAAAAAAAAATCTGCAGCATAAAACCTGGACCTATTTCCGCATCAAAATGTATAAACCACACCTAAAAAAGGATTTTAAAAAACGCACTATTAGGTGCAGATTTTACCTGCGGAATTACCTGCGGTTTTGATGCCGGTTTTGTGCACCAATTTCTTCAATGTGTGCATTACAGAATTTGCTAGGCATTTACAGCAAATGAACCCTTTACATTGTAAAGGATGAAATATGTTACAATTCTGCAACATAATAGGCATGCAGCTGATTTAACGCCTTCCCTCCTCATTTTTCGGATTTTCACTTTTGTTTTTTCTTGACCACCTTCCAAAAGTTATAATTTTTTTATTTTTCCGTCTATATAGCTATATGAGGGCTTGTTTTTTGAGGGACAAGTTGCAGTTTTTCCTGGCACCATTTATTATCCCGCATAATGTACTGGGAAGCTGAAAAAAAAATATTTGTGGGGTGAAATGGGCAAAGTGGGGGGTTTTGTTTTTACGGCATCCATCAGGCGGTGAAAACTTAATATTCACCTTATTCTATAGGTTGATACAATTACGGCGATACCAAATTTATATGTTTTGTTTTATGTTTTACCACTTTTAAAAAAATAAAACTATTTGCTAAATTAAAAAATTGTTCTGTGTCGCCATATTCTGAGAGCCATAACTTTTTTATGTTTCCATCAATTTAGCGATGTGAGGGCTTAAATTTTGCTGGGCGAGCTGTAGTTTTCACGGATTTCATTTTGGGGAATATGCGACTTTGATCACTTTTTTGAAGCGCTAAGGTGACCAAAAACCAGCAATTTGCGTGTTTTATATATTTTCTACGGCATTCACCCAGCGGGTTAAATAACGCTATATTGTGATAGTTCGGACTTTTAAGGACGCGGCGATACTAGTTCTGTTAACTTTTATTTTTTTAACATTGATTTAGGGAAAACATTTGAAAAGGGTTTTTTTTTTAACTTTTAATACTTTATTATTTTATTACTTTATTTATTATTATTTATTGGAACATTAAAAAAACAACTTTATTTAACTGTTTTTTACTTTTACTTTGTTTATTAGTCCCCCTAGGGGACTTGAAGCAGCGATCCACTGCAATGATCATCCACTGCATGATATACTGCAATACTAATATAATGCAGTATATCGTGATCCTGACAGTCTCCTACCAGACGCAGAGCATCAAAGGAGTACAAAGATTGCAGACCTGGGGACTTTCATTAGGCCCCCAGGCTGTTATAACAACCGTTGTTAACAACCAATCATGCCGCGGGGGGCTGGGGGGAAGACGCGATGGCTTGTTTCAGGGGCCGCCCCCCTGATTCTAACACTTTAGATGCCGCGGTCGCGATTGACCGCGGCATTTAAGGTGTTAAACGGGCTGAATCAAAGTGATCTTTAATTCCGCCCTTTGCAGTGAGGTGTCTGCTGCGTAACACAGTCGTCACCCACTGTGTATGGAGCGAGCTCAGCCCGTGAGCTCGCTCTGTACTTCCCATACATACCTAACCCTTATCACGTATCGCCGACAGCTGACACTCCTCTCTTGCCGACCAGCGGTCCTTTGCCGCTAATTTCGGCAAGTTAACCCCTTAAATTAGGCGATCGGGGGTTTCTAACATATCGGCAGACCCCGGTCCGAAATCGCGGGGTTTGCCGATAGTTAGTATGGAAACGGAAGCCAAACAATGACTTCCGTGTCTGCCATGGACGGAAGCCCATCAGGACCAACCTACGGCTGGTCCTAATAGGCTTCCTGTCAGAGTGACAGGAAGTCACTGTGTCGTTCCCGATGCACACTGTCGGCGACAAGGTGTGCATCGGGAACTTGGAGATCAGCTGTCCCCGACAGCTGACACTCCAGTGTTGCCGAGCAGCGGCTCATCGCCGCTGATTTTGGCAATTAAGCCGTTACATGCGGGGCTCGATTGCAATCTCTGCAGGTAGCGGGTTTGTAGCGCATCAGCAGCCCCCATGCAATAGTGGGGGCTTCTGATGCTTATGATGGGACCCGGGGGCCAAACAACGGCCCCCGGGTCTGCCATGTATGTCAGCCTATGAGGATCAGCCTCTGCTGATCCTCGTAGACCAAATGTCAGAATGACTGTGACGTCACACTGACAGTTGGAATACATTACACTACCTAGGTAGTGTAATGTATTCTAGCAGCGATCAGAGCTGCAGGTCAAAAAAATAAAGTGTAAAAAGTAAAAGAAAAGTTAATAAACAGAAAAATATAAAGTGTAAAAAGTAAAAAAAAGTTAATAAAATGTTTTATAAAAGTGTACAAATAAAAGGTTTTGTTTTCCTATAATAAGTCATTTATTATAGGTAAAAAATGAAACCGTTAAAAAAAAAAAGTACACATATTTGGTATCATGTGTTTGTAACGACCCAAACTATGAAACTATAAAGTTAATTTTTACGCACGGTGAACGCCGCAAACAAAATAAACGGAAAACTATGTCAGCATCGCTATTTTTTGGTCACCCCCCCTCCCAAGATATACAATAAAAAGTGATCAAAAAGTCGCATTTACCCCAAAATAGTACCAATAAAAACTACAACCCGTACCGCAAAAAACAAGACCTCCCACAGCTTTTTTGACTAAAAAAGTTACGGCTCAGAATAGCGTGTCTCAGAAAATATATTATTTTATAGAAACGTAATTTTATTGTGCAAACACTGCAAAACGTAAAAAAAAACTATACACATATGGTATCGGCGTAATCGTACCGACCCGCAGAATAAAGTAAAACTTAATTTATTGCGCACGGTGAACGCTGTAAGAAATAAAGAATTTAAAGCGCCAAAATCGTTGTTTTTTTGGTCACCTTCGCTCTAAAAAAGATCCTGTGGGGTCAAAATTCTCACTATACCCCTAGAAAAATTCCTTGAGGGGTGTAGTTTCCAAAATAAGGTCACTTTTGGGGGGTTTCCACTGTTTTGTCCCTCCGGGGCGTTGCAAACGAGACACGGCACTGAAAACCAATCTGCGCTCCAAAATCCAAAAGGCGCTCCTTCCCTCCTGAGCCTTGCTGTGGGTCCAAACATCAGTTTACGACCACATATAGGGTATTGCCGTAATCGGGAGAAATTGCTTTGCAAATGTTGGGGTGCTTTTTCTCCTTTATTCCTTGTAAAAATTAAAAAGTTCTATGTTTCCACAGAAAAATAGGTGATTTTCATCTTCACAGACAAATTCCACTAAATTCTGCAAAAAACTGTGGGGTCAAAATGCTAACTATACCCCTATAAAAATGCCTTGAGTGGTGTAGTTTCCAAAATAGGGTCACTTTTGGGGGGTTTCGACTGTTTAGGTACCACAAGACCTCCTCAAACCTGACATGGTGCCTAAAATATATTCCTAAGAAAAGGAGGCCCCAAAATCCACTGGGTGCTCCTTTGCTTCTGAGACCTGTGCTTTAGTCCATTAGGACACAAGGGCCACATGTTGGATATTTCTAAAATCTGCAGAATCTGGGCAATAAATATTGAGTTGCGTTTCTCTGGTAAAACCTTTTTTTTATTACAAATGAATTTCGGCCAAAAAAATGAAATTTGTAAATTTCACCTCTACTTTGCCTTAATTCCTGTGAAACGCCTAAAGGGTTAAAATAATTTCTGAATGTGGTTTTGAATACCTTGAGGGGTGCAGTTTTCAAAATGGGGTGATTTATTTCTAATACAGAAGGCCCTCAATACCACTTCAGAACTGAACTGGTCCCTGAAAAAATGGCCTATTGAAATTTTCTTGAAAATATGAGAAATTGCTGCTAAAGTTCAAAGCCTTGTAACGTCCTAGAAAAATAAAAGTACGTGAAAAAAAAAGATGCAAACATAAAGTAGACATATGGGGGATGTTAACTAGTAACTATTTTGTGTGGTATTACTATCTGTTTTACAAGCAAACACATTTAAATTTAGAAAAATTGTAATTTTTGCAAATTCTTGCTAAAATGTGAAGTTTTTCACAAAGAAATATTTAATTTATCGACCAAATTTTTGCACTAACATAAAGTACAATATGTCACGAGAAAACAATCTCAGAATCGCTTGGATAGGTAAAAGCGTTCCGGAGTTATTACCACATAAAGTGACACATGTCAGATTTGAAAAAATCATCTGTGTCCACAAGGCCAAAACAGGCTGCGTCCTAAAGGGGTTAACGGACCGTGTGAAGGGCCTGTAAATAAATAAATAGGACATGTCCTATTTTTGTGCATTTTCACAGATCCCTCAATATACTCAAGTCTATGAGGGATCTGTGAAAACGGGTCCTGCACGGGTGTAAATCGGCCGTGAAAAACTGCTGTTATTCACGGCTGATTTCACACACGTTGGTCTGAATATCGCCTTATATTGTAATTTGTAGTGAATTTTTAGTGCGCTATCTGCACCAAAAATAGGAGACAAGTAAGTGGCCTTATTCAGACGTCCATGTTTGGTCTGTGATATACTCCCGGGGAGAGGCAGGGACTCCTAGCAGCATTGATAACTGTGATGCTAGCAGTCCAGCTCCATGAATTGTGGTCGGCCTGGGAAATACGGCCGATACACGCTCCATATATCACGGACCAAACACGGCTGTCTGAATAAGGCCATAGTCTAGTTACACAGTGCGGTCAAATCCCATTTTTTTGCCACAATTTTTTCAAAATCGCGGCAAAAACGTGATTTGACTGCACTGTGAGAATATAGCCTAACAGCACTATTTTCTCATGTTTTGTGTCCTGTGTTATATCAAGTCCAGAGTCGATGCAGCCGTCTACCAGGAAATTTTCGAGCACTTCATGCTTTCCTCTGCTGACAAGCTTTATGGAGATGCTGATTTCATTTTCCAGCAGGACTTGGCACCTGCCCACACTGCCAAAAGTACCAATACCTGGTTAATAACCACAGTATCACTGCGCTTGATTGGCCAGCAAACTCGCCTGACCTAAACCCCGGAGAGAATCTATGGGGTATTGTCAAGAGGAAGATGAGAGACACCAGACCCAACAATGCAGACGAGCTGAAGGCTGCTACTATCAAAGCAACCTGGGCTTCCATAACTCCTCAGCAATGCCACAGGCTGATCGCCTCCATGCCACGCTGCATTGATGCAGTAATTCATGCAAAAGGAGTCTGACCAAGTATTGAGGGCATATACTGTACATACTTTTCAGTAGGTCTACATTTCGGTATTAAAAATCATTTTTGAAATTGGACTTAGAAAATTTTTCACCAACCATTCCCATTTTATTTAGGTGTATCCATATAAATGGCCCACCCTGTATATACATATAGACTCAAATACACACATTTGTATATATACTATATGGATAAATGTATTGGAACACCTACACATTTCACCTTCAGGAGATTTGTTAATAATATTATATACGTAAGTTTTTCAGAATATAATTCCACCAGATCAGATAATGCACTGGGATTCCTATGTTGACAACTTAAAATTCCATGTAAAAATCAGGCTTCATTTACAGCTGGTAGAAGACCAATATGGATCATGGCAGGAGATACAATTAGTATCAGTATAATTTCTCTGTGCTTATACAGAACTTTACATGGGTTATAATCACTCAATGGTCCCTGTCCCCAGTAGGTTCCACAATATCATTTCTCTCTCACTTACAGTCTAGGACCAAATTTATAAGATGCTTAACCCGTTAGTGACTGCCTCATAGTGTTTTTACGGCGGCCACTAACTGGCTTTATTCCGATGCAGTAGCCTTTTTACGGCGCTGCATCGGAATAAATGAACAGAGCAAGGAGCCATTAAATTTCCCTGCTCTCAGCTGCCAGACATCAGTATCGATCTCACCCATTTAACCCCTCAGATGCAGCACTCAATAGCTAGCTCAGCATTTGAGTGTTTTTGGAGAGTGAGGGGGCTCCATCTCATCCCACCGGCACCCGACGATAAGATCGCTGGGTGCCGGTGTTTTTTATGGCAGCCGGGGGGCCTAATAAAGGCCCCCAGGCCTGCCTGTAGTGTATGCCTGCTAGGTCATGCCAGAGGCCTGTCCGTTTTACACGGACAGGCATAATACACTGCAATACAGAAGTATTGCAGTGTATTACAAATGCGATCGGAGGATCGCATAGTGAAGTCCCCTACTGGGACTAATAAAAAAGTAAAAAAAAGTTTAATAAAAAGTGAAAAAAAAAATATGAAAAACACACTTTTTCCCCTTACATACTGCTTTATTATTAAGAACAAAGTAAAGTAAAAAAAGTTACACATATTTGGTATCGCCACATCCATAACGACCAAAACTATAAAGTTATTACATCATTTAACCTGCACGGTGAACGTCGTAAAAAATCTAATAAAAAACAATGCAAAATGCTGTTTTCTGTGAATCCTGCCTTAAAATTTTTTTTTATAAAAAGTGATCAAAAAGTCGCATCTACTCCAAAATGGTACCAATAAAAACTACAAGTCGTCCCACAAAAGCCCTCATACAACTGCATTGGCGGAAAAATAAAAAAGTTATGGTTCTTCAAATATGGAGACACAAAAACAAATAATTTTGAAAAAAAAGTGTTTTTACTGAGTAAAAGTAGTAAAACATACAAAATCTATATCAATTTGGTATCGTTGCAATCGCAACAACCCGCTGAATAAAGTTATTGTGTTATTTATACTATACGGTAAACACCGTAAATTCAGGACGCAAAAAAGTGTGGCAAAATTGTAGGGTTTTTTTCTATTTCCCCCCATAAAAAAGTTTATAAAAGTTAATCAATAAATTATATTTACCCCAAAATGATGCTATTAAAAATGACAAGTTGTCCTGCAATAAACAAGACCTTATACAGCTATGTCGACGCAAAAATAAATTGAATTTGAATGAGACGATGGAAAAACGTAAAAAATAGCTTGGTCATTAAGGTCTAACATAGGCTGGTCATTAAGGGGTTAATAATCTATTGGTGTGTTTTTAAAGTGCTACATTGAACATACACTATATGGACAAATGTGTGGGGACACCTACACAAGCTTTTATGACATAACATTCTAAATCCATTGGGGTTAAGGCCAGGGCTCTTTGCGGGCCACTTAGGCTGGGTTCACACGTGGCGGAATTTCACTTAAATTCCGCTGCGGACACTCCGCAGCGTTAATCCGCAGCGGAGCCGTTTGTCCATTGACTTACACTTTAATTTAGCAGTGTTCGTTTAGACGAGGCGTAAAATTCCGCTGCGGAGCATAGGCTGCGGAGCGGAATTTGGTGTCCGCAGCATGCTCTGTCTGTTGCGGAGCAGTGGCGGACTCATGGCGGAATTTCTCCATTGACTTCAATGGAGAGTCAAAATTCCGCAATGAAGTCCGCAGATCTTATGTGTGCTGCGGAGCGTATTGGTTTTACTACCATGACATTTCTTCATTCTGGCTGGACCTATGTATTTCTAGGTCTACAGCCAGACTGAGGAAGTCAATGGGGCTCCCGTAATGACGGGAGCGTTGCTAGGAGACGTCTGTAAATAGTCACTGTCCAGGGTGCTGAAAGAGTTAAGCGATCGGCAGTAACTGTTTCTGCACCCGGGACAGTGACTACCGATCTCAATATACATGTATCTGTAAAAAAATATATAAGTTCATACTTACCGAGAACTCCCTGCGTCTGTCTCCAGTCCGGCCTCCCAGGATGACGTTTCAGTCTAAGTGACGGCTGCAGCCAATCACAGGCCAAGCACAGGCTGCAGCGGTCACATGGACTGGCGCGTCATCCAGGGAGGTCGGGCTGGATGCCGAAAGAGGGACGCGTCACCAAGACAACGGCCGGTAAGTATGAAAATCGTTTACTTTCACTAGGGAAAGTGCTGTCCCTTCTCTCTATCCTGCACTGATAGGGAGAAGGGAAGCACTTTTCCCGCAGTCCGCAGCAGCTAGTCCGCATCAATGTACTGCACATTTTGTGCAGATCCGCAGCAGAATCTGCAACGCAGATTCTGTGCGGCATTGATGCGGACAGTTACGGAGGAAATCCGCCACGTGTGGTCATGCCCTTAAAGGGAATGTGTTGCAAATTAAATTTATCTTTTTATTAAGTTACTTATTTTTACTATGTTTTTTTGGGGTATTTTTTTTTTCTTCCACAAGGTAGGAAATATTAAAAATGAAATAATAATTTGTAATGTTTCCCTATGTTGGCCACCAGAGGGAGCACATCCCATAATTACAGCAAGGTGAATCAGGCAAAGCAACCTGACCCACGGTTGCTGTAAATGTGGGAGGGACACTCTCCCTACTAATGATCACACTCGACACCCCTCCCTATTTTTGGCAACAAGCCAGGGGATGTATTTAAATTGTCTACGACCGTGCAGCTGTGCATTTTGCGAGATACTGCACAGTGGTAGGACGTGCTGATCATGGCAGCAGCAGCTACAGGAGACACCAAGAGGCTACGAACGACGAAAGTCAACAGGAAAGACCCTGTGGTTGAGGACTTTTTATTTTACAGGTAGCAGAGTTACTTAATGGGGAATAATTTTTCCCTGTCATGTCTAATTAACAGGTGACGCTTTCATTGTACTCCTCTATGGGGAAACTTTTTTCCCTGTAGCGGATGATTTTTCTATCAACAGGTAGAAAAGTTACATGACAGGGAAAAATAATTCCCCATCATGTAACTCTGCTACCTGTCAATGGAAAAATCATCTGCCAGATCGAAAAGGTTTCCCCATGGCAGAGTACCACAAAGAGTCACCTGGGAATTAGACATGATGGGGAAACATTTTTTCCTGTGGTGGATTACTTTTCAGTTGACAGGTAGCAGAGTTACTGGATGGGGGATTATTTTTCCCTGTCATGTCTAATTACCAGGTGACGCTTTCATTGTACTCCTCCATGAGGAAACTTTTTTTCCTCTGGTGGTTGATTTTTCTGTTGACAGGTAGCAGAGTTCCATATAGGGGAATTATGTTTCCCCATGATCAAGTACAATGAAAATGTTACGTGGTAATTAGACGTGACAGGGAAACAGGCTAGGCACTTTAGCTCCACTGAAGGGAAATCTAAATACTTCAGCATACCAAGACATTTTGGACAATTGTAGCTTCCAACTTTGTAGGAACAGTTTGGGGTCCGACTCTTTTCTGTTCCAGCATGACTGCGCCCCAGTGCACAAAGCGAGGTCCATAGAGGCATGGTTGGGTGAGTTTGGTGTGGAAGAACTTGACTGGCCCGCACAGAGCCATGACCTCAACCCCATCCAACACCTTTGGGATGAACTAGAATGGAGATTGTGAGCCAGGCCCCCTAGTCCAATATTAGTGTCTGACCTCACAAATGCTCTTCTGAATGAATGGGCAAAAATTCCCACAGACACAATCCAAAATCTTGAAGAAAGCCTTCCTAGAAAAGTGAACGCTCTTTTAGCTGCAAAGAGGTGACCAACTCCATATTATTGCCTATGGATTTAGAATGCAATGTCATAAAAGCTCCTTTAGGTGTAATTTGTAGATGTCCCAATATTTTTGTCTATATAGTGTATGTGTGATGTCCGTGGCTGCGGGCCGTCAAGTTCACTCTCCTCCTGACGGCGGCAGCCATGGGTCTGCGAACGCTGGCCCCAGTCTCCTCCTCAGGAGACGCCAGCGCTCACTTCCACTCACCTCAGCCAGGTCCCGTAGTGTGCGCGTGCATGCTCTTGCCCACTCTTAAAGGGGCAGTGTGGGCACCGGACTTTAATGTGTAATCAGCCCATGAGTGCCCTGGACTATAAGAGGGACCCAGCCCCTTGCTTCGATGCCTGAGCGTTGTTTGTCGTATCCTAGTTTGTCTAAGCAAATGGTATCCTAGTGTTTTCCAGTTTCCAGTGTTCCATGTTCCTGTATCCCGTGCTATCCTGGTCAAGTGCCGTGCTGAGCTGTAGTTGTGCTGTGGTGTATTCCATGCCTGTATATATGAGGGAAGGGAAAGGGAGAAAGTATGTGATCTGAAATAATATTTAACTTTTAATAATATGCATTAAAATAGAAATAAATTTTAAAAATCCTTGGTGTAAGAGGTATGTGCGAGTGACCCCCAAACTCACATACCTAGGCTATATAATTGGGCGTATATCTTGTATTCCATGCCTGTCCTGCTTCTCCACGCCTGACGTCTACGCGCTGCCTAGTCCCAGCCAAGCCTGCCTTGCTACTGTCTGAGCTGCCACAGGTACCCTATATGAACTATAGACTGTGACCTGTGCCCTGTTGGCCAGCTGCCATACCGCCGAGGCGGTACGGCCCAGTGGGTCCACAAACCCTACGTGACAGTACGCTCAGGCCATGGACCCCGCTGGTCGATCAAAGACCAAGATGATGTCACAAGAGATGCGGACAGATATGCTGGACCTGTGGACCAACTCCTCCAGGCCTTGAACATTCTCGCACATTGGCAGGAAGCACAAGCTGCCATTCCTCCTATTACACCTCTTGGCAGTACTGATCCTCAGACTAAACCTCCTGGCAGTGTTGATCCTCGTTTTTCTTTGCCACTTCCTGACCGCTATGATGGAGATGCAGGTACCTGTCGTGGATTTTTTAACCAGTGCCAGATCCACTTCAGCCTGTATTCAAGGGCATTTTCGTCTGATGGCGCAAGGGTCGCTTTCATCATCTCTCTTCTTACTGGCAAGGCCCTTACATGGGCGAACCCTATCTGGGAGAGACAAGGACCAGAGACCCGTGACTTCCAGGGGTTCCTCCGGACATTTCGCACAGTGTTTGAGGAGCCTGGACAAGTCTACTCTGCAGCGGCTTCCTTGCTGAACCTACGCCAAAGAGACATCTCTGTGGGCGAGTACGCCATCACCTGCAGTCCTATGTAACACGACAGATAACACAGTGATAGCTCTCTGAGTACAGATAATGTAGTAGATGTTACCTGCAGTCCTATGTAACACCAACGATAAGATAGTGATAACTATGATTACAGTTAATGTATTAGTGTTACCTGCAGTCCTATGTAATACCACAGATAACACACAATCAGTGACAGGTGCAATATTGTTGGAATGTACATCCACCATACATACATGGATAGTGTTAAGAGGTTAAAAGGGTTGTCCGGGTTTAAACTTTTTATGTGGCAGCAAGAGAGGAGGGCTTCAAATAAAAAAGCAGCCCATATTTACCTCCCTCCTCCGAGACGTTCCTGCGCTGGGGCTTCTGTCATCTCTGTTCTGTGTGTACACTACATCACGTCGACACTACATCACCGCTGCAGCCTATTACTGATCTCTGCTGGACACTGCTGAGACTATTAATAGGCTGCTAAGGTGGTGTACGGTTGACATGAGGTCACCGCTATATACAAACAGAGAACAGATCTGATGGGAACCCCCAGCGCAGGAACGTCTGGGAGGAGAGTGGTAAGTACCGGCGGCTTTTTCATTTTCACTCCTCCTGCTGCTTCAAAAAAAAAAATGTTTTATTACGGACAACCCCTTTAAAACTATGTACACCTTTGAAATCATGTTTTTCTTTTATCAGTCAGTGTGTTTTGTACAACTTTCTGAATACTTTTTACGAAAAACTATTTTAACTTTTTGAGATACAGCTTCTTTGTATTCTTTATACAGAGCAGCTGTATCTGGAGCTGAGACCTAAATCCGTCAGTTCAGTGGGACTGACGGCTATAGTGTCAGCAGAGCCTGCGTGTCTCCGACAGTTTATAACTTAGATGTGATCGACAACAGGTGGATCCTGCGTATCAGAGACACGCAGGATGCGCTGGTACTGAACCTGTCAGTCCTGCTGACCGGACGTATTTAAGTCTCAGCACTAGATATGGCTGCTCTGTATACAGAATACAAAGCAACTGTATCTCAAAAAGTTAAAATAATTTAATAAAATGTAATTACAAAGTTGCACCAAACACACAGATTTTTATAAAATAAAAAAAATCCAAAGGATTACATGGCTTTTAACGTAATCTGAACAGGGTTTAAAAAAGCAAGAAATGGTAAATTTGCACTATGAATGCACTGAATTCTGTGCCCACTTGACATTTACTAACACTTTAGTGTCTTTCATTGCCACCATTGTGCCCATTTGCCACTTATTGCCCCTTTAGCGTTCTTCTGTTTGGTGGCCCCTTGATGTCCATTTGCCAAATACTGCCCCTTTAGTCCCTTTTGTCACAGAAGAACAATAAAGGTGCAACAAAATGGAAAATGAGCATCAAGGGGGCACTGAACAGAAGGACACTAAAGGGGCAATACGTGGCAAATGGGCAGTAAGGTAGCACTGAATCCTCTGGCCATTTGACAATATTGCCCTTTTTAGACCCCCATCAGTGCCCCCATTCAACCAAAGCCCACAGTCAGTGACTGACCTGACCTGCTGGGCTTCTGACAACCACTGCCTGCTTGAGCTGGAGCCGCCCTGGAGAAAACGTTTCCTTGGTGTCCCCACCAGCCCAGGAAACGCATAGGCAGATAGCGTGGTGTCTCCTCTCTGTCTTGCGTCCTGAATGATGTCATCACGCCTGTCTCATCATTCAGGACGCAGGACAGGGAGAGTGAACAGAGGCCAGGGCGTGGGGCAGCCAGTATTGAGGTCGGTGCAGTTAGTGAGTGGCACCTGACCTGCTGGCACCCTGAGTAGTGGCCACAGAACAGTGGGGTGGGTGGCGCCCTGTGCGGCCACAGCGATCTCATGTACTCAAGACCGGCCGTGGTGGTATTATGCAGTCACTATGTGATTATGGTGTGGCGGTATTATTGGGACCTTATAGTGTGTTATTATTGGTAATATTGGTCTTATAATACTGAGTTGTGTGCAGTATGCAGGAAATATTTAAACTGGTACAGAGGTATGATTTAATAACTGTATCTGTATAAAACCACCGAAAAAGGCCATACTTACAAATGGACACAGCCAGGTCAGAAACACTGGTGAAGGAGTGTGAGCAGGTGCTTTAAATAATAGCCACTCCCACTAGTGTTGAGGGGAGTGGTGTGTGTGGTGCATGGGATGTGTAGTAAGAAATAATAAATGAATGGTATATGTGCAAGTGTAATAATATAAGTGAAATATAGGTGGCAGTAATGAGTAAAGTGCCTCAATAAAAATAAATTAATAATGGGGTGCAAGTGTGTGAAACATGGAGGGATAGTGTGTAAGTCCTCACATGAGGCGCAACGTGTATAGCCAGGTAGAAGCCTATTTGTGACGCCTTGATAATTCATAGAGCGGGCTACCCTGCTTGCTATGCCAAACAACAACACACCATGCTCTCCCAGCATCAAAGACCCGGCTGTGTCCAAAAGAAGCAAATATAAGTTATAATGAAATATACCTGGGGTATTAGTGATCATTTTGGCCAAAATGACGCAAGCTCGCAATCCACGACAATGATCCCCAGACTTGCGAGTCCCTAACTCCGGAGTCTTGTTTGCCAAAGAGATCAAATACTTATTTCTCTGTGCACAATGCAAATAAATATATATAATTTTGACTATGTGATTTTCTGTTTTTTTTTAATATAATCTATCTCTCACTGGTAAAATTAACCTAGCCTAAAAATTCTAGACTGTTCATGACTGACAGTGGGCAAACTCACAAAATCAGCAAGGGATCAAATACTTATTTCCTTCACTGTTTGGCCCACTTGTTTTTATCTGTTTTAGCTGTATCTGTATGTAGATTTATTTTTTTTGTGTGAGAGGGGGGGACATATGCTTTGGGGCTTGCAACACTCCTGGACGCGCTAGAAATCAGCAATGCTGTTCTCTGCACACCGTCTTCTGTATTGACTGTATTATTGATACAAAAATTTAGCATTTGGGGTCCCACTTTTAACATTTCCCAGGGCCACACTTTGTCTAAAACCGGCCCTGAGTGTTCAATGTAGCAGTTAAAAAACATACCATTAGGTTAATAAGAATGCATTGAAATTGGTCCTAGACTGTAAGTGAGATAGAGAAATTATATTGTGAGCCCTACTGGGGACAGGGGACCATTGTGAGTGATTACAACCCATGTTAAGTGCTGTATAAGCACAGAGAAATTGTACTGATACTAACACCTCTTGCACACAACCGAGTTCGAGCTGTGAAAAAAGGTCCACGTGTAGGCTAAATTTCCTGGCCTGACCACGGTACAGGTGAACGGGACTCCTGGCATCATAGACATTTATGATGCTAGGAGTTCCTGCCTTTCCACGGAACCGCTGTTCCATACTGTATCATTTTGTTGAGTACGAAACAGCAGTTCCGTGAGGAGGCAGAGACTCCTAGCATCATAAATGTCTATGATAACAGGAGTCCCATTCCCCTGTACCGTGGTCAGGCCGGGAAATCCAGCCGACTCTCGGACCGTTTTTCACAGCCCGATCTCGGTCGTGTGTAAGAGGTGTAATAGTATCTCCTGCCATGATCCATATTGTTATTCTACCAGCTGTAAATGAAGCCTGATTTTTATATGTAACTTAAAACATAGGAATTCCAATACACTTTGTCAAAAATGCTAGTTTTTTCATGATTCAATCTGGTGGAATTATATTCTGAAAAACTTACTTATATAATATTATTAACAATCTTGTGGCAGTGTGTGAAGAATGGAGCATCTGGTGACACGTAATCTATAGTGACATCATATCTAGCAGTCACATGACCATAAAGTTTTATGGCTCTAGAAGAGATTACCAGTTACTGTCCTGAATGGAGCTCACAATCTAATTTCCCTACAACGAACAATTTCATAAAGTCATTTAACCAACTAGTATGTTTTTCTTGGAGTGTGGCCGGAAGCCTAGGAGAAAACTCCATACAGGTATTGCCCTTGGACAGATTTTAAACCAAAGACCCCAGTGCTGTCAGATAACAGTGCTAACCACTGAGCCAGCGTGCTATCCTAAATTATTATATAAAAATAAATTGATACAATTGAGAAATAGGTAATGAGAATATTTCATATATATACACGTAATGTAAAGAATAATCTATAGAAAATGGTGATACAAGATTAGAGACACAATAGTTTTTTTTATACTTTTAACTCACATTTTTCATTAAGACATACAGTGAAGGAAATAAGTATTTGATCCCTTGCTGATTTTGTAAGTTTGCCCACTGTCAAAGAAATGAACAGTCTAGAATTTTTAGGCTAGGTTAATTTTACCAGTAAGAGATAGATTATATTTTTAAAAAAACAGAAAATCATATAGTCAAAATTATATATATTTATTTGCATTGTGCACAGAGAAATAAGTATTTGATCCCTTTGGCAAACAAGACTTAATACTTGGTGGCAAAACCCTTGTTGGCAAGCACAGCAGTCAGACATTTTTTGTAGTTGATGATGAGGTTTGCACACATGTTAGTTGGAATTTTGGTCCACTCCTCTTTGCAGATCATCTGTAAATCATTAAGATTTCGAGGCTGTCGCTTGGCAACTCGGATCTTCAGCTCCCTCCATAAGTTTTCGATGGGATTAAGGTCTGGAGACTGGCTAGGCCACTCCATGACCTTAATATGCTTCTTTTTGAGCCACTCCTTTGTTGCCTTGGCTGTATGTTTCGGGTCATTATCGTGCTGAAAGACCTAGCCACGAGCCATTTTTAATGTCATGGTGGAGGGAAGGAGGTTGTCACTCAGGATTTGACGGTACATGGCTCCATCCATTCTCCCATTGATGCGGTGAAGTAGTCCTGTGCCCTTAGCCGAGAAACACCCCCAAAACATAATGTTTCCACCTCCATGCTTGACAGTGGGGACGGTGTTCTTTGGGTCATAGGCAGCATTTCTCTTCCTCCAAACACGGCAAGTTGAGTTAATGCCAAAGAGCTCAATTTTAGTCTCATCTGACCACAGCACCTTCTCCCAATCACTCTCAGAATCATGCAGATGTTCATTTGCAAACTTCAGACGGGCCTGTACATGTGCCTTCTTGAGCAGGGGGACCTTGCGGGCACTGCAGGATTTTAATCCATTACGGCGTAATGTGTTACCAATGGTTTTCTTGGTGACTGTGGTCCCAGCTGCCTTGAGATCATTAACAAGTTCCCCCCGTGTAGTTTTCGGCTGAGCTCTCACCTTCCTCAGGATCAAGGATACCCCACGAGGTGAGATTTTGCATGGAGCCCCAGGTCGATGTCGATTGACAGTCATTTTGTATGTCTTCCATTTTCTTACTATTGCACCAACAGTTGTCTCCTTCTCACCCAGCGTCTTACTTATGGTTTTGTAGCCCATTCCAGCCTTGTGCAGGTCTATGATCTTGTCCCTGACATCCTTAGAAAGCTCTTTGGTCTTGCCCATGTTGTAGAGGTTAGAGTCAGACTGATTAATTGAGTCTGTGGACAGGAGTCTTTTATACAGGTGACCATTTAAGACAGCTGTCTTTAATGCAGGCACCAAGTTGATTTGGAGCGTGTAACTGGTCTGGAGGAGGCTGAACTCTTAATGCTTGGTAGGGGATCAAATACTTATTTCTCTGTGCACAATGCAAATAAATATATATAATTTTGACTATGTGATTTTCTGTATTTTTTTTTTATATAATCTTTCTCTCACTGGTAAAATTAACCTAGCCTAAAAATTCTAGACTGTTCATGACTTTGACAGTGGGCAAACTTACAAAATCAGCAAGGGATCAAATACTTATTTCCTTCACTGTACGTATTGATACATCAAGGTATTAGGATTATTTTTTTTATTTTGTTTGCTCATATTTGAATATTCCTGAACTTGTGTATTTCTTATGTAAATATACTAATTACAGTATTTGGCAGCATATAGATGTATATAACAGTCACAAGACTTCCCTCTTTATTTCTTTATTTGTTGGGGAATAAATGCTCTATTTCTGGATTTGACACTCATTATGTGAGCAGTCACCCATTAACGGAATTCATCATATCATGACACTTATATCAAGCAACCCATCATGATGATGAGTTATCCTTCAAGATGACAATACCCACATTTATCCCTCAACAGTGACAAGATAAAACCTTTTCCGCATAACATGATTTAGTAAAGATGGGATGAAATATTAAATGGAGCTGTCAAGATAAATGAGCCTTGGAATGACCCACTTCCAAAAATGAATGGCCTGCATAAAAGAAAGCTTTTATATGTTAATCAATATAGTACAAATTAATTGCAAGTTATAAAAATGTTCTCTTCCATCAGTAAACAAGCCTGTATGATAGAATAACTATACTATATGACTATATTAAGTAACTGTCAAGAGGTGATGCAACATGAGCAAGGAAATCCAAATAATTCCAGTTTACTAAAATATTATCAATATGCAAACTCCAATAGCATTTATATCTAGGGCTAGGAAATATTCAGAAAAATACCCTCCCATCATAAATCAATAGACCACTCCAGACATATTCAAATCACATTAAAAAAAAAGGAGCATATAGCCAACGTATATATATAAAAATCTAACACATTTTATTACACATAAGGTGATAACGACTCTAGTAAATGGTATAGCAGGATAGACTATAAGTGTTTATAGACCCCCAGACGAAGGCGGAAGCCGAAACGCGTTGGGACAGGTCGCCATTGTTTGCGTTTCAGCCACATGGGTCAGTACTCTATCTTCCATTTTGGATCTTTTCCAGTAAAACCTCTTCTTTGCACTTAGCACTTTACTATCGGTACTTGTAAATCCAATGGCATTCAACAGTATGAGTTCCATATCTGACTCTTTGAAATAACTGCCAATAACACAGGCTTACATATATAGCTTAGAGTATGCATATTATGCTTGACCCCTTGTTTGCACTATGTACTTTTTTGTGGCCCATATTAATATTTGTATTGATACAATCAAATATGTTCTGAATACTTACTCTTTCTTGGCGATCCTTTTGTTATCTGTGATTAATTTTTAACATTGTAACTATTGTAATTTTTTGAATAAAAAGACTGTTTTTTACATTTGACTTATAGACTCCGTGGGTTCTTGTTTCGGTGTTATATTATACAATAGGAGTACAATCGTATTACTTGGGAAGATCTATCATATGAAATTATGCATATGTATGCCCTATATATAGGTTCTATCAAGTGCTTATTAGTACAAGTTAACGCTCTATATCAGGGGTCTCAACCACGCAGCCCGCAGGCCGGATGCGGCCCCTGAGGCTGTCATCTGCAGCCCGCGGGGCATATAACAAATTTTACTAGCTTATACTATCGCTGTGCTCTGGGACTCCTTCTCTGAGGAAGCCCCTGACATCATTGTCCATATATGGACAGTGATTGCAGGAGCAGAGCTGGAGTCCCAGTCAGAGTGCTAGAAGCAGCTCTGCTTCGCAACTCCGGATGGGGCGGCCCCTGAGGCTGTCATCTGCAGCCCGCGGGGCATATAACAAATTTTACTAGCTTATAATAGCACTCTGCTCCGGGACTCCTGTTCTGAGGAAGTCCATCACATCACTGTCCATATATGGACAGTGATTGCAGGAGCAGAGCTGGAGTCCCAGTCAGAGTGCTAGAAGCTGATCCGGGACTCCGGCTGGGGAAGTCCCTGACATCACTGTCCATATATGGAGCACTAGTAGCGCTCTGCTCGGGACTCCGGCTCTGGTGTTGTCCATGACATCACTGTCCACATACGGACAGTGATGTCAGTAGCATAGCTGGAGTACCAGGCAGAGCACTAGTAGTGCTTTGCCCGGCACTCCAGCTTTTGGATAGCCCCTGACATCACTGTCCATATATGGAGCTGAGCTGGAGTCCCAGGAAGAGCGCTACTAGCGCTCTCGGACTCCGGCTCTCGAGTTGCCCCTGAAATCACTGTCCATATATGGACAGTGATATCTGGGGATTCTCCAGAGTTCCGGAGCAGAGCCTATACTAGTGCTCTGCTCTGGTACTCTGGCTTTGGGGTTGCCCCTGACATCACATTCCGTTCCAGGAGGAATCCAAGCAGAGGAATCGCTGGTAATGCTCTGGCTGGGGATTCCACTCCTATAGGGAGCCCCAATGGAGCTATCTAGTGTGTGTGTGTGTGTGTGTGTGTGTGTGTGTGTGTGTGTGTGTGTGTGTGTGTGTGTGTGTGTGTCACTATCTACAGAGGGCACTGTGGCATTATCTACAGAGGGCACTGTGGCATTATCTAGGGGGTGGCATTATCTATGGAGGGCACTGTGGCATTATCTACAGAGGGCACGGTGGCATTATCTATGGGTGGGTGTGTGGCAGTATCTACAGAGGGCACTGTGGCATTATCTACAGAGGGTACTGTAGAATTATCTACAGAGGGCACCGTGGCATTATCTACAGAGGGCACTGTGGCATTATCTAGGGGGTGTGGCATTCTCTACAGAGGGTACTGTGGCATTATCTAGGGAGTGTGGCATTATCTAGAGAGGGCACCGTGGCATTATCTACAGAGGGCACCGTGACATTATCTACGGGTGGGTGTGTGACAGTATCTACAGAGGGCACTGTAGCATTATCTACAGAGGGCCCTGTGGCATTATATACAGAGGGCACTGTGGCATTATCTACAGAGGGCACTGTGGCATTATCTACAGAAGACACTGTGGCATTATCTACAGAGGATACTGTGGCATTATCTACAGAGGACACTGTGACATTATCTACAGAGGGCACTGTGACATTATCTACAGAGGGCACTGTGGCATTATCTATAGAGGGCAGTATGGCATTATTTACAGAGGGCACTGTGGCATTATTTACAGAGGGCACTGTGGTACTACCTAAAAAGTGGCTGCCCAATCTTCATATTCTTGTGTCTGCCAAATGTTGCCAATTGAGCAGCCAGACTGCATTTAGTGACACTACTGGATTGTTAAAATAAGCACTTAGAGTAAACTCGCAAATTTCTGTGAAGTTTAAACCTAGCGGTATTATTATAGTAAGGTAGTATTGTTATAGTAATGTAGTATTATTATAGTAATGTAGTATTGTTATAGTAATGTATTATTATTATTATAGTAATGTAGTATTGTTATAGTAATGTAGTATTATTATAGTAATGTAGTATTTTTTAATAGTAATATAGTATTTTAGTATTGTAGTATTGTTATAGTAATGTATTATTATTATTATTATTATTATTATAGTAATGTAGTAGTATTATAGTAATGTAGTATTGTTATAGTAGTTCAAATAACTAATTAATTAACAAATATAAAAGAAATGCGGCCCGTGTGCTATTATGTCCGGGTGCGGGGTGTGATGTTTGGAGCGAGCTCCATATGCTGTGGGTGTCAGCTGAATTTTACAGCGGACACCCGGGACTAAGAGCCAGGAGCAGCAATCGCGCTGTACCTGACTGTTTAACCCCTCAAATGCGGCGGTCAATCGCGACCGCAGAATCTGAGGCGTTGAAGAAGGTGGGGGCCCCCTTTGACAGCTCATCGCCCCCCCCCCACGCAGTGGGATCGGGGGTGGCGATGGTTGTTATGGCAGCCCAGGGGCCTAATAAAGGGCCCCAGGGCGGCCTTCACTCTGCCTCTGGCAAGGCTTAGCAGAAGACTGTAAAAATGACGATCACTGGTTCAAGTCCACTAGGAGGGCTAATAAAGTGTGTAAAAAAAGTGAAAAAAAGTTTTTAGTAGTGAAAAAAAAAAATAATATTAAAAGTTTAAAAAAAATGTAATGTAAAAATTAACAAAAGTTAACAAAATTAAATTGGTATCGCTGTGTCCGTAAAAGTCCAAACTATTACAATGAAGCATTATTTATTGCGCACGGTGAACGCTGTAAAAAAAAATAAAACGACAAAATCGCTGTTTTTTTGGTCAATTTAGAACTCCAAAAATACGTTATAAAAAAGTGATTAAAAAGTTCTACATACCAAAAAATGGTACCGATAAAAACTACAGTTAGTCCCGCAAAAAATAAGCCCTCACACGGCTCAATCGATGAAAAAATAAAGTTAGGCTGTCAGAATGTGGCGACACAAAACATTATTTTTTTTTAACAAAAGGTTTTTTATCAATAAAAGTAGTAAAATATATTTTTTAAAAACTATATAAATTTGGTATCACCGTAATCGTATTGAGCCACAGAATAAAGATAAGTTGATGTTTTTACCGCAAAAACAAAACCCAAAAAACAATTGAAGAATCACAGTTTTTCCCAACTTCAGCCTGCAAAGAATTTTTTTTCTGTTTCCTGGTACATTATATGGAACTATAAATGGTACCAAAAGAAACTACAACTCCTCCCGCAAAAAAATAAGCCCTCACACCGCTCTATTGATGGAAAAATAAAAAAGTTATGGCTCTTGGAATGTGGGAAGTGAAAAACAAAAATGAAAAATAAAAAAATGGCTTCGTCCTGAAGGGGTTAATACATGGATGACTGTGTACATAAAACAACCTTTGTTAGTGCTCCCATCTTAATAACTCTATGTAGATGAAATTAGGGAGATCGCTAATGCATATAAGTATTAGTTAATATGTAATCAAAGGCCGGTCTTACCATCTAAGCAAAAGTCTTCCTACATAACCACCATGTACCCCAACGCGCGTTTCGCAATGTTTTGCTTCCTCAGGAGGTGCATAAATAATACTTATATGTATTAGCGATCTCCCTTGTTTCACCTACATAGAGTTATTAAGATGGGAAAACTTTTTTGGAGAGTCTAACAAAGGTTGTTTTATGTACTTTGTACACAGTCATCCATGTATTAAATGCTATTTTTCTATGAGTGGACATGTTCCATCATATAGAGTGTTAACTTGTACTAATAAGCATTTATAGTCTATCCTGCTATACCATTTACTAGAGTCTTTATCACCTTGAGATACTGTTTTTTTAAACTTTGTTGGTCTTGGATGCGTAATAAAATGTGTTATATTTTTATATTTACGTTGACTATATGCTCCTTTTTTACTAAAATATGTTTGAGCTCAGATTGTTTTAGCTTTTCATATCTTTCTATGTCAATGAATTAATGTGCTACTGTACAGAGCATAGGCAATTTGCTCATAAACTACTTTCTTTTCTTTTCAATTTTCTTTTTATTGAAAGAATTTTTCATAAAGAAATTTAAACAAACAAATAAATCATAATATCATTGCAACGAAAAAGTGCATAAACTACTTTCTAGCACTAGATAGATATATTTATATAATACAGCACACAAGAAAATGCCGACAGCACACTGCTAACACCAATGCCACCTTAGCACTACAGATAAATACATATGCATTACTGCTGAATGTACTTACAAATAGTAAGGTTCTTAGCACACATTTTGATCAAATTGTGTGAGCCCACCTGCCACGACAAGGTGTCCTCTATAAGGTAGGAATCTATGCTGCACATACACCCAGAACTGGGACTAAGCATACATATATCCGGGGATGGTAGGAACCATCATTAAACTAATTAAAATCACCCAGGGCAGAATGGGAGGATTGCAAGATCAAAAAAATGGAGGCAGTCACTAACCCCACATACTAGTCCTTCTCAATGAATTAGACTATCATCAAAAAGTTAATTTATTTCAGTAATTCAATTCAAAAAGTGAAACTCATATATTACAGTGAAGGAAATAAGTATTTGATCCCTTGCTGATTTTGTAAGTTTGCCCACTGTCAAAGTCATGAACAGTCTAGAATTTTTATTCTAGGTTAATTTTATCAGTGAGATATAGATGATATAAAAAAAAATACAGAAAATCACATAGTCAAAATTATATATATTTATTTGCATTGTGCACAGAGAAATAAGTATTTGATCCCCTACCAAGCATTAAGAGTTCAGCCTCCTCCAGACCAGTTACACGCTCCAAATCAACTTGGTGCCTGCATTAAAGACAGCTGTCTTAAATGGTCACCTGTATAAAAGACTCCTGTCCACAAACTCAATTAATCAGTCTGACTCTAACCTCTACAACATGGGCAAGACCAAAGAGCTTTCTAAGGATGTCAGGGACAAGATCATAGACCTGCACAAGGCTGGAATGGGCTACAAAACCATAAGTAAGACGCTGGGTGAGAAGGAGACAACTGTTGGTGCAATAGTAAGAAAATGGAAGACATACAAAATGACTGTCAATCGACATCGATCTGGGGCTCCATGCAAAATCTCACCTCGTGGGGTATCCTTGATCCTGAGGAAGGTGAGAGCTCAGCCGAAAACTACACGGGGGGAACTTGTTAATGATCTCAAGGCAGCTGGGACCACAGTCACCAAGAAAACCATTGGTAACACATTACGCCGTAATGGATTAAAATCCTGCAGTGCCCGCAAGGTCCCCCTGCTCAAGAAGGCACATGTACAGGCCCGTCTGAAGTTTGCAAATTAACATCTGGATGATTCTGAGAGTGATTGGGAGAAGGTGCTGTGGTCAGATGAGACTAAAATTGAGCTCTTTGGCATTAACTCAACTTGCCGTGTTTGGAGGAAGAGAAATGCTGCCTATGACCCAAAGAACACCGTCCCCACTGTCAAGCATGGAGGTGGAAACATTATGTTTTGGGGGTGTTTCTCTGCTAAGGGCACAGGACTACTTCACCGCATCAATGGGAGAATGGATGGAGCCATGTACCGTCAAATCCTGAGGGACAACCTCCTTCCCTCCACCAGGACATTAAAAATGGCTCGTGGCTGGGTCTTCCAGCATGACAATGACCCGAAACATACAGCCAAGGCAACAAAGGAGTGGCTCAAAAAGAAGCATATTAAGGTCATGGAGTGGCCTTGCCAGTCTCCAGACCTTAATCCCATCGAAAACTTATGGAGGGAGCTGAAGATCCGAGTTGCCAAGCGACAGCCTCGAAATCTTAATGATTTACAGATGATCTGCAAAGAGGAGTGGACCAAAATTCCATCTAACATGTGTGCAAACCTCATCATCAACTACAAAAAATGTCTGACTGCTGTGCTTGCCAACAAGGGTTTTGCCACCAAGTATTAAGTCTTGTTTGCCAAAGGGATCAAATACTTATTTCTCTGTGCACAATGCAAATAAATATATATAATTTTGACTATGTGATTTTCTGTTTTTTTAAAAATATATAATCTATCTCTTACTGGTAAAATTAACCTAGCCTAAAAATTCTAGACTCTTCATTTCTTTGACAGTGGGCAAACTTACAAAATCAGCAAGGGATCAAATACTTATTTCCTTCACTGTATATAGATTCATTATACGCAGAGTGATCTATTTCCAGCATTTTTTTCTTTTAATGTTGATGATTATGGCTAACAGTTAATGAAAACCGAAAATTTAGTCTCTAAGAAAATGTGAATAATTGGTAAAAGTTCAAAATTGTAGACTCATGGTGTCACACTCTCATTAGCTAATCAACACAAAACACGTGTGTAGCGTCCATGGCCGCGGGCCGTCCAGTTTACTGGATGGATCTGTGAGCGCTGGTCCCCATCTCCTTCCTAGGAGACGCCAGCGCTCACTTCCACTCCGGTCCGATGCGTCCCGTAGGGTGCGCGCATGCGCTCGTGTCCGCTCTTAAAGGTCCAGCGCGCACACATGAAAACAATCATTATCATCAACTCACATGATTTCCTGGACTATAAGAAGCCCTTTGCCCTTCTTATCCTTGCCTGAGTGTTGTTTGTCATAGAGACGGGGATTCTGCTGCAGAAGTGAGTGACATCGCTGTGTCCATATATGGACAGTGTAGTCACTCACTTCTCCTGTAGCGGAATCCCCGGCCATAGAGTCGGGGATTCCGCTGCAGAAGTGAGTGACATCGCTGTGTCCATATATGGACAGTGTAGTCACTCACTTCTCCCGTATAACGGAATCCCCGACCATAGAGTCGGGGATTCCGCTGCAGAAGTGAGTGACATCGCTGTGTCCATATATGGACAGTGTAGTCACGCACTTCTCCTGTAGCGGAATCCCCGGCCATAGAGTCGGGGATTCCGCTGCAGAAGTGGGTGACATCGCTGTGTCCATATATGGACAGTGTAGTCACTCACTTCTCCTGTAGCGGAATCCCCGGTCATAGAGTCGGGGATTCCGCTGCAGAAGTGAGTGACTTCGCTGTGTCCATATATGGACAGCGTAGTCACTCACTTCTCCTGTAGCGGAATCCCCGGCCATAGAGTCGGGGATTCCGCTGCAGAAGTGAGTGACATCGCTGTGTCCATATATGGACAGTATAGTCACTCACTTCTCCCGTATAACGGAATCCCCGGTCATAGAGTCGGGGATTCCGCTGCAGAAGTGAGTGACTTCGCTGTGTCCATATAATGACAGCGTAGTCACTCACTTCTCCTGTAGCAGAATCCCCAATCCCCGGCCGGGGATTGGGGATTCCGACTCCCACCGGGAGCAAAAAAAGACCCTCCTCCTCCTCCTCCTCACATGCACTCTGCACTGTGAGGAGGAGGAGGAGAGAGAGCACGCGAGCGATGGAATACATGGCCATTACTCGGGACACATTCCGGGGATGGCCGTGTATTACCCGGCCCCATAGACTTCTATGTGAGCAGGGCGGCCGGGTAAACGGCCGAAAATAGGGCATGTCCCATTTTTTTACCGCCAGGTTTCCCGGGCCGTCAAAAAATCGGTCGTGTGAATAGCCCCATTAGGGGTCTATTGTTCCTAATGCAGCCGGGTGACGGCCGATTTATGAACGGCCATCACCCGGCAGAATGTGAATAAGGGCTTAGAGGGGGGCGCCAGCGCCACCTCCTCCTGCACTATAATTGTACCTGTGTCTTTAGGACACAGGTACAATTAGAAGCAATGAATGGCCGGGTACGTTCCGTGCCCGGCCATTCAGCTCTTTTTTACGAGTGAAGCAGTATCACGCTTCCGTCGCTGAAAGGCGCTGACTGACAGGGAAAGTCATCCTGCCCAGCCAATCAGCACCTTTCATAGACGCTTCGTTCAACCCCCAGGAGACCTGCGAAGAAGATAGCAGGTCTCCATCGCTGCCGGCCAGCGTGGGAGCGGGATTAAGGTGAGTTTGAATAGTTTGTTATTTTAGTGTAATAAAAAAGTGTGTGGCATTATCTACAGGGGGGGCTTTATCTATGGGGGGGCTTTATGTACGGGGGGCTTTATCTATGGGGGGCTTTATCTACAGGGGGGTCTTTATCTATGGGGGCTTTATCTACAGGGGGCTTTATCTTTAGGGGGGCTATATACTGGGGTGGGCTATCTATGGAGCACCATATACAGGGGTGGGCTATATCTACAGGGGGGCTAAATACAGGGGTGGGCTATCTATGGAGCACTATATACAGGGGTGGGCTATATCTACAGGGGGGCTATATACAGGGGTGGGCTATCTATGGAGCACTATATACAGCGGTGGGCTATATCTACAGGGGGCCTATATACAGGGGTGGGCTATATGTGGAGCACTATATACAGGGGTGGACTATATGTGGAACACTACATACAGGCGTGGGCTATATACAGGGGTGGGCTATCTATGGAGCACTATAGGGGGCGCTATTTGTGGGACACTATATACAGGTGTGGGCTATATGGGGGCACTATCTACAGGGGGCTCTATGGGGGGCACTAGCTACAGGGGGCTCTATGGCAGGCGCTATCTATAGGGGGCACAGTGTGTGCTTGTGTGTGTGGGTGTGTGTGGGACACGGTGTATGGTGCTATTATAATTAGAGGTGCAGTGTATGGTGCTATTATATTTAGGGGCGTAGTCTGTGGTATAATGAGAACTTTATCTTTGTTTATAGGTGTAGAAATGTTGGAAAAGTGAGAAGCTAAAGACATCTGAGCGGCAAACTGCAGAAATGGTCTGTGACCGGGAGAAGTCATCATAGAGGTCTGGACCGGATGGAGAAAAAGAACTAGAATCTGAGATGTCACCGATGAGTCTCTTAATGTAAATGTTTATTCTGCCTCTAATCAGCAATGTAGTCACTGTATGATCTGCAGTGAGATGATGGGTGGTATGATTATGATATGATTTATTTTTTGTGAAACAGCAACTCCCAGCATATCCTTACCATTGTTTGGGCCATGCTGGGAGCTGTAGTTTTACGCTGTACATACCTATACTGCAGGGATTGCATTAAATTGAGCTGTATTTGTGCTGGTGTTGTATTTATGTGCTGAGCTTGGTTCTGGTGCTGTATATATGTACTGAGCTTGGTTCTGGTGTTGTGTATAGAACTATATTGCTTGTAAAATGTACAAATGTTTTTATGCTCGAGTTACATAAAAATAAATGTGGAAAAGAAATGACACGTCATTGATTGGAAGAGAAAACAAACACGGCGAGGGGGAAGGAGATGTCGGGAAAGAGGTTGGGGGGGGCGCCAAACTGAATCTTTGCCCCAGGTGCTGGAGAACCTTGCTACGCCTCTGCCTAAGCACTACACTAGATATGAATTACTGCTGAATCTACTTACAAATAGTGAAGTTCTTAGCGCACATTTTGAATAAATTGAATGAGCCCATCTGCCACGACAAGGCATCCTCTATAAGGGTGGGAACCTATGCTGCACATACACCCAGAACTGGGACTTATCCTACATATATTTATATAATAGTGACCATAGATAAAAAAGGAGATGTCTACATAGTAAATGCCATGCTACTTTATCCTACAGTAAAGCTGGCCATACTCCAGAGGTGTAGTTAAAAGGTCATGGATTCTGGTGAAAATAATTTTGGTGAGGTCACCTCCACTGTATGTCTCCATTGTCGTATTCCTTGTATGTATATATATATATATCAATATACACTACCGTTCAAAAGTTTGGGGTCACCCAGACAATTTTGTGTTTTCCATGAAAACTCACACTTATATTTATCAAATGAGTTGCAAAATGACTAGAAAATATAGTCAAGACATTGACAAGGTTAGAAATAATGATTTTTATTTAAATTAATAATTTTCTCCTTCAAACTTTGCTTTCGTCAAAGAATGCTCCATTTGCAGCAATTACAGCATTGCAGACCTTTGGCATTCTAGCTGTTAATTTGCTGAGGTAATCGGGAGAAATTTCACCCCATGCTTCCAGAAGCCCCTCCCACAAGATGGATTGGCTTGATGGGCACTTCTTGCGTACCATACAGTCAAGCTGCTCCCACAACAGCTCTATGGGGTTGAAATCTGGTGACTGCGCTGGCCACTCCATTACAGATAGAATACCAGCTGCCTGCTTCTTCCCTAAATAGTTCTTGCATAATTTGGAGGTGTGCTTTGGGTCATTGTCCTGTTGTAGGATGAAATTGGCTCCAATCAAGCGCTGTCCACAGGGTATGGCATGGCATTGCAAAATGGAGTGATAGCCTTCCTTATTCAAAATCCCTTTTACCTTGTACAACTCTCCCACTTTACCAGCACCAAAGCAACCCCAGACCATCACATTACCTCCACCATGCTTGACAGATGGCGTCAGGCACTCTTCCAGCATCTTTTGTTCTGCGTCTCACAAATGTTCTTCTGTGTGATCCAAACACCTCAAACTTAGATTCGTCTGTCCATAACACTTTTTTCCAATCTTCCTCTGTCCAATGTCTGTGTGCTTTTGCCCATATTAATCTTTTCCTTTTATTAGCCAGTCTCAGATATGGCTTTTTCTTTGCCACTCTGCCCTGAAGGCCAGCATCCCGGAGTCGCCTCTTCACTGTAGACGTTGACACTGGCGTTTTGTGGGTACTATTTAATGAAGCTGCCAGTTGAGGACCTGTGAGACGTCTATTTCTCAAACTAGAGACTCTAATGTACTTGTCTTGTTGCTCAGTTGTGCAGCGGGGGCCTCCCACTTCTCTTTCTACTCTGGTTAGAGTCTGTTTGTGCTGTCCTCTGAAGGGAGTAGTACACACCGTTGTAGGAAAGCTTCAGTTTCTTGGCAATTTCTCGCATGGAATAGCCTTCATTTCTAAGAACAAGAATAGACTGTCGAGTTTCAAATGAAAGCTCTCTTTTTCTAGCCATTTTGAGAGTTTAATCGAACCCACAAAATGTAATGCTCCAGATTCTCAACTAGCTCAAAGGAAGGTCAGTTTTATAGCTCCTCTAAACAGCAAAACTGTTTACAGCGGTGCTAACATAATTGCACAAGGGTTTTCAAGTGTTTTCTAATCATCCATTAGCCTTCTAACACAGTTAGCAAACACAATGTACCATTAGAACACTGGAGTGATGGTTGCTGGAAATGGGCCTCTATACACCTATGTAGATATTGCATTAAAAAACAGACGTTTGCAGCTAGAATAGTCATTTAGCACATTAACAATGTATTTCTGATTAATTTAATGTTATCCTCATTGAAAAAAACTGTGCCTATTTTGCAAAAATAAGGAAATTTCTAAGTGACCCTAAACTTTTGAACGGTAGTGTATATCTATATAGATATATAGATATATATAGATATCTATATCTATATATATATACAGCACACAAAAAAATAGTGACAGCACTCTGCGAACACCAATGTCACCTAAACCGCTAAATCAACTTACAATAGGGAGGTTCTTAGTGCACATTTTTATCAAATTGTGTGTATATATATATATATATATATATATATATACATATACAGTGAAGGAAATAAGTATTTGATCCCTTGCTGATTTTGTACGTTTGCCCACTGTCAAAAACATGAACAGTCTAGAATTTTTAGGCTAGGTTAACCCCTTCCCGTTCCTGGACGTACTATTAGGTCATGGCAGCTGCATCGTTCGCGCTCCATGACCTAATAGTACGTCTCGGGAGTAACGGCCGTTTTGGCCGTCCTCCCGACACATACAGGAGCTGTGACAGCTGCTGTCTCGTACAGCAGCTGTCACAGCTCCTACAGCGGGGACCGATCACTGTGTTGCCGCTGATTAACCCCTTAAAAGCCGCGTTCTATAGAGATTGCGGCTTTTTAGGGGTTAAGCTGCCATCGCCGGCCTGCTACACGATAGCGGCCGGCGATGGTGACTATGGCAACCGGACACCAAACAATGGCGTCCGGCTATGCCATCGACGGAAGCCTAGTGGGTCCTGACAACGTCAGGACCCACTATGCTTGCTGTCAGTGAGTAGCTGACAGTTCTAATACACTGCACTACGCATGTAGTGCAGTGTATTAGAATTGCGATCAGGGCCTCCTGCCCTCAAGTCCCTTAGTGGGACAAAGTAATAAAGTAAAAAAAAAGTTAAAAGAAGATGTGTAAAAATAAGAAAATAAAAGTTTTAAAAGTATTAAAAGTAAAAATCCCCCTTTTTACCTTATCAGTCATTTATTATTAATAAAAATATATAAACAAACAAATAAACTATACATAATTGGTATCGCTGTGTCCTTAACGGCCTGAACTACAAAATTATTTTGTTATTTATCCCGCACGGTGAACGCCGTAAAAGAAAATAATAATAAACCGTACCACAATCACAATTGTTTGGTAACTTCACCTCCCAAAACATGGAATAAAAAGAGATCAAAAAGTCGCATGTACCTAAAAATGGTACTGATCGAAACTACAGTTCGTTACGCAAAAAATAAGTCCTTGCACGGCTTTATTGATTGAAAAATAAAAAAGTTCTGGCGCTTAGAATAAGGTAACACAAAAAGTGAATGATTTTTTACAAAACGTATTTTATTGTGCAAACGCCATAAAACATAGGGTATCGCCATAATCATATCGCCCCGCAGAATAAAGTGAATATGTCATTTATAGCGCACGGTGAACGCTGTAAAAAAATAGAATAAAAAAACAATAGTAGAATTGCTGTTTTTTAGTCACCACGGCACCTAAAAATAGAATAAAAACTGATCAAAAAGTCGCATGCACCCTTTCCAATGTTTTGGCACCACAAGACCTCTTCAAACCGGACATGGTGCCTAATAAAAAAGAGGCCTCAAAATCCACTAGGTGCTCCTTTGCTTCGGAGGCCGCTGCTTCAGTCCATTACCGCCCGAGGGCCACATGTGGGATATTTCTCTAAACTGGAGAATCTGGGCAATACATATTAAGTTGCGTTTCTCTGATAAATCCTTTCGTGTTAGAAAAAAAATGGTATAAAGAGGATTTTCTGACAAAAAAAAAAATGTAAATTTCACCTCTACTTTGCTCTAAATTTCTGTGAAACACCTAAAGGGTTCATAAACTTTCTAAATGCTGTTGTGAACACTTTGACAACTTCAGAACTGAACTGTAACTGAACTGTAAATAAATTAGGCAATACTTCACTTCTTACATTATACTGATAATGAGCCATGCCCACCCCGAGATGACCCCAGTTTTGACCGTTTGTATAAACGGAGACCCCTATTAGACCGTTTCAGTGCCCGGTTTTCCCAAGCATACACCCCCGAGAAGTGTATTTCTATTGATGAGTCCCTGGTACATTTTAAAGGGAGGGTTCAATTTCGTGAGTACCTGCCGGGTAAGAGGGCAAGGTATGACGTGAAGATGTATAAGCTGTGCGAGAGTGCATCAGGGTATACCTACAGGTTTAGGATATATGAAGGAAAGGCCACCCCCGAACCAGACTGCATCCTGGACTACAATAGATACATTGGAGGGATGGACTTGTCAGATCAAATCCTGAAGCCCTACATCGCCATGCGCTGTGGTATAAGAAGCTGGCCGGGCACATCATACAGATGGCTTTGTACAATGCGTACGTGCTACGTCGATGTGCAGGCCAGACGGGAACTTTCCTGGAATTTCAAGAGGTGATTATCAAGAACCTAATCTTTAGGGACCAAGAAGAGGGGAAAACCCAGTACTTCTGGAAGCGGGGCCACACGCATCGTACCAAGGCGGCAACACTTTCCAGGAGAAGTTCCCCAAACTGGCAAGAAGGGAAAAAGTCAAAAGAGGTGCAAAGTCTGCTATAGGAGGGCGATAAGGGATGACACAATATATGAATGTGACACGTGTCCCGAATAACCAGAGCTCTGTATGAAAGAGTGTTTTAAAATTTATCATACATCCCTTGGTTTATAATTTACCCCAATTTTACTTACCCTGATGTACTCCGCACAGCTTATCCCCCCTCGTCTTTCCCCTCTGAGCCCTGCTGTGTGCCCAGGCAGCTGATAACAGCCACATGTAGGGTATTGCCATACCCGGGAGAACCCACATTACAGTTTATGGGGTGTAGGTCTCCGGTCAAAATGCTCACTACACCTCTAGATGAATGCCTTAAGGGTGTAGTTTTTAAAACGGGGTCACTTCTTGCGGGTTTCAACTGTACTGGTACCTCAGGTGCTTCTGCATACATGACTTCGCACTAGAAAATCCCCAGTAGGCCAAATGGTGGTCCTTTCCTTCTGAGCCCTCCCATGGGCCCAAACGGCAGTTTATCACCACAAATGGGGTATTGCGGCACTCAGAACAAATTGCGCAACAGAATGGGGTATTTTGTTTCTTGTGAAAATAAGAAATTTTCAGCCAAAACTACATATTATTTGAAAAAAATAATTTTGTTTTCATTCCCAGCCCAATTCAAATAAGTTCTGTGAAAAAACGATGGGGTCAAAATGGTCACAGCACCCATAAATGAATTCCTTGAGGGGTGTAGTTTCCAAAATGGGGTCATTTGTGGTTGGTTTCTATTGCTTTGATACCTCTGGGGCTCTGCAAATGCGACATGGCACCCGAAAACAAATCCAGCAAAATCTGGACTCCAAAGAACAAATAGTGCTCCTTTCCTTCTGAGCCCTCCCATGGGGTATTGCCGCATTCAGGACAAATTGGGCAACAAAATGGAGTATTTTATTTCTTGTGAAAATAAGAATTTTTGAGCTAAAATGACATATTATTGGAAAAAATATATATTTTTTTAATTCCCAGCTCAATTCAAATAAGTTCTGTTAAGAAACTATGGGGTCAAAATGGTCACATTACCCATAAATGAATTCCTTGAGGGGTGTAGTTTCCAAAATGGGGTCACTTCTGGTGGGTTTCCATTGCTTTGATACCTCTGAGGCTCTGCAAATGCGACATGGCACCAGAAAACCAATCCAGCAAAATCTGGACTCCAACAAACACATAGCGCTCCTTTCCTTCTGAGCCCTCCCATGGGCCCAAACGGCAGTTTATCACCACAAATGGGGTATTGCCACACTAAGGACAAATTGGGCAACAAAATGGGGTATTTTGTTCCCTGTGAAAATAAGAAATTTTGATCACAAATGACATTTTATTGGAAAAAATGAAATTTTTTTCATTTCACAGCCCAATTCAAATACGTACTGTGAAAAAACTGTGCGGTCAAAATGGTAACAACAACAACAAATGAATTCCTTTGGGGGTTGTTGTTTCCAAAATGGGGTCACTATTGGGGGATTCCTCCTGTTTTGGTACCTCAACACCTCTTCAAACCTGACATGCTGCCTAAAATATATTCTAATAAAAAAGAGGACTCAAAATGCATTAGGTGCTTCTTTGCTTCTAGGGCTTGTGTTTTATTCCACGAGCGCAGTAGAGCCACATGTGGGACATTTCTAAAAACTGCAGAATCTGGACAATACATATTTAGTAGTGTTTCTCTGGTAAAACCTTCTATGTTACAGAAAAAAAAATGAATAAAATTGAAATTCAGCAAGAAAAATTACATTTGCAAATTTCACCTCCACTTTGCTTTCATTCCTGTGAAGTGCCTGAAGGGTTAAAAAACTTTCTAAATGCTGTTTTGAATACTTTGAGGGGTCTAGTTTTTAAAATGGGGTGTTTTATCAGGGTTTCTAATACATAGGCCCCTCAAAGCCACTTCAGATTTCAAGAGGTACCTTAAAAAAAAGGCTTTTGAAATTTTCTTAAAAATATGAGAAATTGCTGTTTATGTTCTAAGCCTTGTAACGTCCAAGAAAAATAAAAGAATGTTCAAAAAATGATGCCAATCTAAAGTAGACATATGGTAAATGTGAACTAGTAACTATTTTGGGTGGTATAACCGTCTGTTTTACAAGCAGATGCATTTAAATTCTGAAAAATTAAATTTTTTAAAAATTTTCTCTACATTTTGCAATTTTTCACCAATAAACACTGAATATATCGACCAAATTTTACCAAGAACATGAAGCCCAATGTGTCACGAGAAAACATTCTCAGAATCGGTTGGGTAGGTTTAAGCATTCCGACGTTATTACCACATAAAGTGAAATATGTTAGATTTGAAAAATGAGCTTTGAGCCTTAAGGTCAAAACTAGGCTGCATCTTACCAGTGAGAGAGAGATTATATTTTAAAAAAACAGAAAATCACATTGTCAAAATTATATATATTTATTTGCATTGTGCACAGAGAAATAAGTATTTGATCCCTTTGTCAAACAAGACTTAATACTTGGTGGCAAAACCCTTGTTTGCAAGCACAGCAGTCAGACATTTTTTGTAGTTGATGATGAGGTTTGCACACATGTTAGATGGAATTTTGGCCCACTCCTCTTTGCAGATCATCTGTAAATCATTAAGATTTCGAGGCTTTCGCTTGGCAACTCGGATCTTCAGCTCCCTCCATAAGTTTTCGATGGGATTAAGGTCTGGAGACTGGCAAGGCCACCCCATGACCTTAATGTGCTTCTTTTTGAGCCACTCCTTTGTTGCCTTGGCTGTATGTTTTGGGTCATTGTCGTGCTGGAAGACCCAGCCACGAGCCATTTTTAATGTCCTGGTGGAGGGAAGGAGGTTGTCACTCAGGATTTGACGGTACATGGCTCCATCCATTCTCCCATTGATGCGGTGAAGTAGTCCTGTGCCCTTAGCAGAGAAACACCCCCAAAACATAATGTTTCCACCTCAATGCTTGACAGTAGGAATGGTGTTCTTTGGGTCATAGGCAGCATTTCTCTTCCTCCAAACACGGCGAGTTGAGTTGAGTTGAGTTAATGCCAAAGAGCTCAATTTTAGTCTCTTCTGACCACAGCACCTTCTCCCAATCACTCTCAGAATCATCCAGATTTTCATTTGCAAACTTCAGACGGGCCTGTACATGTGCCTTCTTGAGCAGGGGGACCTTGCGGGCACTGCAGGATTTTAATCCATTACGGCGTAATGTGTTACCAATGGTTTTCTTGGTGACTGTGGTCCCAGCTGCCTTGAGATCATTAACAAGTTCCCCCCGTGTAGTTTTCGGCTGAGCTCTCACCTTCCTCAGGATCAAGGATACCCCACGAGGTGAGATTTTGCATGGAGCCCCAGATCGATGTCGATTGACAGTCATTTTGTATGTCTTCCATTTTCTTACTATTGCACCAACAGTTGTCTCCTTCTCACCCAGCGTCTTACTTATGGTTTTGTAGCCCATTCCAGCCTTGTGCAGGTCTATGATCTTGTCCCTGACATCCTTAGAAAGCTCTTTGGTCTTGCCCATGTTGTAGAGGTTAGAGTCAGACTGATTAATTGAGCCTGTGGACAGGAGTCTTTTATACAGGTGACCATTTAAGACAGCTGTCTTTAATGCAGGCACCAAGTTGATTTGGAGCGTGTAACTGGTCTGGAGGAGGCTGAACTCTTAATGGTTGGTAGGGGATCAAATACTTATTTCTCTGTGCACAATGCAAATAAATATATATCATTTTGACTATGTAATCTTCTGGTTTTTTTTGTTAATATAATCTATCTCTCACTGGTTAAATTAACCTAGCCTAAAAATTCTAGACTGTTCATGTCTTTGACAGTGGGCAAACTTACAAAATCAGCAAGGGATCAAATACTTATTTCCTTCACTGTGTATATATATATATATATATATATATATATATATATGTTTTTATATATATATATATATATATATATATATATATATGTTTGTGTGTGTGCGCGCATTTAGGAGTAACAACAGTTTAGGCACGAAGCGGTAGATTATGCAAGCTGTCAGAATTGGAACAGTTGAGTACTGAAGCTTGCGACACATAAAAATCGCCTGTACTCTGTTGCATTACTACGGGCCTGTTCACATCACCGTTCATTTCCGGTCGACTCCGCTATTGATTCCGTCGGAAAACCGGAAACCTGACCGAATGGTGACGAACGGAAACCATTAGCGATGTTTCCGTCACCATTGCTATCAATGGTGACTGAAACGGAAGCTGTGGTTTCAGTTTCACTTTCCATTGCGGGGTTCACCCGACGGAAACCTCAGATGGAACCCCGGAAGGGAAAGCGAACATTGATGTGAACAGGCCCTAAGGCTACATTCACACGACAGTAGCAAAGAATGTCCATTAAAACCTGATCAACTGTCAGTTTTTCATGGCCATTTTGCATCAGTGTGTGTCTAAATTTTCATCCATTTCCAGTTCATCTGTCCGTTTTTAATGGTCGTTTCACATCCGTTTTGCATCCGTTTTTCATAGCCGTTAAAAAAGCTGATTAATTTCATTTGTCAGGCTTTTTTTTGTCCTAACCCCCTGAAAACATCCAAAGGAAGGTCACATGTTCAGCTAGACACTATTTACCTGTAGATGATGCCACACAGTCCCCCTGTAGATGATGCCACACAGTCCCCCTGTAGATGATGCCACACAGTCCCCCTGTAGATGATGCCACACAGCCCCCCTGCAGATGATGCCACACAGCCCCCTGCAGATGATGCCACACAGCCCGACATTTATTAACCCCTTCCCACCATAAACAACTTTCAGATTTTTATTTTCGTTTTTTTCTCCCCACCTTCCGAAAGTCATAGATTTTTGACTATTCCGTCGATCTAGTCCTATGAGGGCTTGATTTTTGCGGGACGATTTGTAGTTTTCCGTAGCATCATTTATTGTGCCATATAATGTACCAGTAAACAGGGAAAAAATTATTTGTGGGGTAAAATTAAACAAACAGCGATTCCTCCATTGTTTTTTGCGCTTAGTTTTTACAGAATTCACTGTGCAATTAAAACAACACGTTAACTTTATTCTGTGGGTCAATACGATTACGGTGATACCAAATATATATAGTTTTTTTCTATATTTTACTACTTTTAAGTGTAAAAAATAAAATTTCTTGTGTCACCAAATTCTGAGAGCCATAACTTTTTTATTTTTCCGTCGATTAAGTGGTATGTGGGCTTATTTTTTGTGGGATAAACTGTAGTTTTTAATGATACCATCTTGGGATACATGTAAGGTTTTGATCACTTTTTATTCCATTTTATGTGAGAGATAAGGTGACAAAAAAATAGCGATTCTGGCGTTTACATTTTTTTTTTTTTTTTTTACGCCGTACACCGTGCAGGTTAAATAATGAGATATTGTAATAGTTCAGACTTTTACGGATGCGGCAATTATGTTTATTTTATTTTTTTACAATGATCTAGGGGGAAAATGGTAAAAGGGTTTTTTTTTGAACTTTTAATATATTTAATAAAATTTTACATAAAAAAAAACCTTGATTTTACAAATTTTTACTTTTTTTATTAGTCCCCCAAGGGGACTTCAACCAGCGATCGTTGGGTTAAACGGGTTAAACGAGCCAGATCGTGCTCGAGTCTGATCCCCCTCGATACTGTGAAGTGTCAGCTGTAATATACAGCCGACACCCGCATCGTATAGAGCGGGTTTACTCCGTGAGCCCGTTCATACGTCCCCTACCCGGCTATGACGTATGGATATGTCAACTGTCGGGAAGGGGTTGATAAACTTTCGGCTGAATGCCCTACACAATCACCAATGCAGCGCCGTCTTCTTCAGGTGTGGTCTCTCATCTTCACGTGTGGTCTCTAGTCTTCACGGGATCTGCGAAGGCGGCGCGATGACGCCATAGCGTCGCCTTCGCAGAACCAGTGAAGAATAGAGACCACACCTAAAGAAGACGGCGCTGCATCGGTGAGTGTGTAGGGCATTCAGCATCATCGCACCGCCGATAGCTAGCAAGGGAACCAATAATTCCCTTGCCTCTTGAATCCTCATGTCACAGATTCGTTTTTAATGGTTGTTACATGTATTAATGGCCGTTAAAAACTGATCCATTGACTTCAATGGGGACCGTCTGGCCGTGAAAACGGCCAAAAATAGGACATGTACTATTTTTTGACGACCAATATTCACGGGCCGTTAAAAAACTGTCCGTGTGAATACACCCATAGAACATAATTGTTCTGAAAACGGTCGTGTGACGGCCGTTCAAAAAACGTCTGTCATATGGCCGATTTTAACTATCGTGTGAATGTCAGTTTTTCATGGCCATTTTGTACCAGTGTGTCTCTAAATTTTCATCAATTTCCAGTCCGTCTGTACGTTGTTCATCGCCATTAAAAAAAAAAAAAAAGATGGATTTCATTTGTCAGGTTTATTTTGTCCCAAAGCTTGAAAACACCACATTGCCCATGCAGTTAGTGCTGCAATGTCCCTGTAGATAGTGCCACAGTGCCCACTGTAGATAAAACCCACATAGTGCGACAGTGCCCACTGTAGATAGTGCCACAGTGCCTACATAGTACCACAGTGCCCACATATAAAGTGACAGTGCCCACATATAAAGCGCCAGTGCCCACATAGTGCCACATTGCCTATTGTAGATATTGCCACAGTGCCCACATAGTACCACAGTGCCCCCATATAAAGTGACATAGTGCCCACATAGTGCCACAGTGCCCACTATAGATAGTGCCCACATAGTACCACAGTGCCCACATACTAAGTGCCAATGCCCACATTGTACCACAATGCCCATTGTAGATAGTGCCACAGTGCCCATGTAGATAGCGCCACATTGTCCCCTGTAGATAGTGCCGCACCCCCCTGTAGATAGCACCACCTTGTAGATAGCACCCCTCCTTGTAGATAGCACCCCCTCCCCTGTAGATAGTGCCACTGTAGCTCAATGTAGTAGCAAAATCACTCTGGTATATGGACAGTGACGTCAGGAGAGCAGAATCCCCTGCCAGATCAGGCCGGGGATTCCGCTCATAGACTGAGCCCCTGACGTCTTGCGATGCTCTTGCCGGGGATTCCATTGTTGAAAGGCCTGACTCACTGTCCTTATATGGATAGTACTGTCAGGGGCTTCCCCGGGCTCAGCACTCAGAGTAGCGCTCTGTGCGGGGTGTCCTTGGCCAGGATCACGGCCAGGATCAGTTTTTTCCGGCAGTTACAAGGATTGTTTCCTGAAAAACCGCTCATAAAAACTGATCCATTGACTTCTATGGGAGCCGTCTGGCCATGAAAACAGCCAAAAGTAGGACATGTCCTATTTTTTCACGGCTAATATTCACAGGCCGTTAAAAAAAACGGCCATGTGAATACACCCATAGAACTTCATTGTTCTGAAAAAATGTCCGTCACACGTCGTGTGAATGTAGCCTTACCAGAAAAGTGGAAGCTGTTTCAACTGCAAAGAGGGAGATCAACTTCATATTAATGCCTATGAATTTAGAAAGAAATGTCCTATACTGTAAGCTTCTGTAGATGTAATGAGTAGGCTTTCCAATACTTTTTTCCATATAGTGTATAATTGGGTTGTTGCTGAAATTCACAGACTATTAACCGTAGGTTAGAATTGGCAAGACCTAAACTCGTCGGGAGGATGCGGCTGGGCCAGATGAGAATTGTTCCTATTATTGAGCGTATAGAAGCGCTTTTGAGACCAATGAATAATCCCTTCTGCTTTTTCACTCAAGAATTTCCAATTCAGGCCGGGCCTGCGCCTTTTCTGAGCCTTTTAAAAATTGTAGCGCTTCTTCATATGAGACTCTAAGAGACCCACCTTAGCTTCCAATTGTGACGAGCTGCTTCGTGGATATGTATTCCACGTAAGACTGCTTGTGGGCCTCCCAAAGGGAAACTGGCGTAGACACACGACTTGTTCAATACAGAGAATTCTTTCAGTTTTTGAGAGTATGATAGCATTCAGAATAGGAAAGAAGAAATTAAGAATCCAATTAGTAGTATGGTGATGTAACAAGAGCAAGAAGCAGGTAAGAGACAGGCTGCGATCAGACCACGGGACTATCAAAGTGGAGGCCGACACTATCGGTAGAAACATGGGTTTGACCAAAATGTGGTCCATCCTAGTGTATAGGCGATGCCTAGCTGAATAAAATGTTTAGTGCCGAGTGATGGAATACAGCTCCCTTTATACATCCGCCTAGTGATGATTAGTAACAAACCAAAGCAGATAAAAGGGTGGATGGGGCGAGTGAGGTTGAAATTGAGGACATGTCCAGCCTTGGGTAAAGTACGCAATTAGAGTTGCCACACACTATGGTCATTCCTTCTGCATGGTCTGCTATAAGCTGAAACAAGTGGGCCAAGAAAGATGGCTGCCTAGAGTTTAGGGCCGTAGTAGGAGACTTTAGTCTCTAGATCATCTTGTATTGTGCCAGTTAAAAGAGAGTACCTACCTTCTGGGTCCTCCAGATAGGATTTATAAACAAAAGGGGTGCTTTTTCTAAAGCAAATTGACACTCTAGTTGGTAAGGATCTGCCAGGCACAGCTTCTGTATCTACGCCCATAGGTAATCAGTCTGCAGCTGCTTCTATGTCGGTGAGACTGACTCGATCTTCCATCACTCAGGATGGCAGGCTTAGGATTGTCTATTTATACCTGCCTTTCCTGTTCCTCCTTGCTTGTGATTCTTCTTGTGTGGTTTCCTGGCCCTGCTGCAGCTTCTTGATCTATTTGACCCTGCTTCATATTGACCCTGGCTTACTGACTACTCTCCTGCTCTGCGTTTGGTACCTCGTACACTCCTGGTTTGACTCGGCTTGTTCACTACTCTTCTGCTCTGCGTTTTGTACTTCGTACACTCCTGGTTTGACTCGGCTCGTTCACCACTCTTGTTGCCAGGGCCGCCATCAGGGGAGTATTAGGGGTACTGGTGTGAGGGCCCCAGCCAAACCTAATTGAAAGGGGGGCCCGGCAACTGCCGCAACATTCTTTTGGTAGGAAAAAACGGGCCCCTGCAATGGGGCCCGTTTTTTTCACCAAAAGAATGTCATGAGCTGCTGCGGGCCCCCTCCCCTCCCCTCGTCATGGGGGGCCGTCAAACCGTCAAACCGTCCGATCACGCGCACAAGGAAACTCCCGCGCGTGCGCACTCGCGAGCGCGCACCCACGAACGCCCGCACTCGAGACCGCCCGCGCGCGCACCTGCGAAAGCCCGGAAGCGCACACCCGCGAACGCCCGCGCGCGCACCCGCGAACGAAGCGCGCGCAGCCGCGGACACACATGGACAAAACTTACCTGGAGCCTGGCTGGAGGTGAAGGACTGGACGTCTGGACCGAAGACCTCGCCTGGAAGACATCGCCGGAAGAGGACTGGAGTGGGAGCAGCTCTTCTGACACAGTGAGTAAATTATCTCAAAGTGCTGTTTATGTATGGCCCTGTTCCCACAGTATTTTGCAGGCAAAAAAAAATCTGCCTCAAAATTCCTTAAAGAATTTTGAGGCAGATTTTGACCTGCCCACGCTATCTTGCCGCGTTTTTTTGCCCGCGGCGATTGAGGACAGCAGACAAAAAACGCAGCGAAAAATGCATTTTCTGCATCCCATTGATTTCGATGGGAGGTCAGAGGCGGAACCGCGGCAAGAAAGGACGTGCTGCTTTTTATTTTTTTAGCTACTTACTCCCATTGATTTCAGATTAAATCAATGGGAGGCGGTTTTGGAAGTTTTTTGGTGCTGATTCTGACGCAGTGTCCGAGTCAATATCAAGGCCCAAAAACTCTGAACTGGGCCTTATTGTTAGGGCTTATTCAGACGAACGTGTAATACGTCCGTGCAAAACGAGTGATTTTTACGCGCCTCGCACGGACCTGTGTTAGTTTATGGGGCCGTGCAGACTGTCAGTGATTTTCACGCAGCGTGTGTCCGTGTGTCCGCTGCGTAAAACTCACGACATGTCCTATATTTGTGCGTGGTTGGCGCATCAAGCACCCATTGAAGTCAATGGGTGCGTGAAAATCACGCCCAGCACTTCCGCAGCAGTATAAACTATGAATGAAAACAGAAAAGCACCACGTGCTACAAACATACAAACAGTGTCATAATGATGGCGGCTGCGCGAAAATCACGCAGCCACGCATCATACGCTGCTGACACACGGAGCTGTTATGGACCTTTTGCATGCGCAAAATGCCACATTTTTTGCGCGTGCAAAAAGCACACGCTCGTGTGAATCCGGCCTTAGGGTAGGAACACACTAGGCATGAACACTGCGGATTTTATGCAACACATTTTATTGTGGAAAATCCGCAGCGTATTACAGTCGCAGCCGAGTGGATGAGATTTAAAGAGGCTCTGTCACCAGATTTTGCAACCCCTATCTGCTATTGCAGCAGATAGGCGCTGCAATGTAGATTACAGTAACGTTTTATTTTTAAAAAACGAGCATTTTTGGCCAAGTTATGACCATTTTTGTAATTATGCAAATGAGGCTTGCAAAAGTCCAAGTGGGTGTGTTTAAAAGTAAAAGTCCAAGTGGGCGTGTATTAGGTGCGTACATCGGGGCGTTTTTAATACTTTTACTAGCTGGGCGCTGTGAAGAGAAGTAACATCCTCTTCTCTTCAGAACGCCCAGCTTCTGACAGTGCAGATCTGTGACGTCACTCACAGGTCCTGCATCGTGACGGCCACATCGGCAGCAGAGGCTACAGTTGATTCTGCAGCAGCATCAGCGTTTGACGCTGCAAAAAAAATGGACCTGCAGTGTGGCTTTTGGCTTTTTAAGCCGCAGCGTGTCAATTTATTCTGTGGAATCGCTGCTCCTCTGTTGCGGAAATGCTGCGGTTCTGCCGCAAAAATCACAAATGAGAAAAAAAAAAAGTACTTTTTTAAATTTATAAAAAAGTTTAGACTTACCCCGGCCGTAGTCCTGGTGACGCGATCCTCTATTCTTAGCGCAGCCCGGCCTCCTGTCATGACGTTTCATCCCATGTGACTGCTGCAGCGGTCATATGGTCTACAGCGTCATACCAGGAGGCGGGGCTACGTTCAGAAGAGAGAGATGCGTCACCAGGACTACGGCCGGGGCAAGTCTAAACTTTTTTTTCCCTGCAGGATTCCCGCAGCGGACATGCCTCACGAAACCTGGGCCACTATTTGGTGCGGTTTTGCGGGCAGAATTCCCTGCGGCTACTGGGGCGGATAAGCTGTGTAGTTTTACTCAGCATATCCGCCTAGTGTGTCCCTTATGATGTCGCTCCTGGAGCTGCTGCCGGTCTCTAAATAGGCAGTTGGTCCAGTAGAATTTGGAATATTATTTTTTTTGTGAACCAGCTTAAAAAAATACAAAACTTTTGTGTTAGGGCCTGTTCACATCACCGTTTGCTTCCATTCCGGGGTTCCGTCTGAGGTTTCCGTCGGGTGAACCCCGCAACGGAAAGTGACAGCACAGTTTCCGTCACCCTTAGCGCAGTCGACTACGCTATTGATTCCGTCCGAAAACCAGCCGGAATGGTGACGAACGGAAACCATTAGCGATGTTTCCGTCACCATTGAGATCAATGGTGACTGAAACGGAAGCTGTGCTGTCACTTTCACTTTCCGTTGCGGGGTTCACCCGACGGAAACCTCAGACGGAACCCCGGAGCGGAAGCGAACGGTGATGTGAACAGGCCCTAACACAAAAGTTTTGTGTTTTTTTAAGCTGGTTCACGAAAAAAAAAAAATCCAAATTCTACTGGACCAACTGCCTATTTAGAGACGCAGCAGCTCCAGGAGTGACATCATAAGGAACACACTAGGCGGATATGCTGAGTAAAACTACACAGCTTATCCGCCCCGGTAGCCGCAGGGAATTCCGACAGCAAAACCGCACCAAATAGTGGCGCAGGTTTGGTGAGGCATGTCCGCTGCGGGATTCCTGCAGGGAAAAAAAAGTTTAGACTTGCCCCGGACGTAGTTCAGGGCGACGCGTCTCTCTCTTCTGAACGTAGCCCCGCCTCCTGGGATGACGCTGTAGACCATGTGACCGCTGCAGCAGTCACATGGGATGAAACGTCATGACAGGAGGCCGGGCTGTGCTAAGAATAGAGGATCGCGTCGCCTAAACTACGTCCGGGGTAAGTATAAACTTTTTTATAAATTTAAAAAAGTACCTTTTTTTTTTCTCATTTATGATTTTTGCGGCAGAACCGCAGCATTTCCGCATCAGAGGAGCAGCGATTCCACAGAATACATTGACATGCTGCGGCTTAAAAAGCCACACTGCTGGTCAAATTTTTTTTGCAGCGTGTGAATGAGATTTGTTTAAACCTCACCCACTCTGCTGCGACTGTAATACGCTGCGGATTTTCCACAATAAAATGTGTTGCATAAAATCTGCAGTGTTCATGCCTAGTGTTTTCCTACCCTAAGGCCGGATTTACACAAGCGTGTGCTTTTTGCGCGCGCAAAAACGTGGTGTTTTGCGCATGCAAAAGGTCCATAACAGCTCCGTGTGTCAGCAGCGTATGATGCGTGGCTGCATGATTTTCGCACAGCCGCCATCATTATGACACTCTGTTTGTATGTTTGTAGCACGTGGTGCTTTTCTGTTTTCAGTCATAGTTTATACTGCTGCGGAAGTGCTGGGCGTGATTTTCATGCACCCATTGACTTCAATGGGTGCGTGATGCGCCAACCACGCACAAATATAGGACATGTCGTGAGTTTTACGCAGCGGACACACGGACACACGCTGCGTGAAAATCACTGACAGTCTGCACGGCCCCATAGAGTAACATAGGTCCGTGCGAGGCGCGTGAAAATCACGCGCGTTGCACGGACGTATTACTAGTTCGTCTGAATAAGCCCTAACAATAAGGCCCAGTTCACAGAGTTTTTGGGCCTTGATATTGACTCGGACACTGCGTCAGAATCAGCACCAAAAAACTTCCAAAACCGCCTCCCATTGATTTAATCTGAAATCAATGGGAGCCAGTCGCGGAAAAAAGAAAAAGCAGCACGTCCTTTCTTGCCGCGGTTCTGCCTCTGACCTCCCATCGAAATCAATGGGAGGCAGAAAATGCATTTTTCGCTGCATTTTTTTGTCTGCTGTCCTCAATCGCCGGAGGGCAAAAAACGCAGCAAAAAAACGCGGCAAGATAGTGTGGGCAGGTCAAAATCTGCCTCAAAATTCGGTGCGCGGTTCCAGGCGGTCGCGGGTACGTGCGGTCGCTGGTGCGCGCTGGTGGACACATGCGCGGGCGGTCGCGGGTGCGCGCTTGCAGACGCGCGGGAGTTTGCGGATGCGCGCGATCGGTCACGCGGGCGGTGTTTGACGGCCCCCATGGCGAGAGGGGGGCCCCACAGCTCACGACATTCCTTTGGTGAAAAAAACGAGCCCCATTGCAGGGGCCTGTTTTTTTTCTACCAAACGCAAGTCGCGGCAGTTGCCGGGCCCCTCACATTAGTACCCCTAATACCCCCCTGATGGCGGCCCTGGGTAGCATGATATAGTGCTGGACGGAGTACCGTTAACAGGCGGTGCCACGGTAGGGGGGCCCAGAAAATGTAGCTGTATGGGGCCCTGAAATTCCTGATGGCTCAAGGTGTTGCCGTGGGCAACTGCCCCTTTTCCCTTGCTTGTGTGTTTGTCTGTCGTGCACTTATTGAGCGTAGGGACCGTCGCCCAGTTGTACCCCGTCGCCTAGGGCGGGTCGTTGCAAGTAGGCAGGGACTGAATGGCGGGTAGATTAGGGCTCACTTGTCTGTTTCCTTACCCCCATCATTACATAATCACAAGCCCTTATACCTAGTCTACCCTGGTACCTCACACTACTATGGACCCCGTTGAGACCCTGGCTCAGCAAATGCAGGGTCTCTCATTACAGGTCCAGGCCCTGGCTCAGAGGTTCAACCAGCCTGACGCTACCATGGTAGTGCCCCTCACCTCACCTCTTGAACCCCACCTCAAGTTGCCTGACCGGTTCTCAGGGGACCGGAAGACTTTTCTTTCCTTTCGGGAGAGTTGTAAGCTCTATTTTCGCTTAAAGCTCCACTCCTCAGGTTCTGAGAGTCAGCGGGTGGGTATAATTATGTCCCGGCTCCAGGAAGGGCCCCAAGAATGGGCCTTCTCCTTGGCTCCTGACGCCCCTGAACTTTCCTCCGTTGATCTTTTCTTTTCTGCTCTCGGACTCATTTATGATGAGACTGACAGAACTGCCTTTGCCGAGAGTCAGCTGGTGACCTTACGTCAGGGTAAGAGACCTGTGGAGGAGTATTGCTCTGACTTTAGGAAGTGGTGCGTAGCTTCTCGGTGGAATGACCCTGCCTTAAGGTGCCAGTTTAGGTTGGGTCTGTCGAACGCCCTGAAAGACCTGCTAGTTAGCTATCCCTCTTCTGACTCCCTAGACCAGGTTATGGCTTTAGCGGTACGACTTGACCGACGTCTCAGGGAACGACAACGTGAACGTTTTTGTGTTTTCTCCTCGGACTCCCCCATGATGCATCCCGAGGTTCCGTTGCTTCGTTCTTCCACGGAAGACTCGGAGGTACCTATGCAACTCGGGGCCTCCGTGTCCCCCCAACAACGTAGAGAGTTCCGCAGGAAGAATGGTCCCTGCTTCTATTGTGGGGATGACAAGCATCAAGTGAACACCTGTCCTAGGCGTAAGAATAAACAGCCGGAAAACTTCCGCGCCTAAGTGATCATCGGGGAGGTCACTTGGGCGCACAGGTATTTCCCGTAAATATGAAACGTAATAACATCTTGCTTCCCTTTCAGGTCTCTTTGGGTGGTAGGTCTGCTACCGGCAGTGCCTTCGTAGATTCAGGGTCGTCTGCTAATATCATGTCTGTGGAATTTGCTATGTCTCTAGCTATGCCTTTGATTGATTTGCCTAAACCTGTCCCGGTAGTGGGTATCGACTCCACTCCTCTTGCTAATGGTTATTTTACACAGCATACCCCTGTTTTTGAACTCCTTGTTGGCTCCATGCATTTGGAGCAGTGCTCTGTACTGTTGATGCAGGGATTATCGTCCGATTTGGTTTTAGGCCTTCCCTAGTTGCAGTTGCATAATCCCACGTTTGACTGGAATACTGGGGATCTTACCAAATGGGGTAATGAATGCTTGATGTCATGTTTTTCTGTTAATTCTATTTCTCCCCCTGAGGAGGTGAACACGCTACCTGAGTTTGTTCAGGACTTCGCTGATGTTTTCTCTAAGGAGGCCTCCGAAGTGTTACCTCCTCATAGAGAATACGATTGCGCTATCGATTTGGTACCAGAAGCTAAGCTCCCTAAGGGTAGGATATTTAATCTCTCTTGTCCCGAACGTGAAGCCACGAGAGAGTATATCCAGGAATGCCTGGCCAAGGGTTACATTCGCCCCTCTACTTCTCCGGTAGGTGTTGGCTTCTTCTTCGTAGGGAAGAAGGATGGTGGTCTTAGGCCATGCATTGACTACCGTAACTTGAATAAGGTCACTGTAAGGAACCAGTATCCCCTTCCTTTGATTCCTGATCTCTTTAATCAGGTTCAGGGGGCCCAACGGTTCTCTAAGTTTGATCTATGGGGGGCGTATAACCTTATCCGCATCAAAGAGGGGGATGAGTGGAAGACTGCGTTTAACACGCCCGAAGGTCATTTTGAATACCTCGTCATGCCCTTTGGGTTGTGTAATGCTCCCGCGGTCTTCCAGAATTTCATAAATGAGATTTTAAGAGATTACCTGGGGGTATTTCTTGTAGTGTACCTTGATGACATACTTGTGTTTTCCAAGGACTGGTCCTCCCACATTGAGCATGTCAGGAAGGTCCTCCAGGTCCTTCGGGAAAACAAACTGTTTGCAAAGACCGAAAAATGTGTGTTTGGGGTGCAGGAGATACCATTTTTGGGTCAAATCCTCACTCCTCATGAATTCCGCATGGACCCCGCCAAGGTCCAGGCTGTGGCGGAATGGGTCCAACCTGCCTCCCTGAAGGCGTTACAGTGCTTCTTGGGGTTCGCTAACTATTACAGGAGATTTATTGCTAACTTCTCGGTCATCGCTAAGCCTGTTACGGATCTCACTCGCAAGGGTGCTGATCTCCTCCGCTGGCCTCCTGAGGCTGTCCAGGCTTTTGAGGTCCTTAAGAAGTGCTTTATCTCGGCCCCGGTGTTGGTTCAGCCCAACCAAATGGAGCCATTTATCGTGGAGGTTGACGCGTCCGAGGTGGGAGTGGGGGATGTCTTGTCCCAGGGTACCAAGTCCCTCACCCATCTCCGTCTCTGTGCCTACTTCTCCAGGAAGTTTTCGCCCACTGAGAGTAATTATGATATTGGCAACCGCGAACTCTTAGCCATTAAATGGCCATTTGAAGAGTGGCGCCACTTCCTGGAGGGGGCTAGGCACCAGGTAACGGTCCTTACCGACCACAAGAATCTGGTTTTCCTAGAATCTGCCCGGAAGCTAAACCCGAGACAAGCTCGATGGGCGTTATTTTTTACCAGATTCAACTTTTTGGTTACCTATAGGGCTGGGTCTAAAAATATTAAGGCTGATGCACTGTCGCGTAGCTTCATGGCCAGCCCTCCTTCAGAGGAAGATCCTGCTTGTATTTTGCCTCCAGGTATAATCATTTCCTCTATTGATTCTGATTTAGTTTCTGAAATTGCTGCTGATCAAGGTTCAGCTCCCGGGAACCTTCCTGAGAACAAGCTGTTTGTTCCCCTGCAATTCCGGCTAAGGGTACTTAGGGAAAATCATGACTCCGCACTATCTGGTCATCCAGGCATCCTGGGTACCAAGCACCTCATTGCCAGAATCTATTGGTGGCCTGGGTTGCCTAAAGACGTTAAGGCCTACGTCGCCTCTTGTGAGATTTGTGCTAGGTCCAAGACTACCAGGACCCGACCAGCGGGCTTACTACATTCTTTGCCCATTCCCCAGAGACCTTGGACCCATATCTCCATGGATTTTATCATCGATTTGCCTCCATCTCAAGGCAAGTTGGTGGTGTGGGTTGTAGAAGACCGCTTCAGTAAGATGTGCCACTTTGTGCCCCTCAAGAAACTACCCAATGCTAAGACGTTAGCTACCTTGTTTGTCAAACACATCCTGCGTCTCCATGGGGTCCCTGTCAATATTGTTTCTGACAGAGGGGTACAATTTGTTTCTTTGTTTTGGAGAGCCTTCTGTAAAAAGTTGGAGATTGATCTGTCCTTCTCCTCTGCCTTCCATCCTGAAACTAATGGCCAAACTGAGAGGACTAATCAGTCTCTAGAACAATATTTAAGGTGTTTTATCTCTGACTGTCAATATGATTGGGTCTCATTTATTCCCCTCGCCGAATTTTCCCTTAATAACCGGGTCAGTAACTCGTCCGGGGTCTCCCCCTTTTTCTGTAATTTTGGGTTTAATCCACGGTTCTCCTCCGTTTCATCTGGTAGTTCCAACAATCCCGAGGTAGATGTCGTTCATCAGGAACTGTGCACAGTCTGGGCCCAGGTTCAGAAGAACCTAGAGGCGTCCCAGAGCATACAAAAAACTCAGGCAGATAGAAGACGTTCTGCTAACCCCTTGTTTATGGTCGAGGATCTGGTGTGGCTATCGTCAAAGAACTTGCGCCTTAAAGTCCCGTCCAAGAAGTTTGCTCCCCGGTTTATAGGGCCGTACAAGGTCATTGAAGTCCTCAATCCTGTCTCCTTCCGACTGGAGTTGCCCCCATCTTTTCGAGTACACGACGTGTTTCATGCCTCCCTCCTTAAACGCTGCTCCCCGTCCTTGGCTCCCTCGAGGAAACCTCCTGTCCCCGTTCTCACCCCTGAGGGGGTAGAATTCGAGGTGGCCAACATTGTGGACAGCAAGATGGTCCAAGGCTCCCTCCAGTACCTGGTCCATTGGAGAGGATACAGGCCTGAGGAGAGGACTTGGGTACCCGCCCGGGATGTTCACGCTGGGGTATTGGTCAGGAGGTTCCACCTTCGTTTCCCCAATAAACCAGGTCCATCTAGAAAGGGTCTGGTGGCCCCTCATAAAAGGTGGGGTACTGTTAAGGATCTGCCAGGCACAGCTTCTGTATCTACGCCCATAGGTAATCAGTCTGCACCTGCTTCTATGTCGGTGAGACTGACTCCATCTTCCACCACTCAGGATGGCAGGCTTAGGAGTGGGAGAGCCTATCACAGCCTGGCCAGACGGAGCTAGCTCCGGCACTATGTCTATTTATACCTGCCTTTCCTGTTCCTCCTTGCTTGTGATTCTTCTCGTGTGGTTTCCTGGCCCTGCTGCAGCTTCTTGATCTATTTGACCCTGCTTCATATTGACCCTGGCTTACTGACTACTCTCTTGCTCTGTGTTTGGTACCTCGTACACTCCTGGTTTGACTCGGCTTGTTCACTACTCTCCTGCTCTGCGTTTGGTACTTCGTACACTCCTGGTTTGACTCGGCTCGTTCACCACTCTTGTTGCTCACGGTGTTGCCGTGGGCAACTGCCCCTTTTCCCTTGCTTCTGTGTACCCTTGTCTGTTTGTCTGTCGTGCACTTATTGAGCGTAGGGACCGTCGCCCAGTTGTACCCCGTCGCCTAGGGCGGGTCGTTGCAAGTAGGCAGGGACTGAGTGGCGGGTAGATTAGGGCTCACTTGTCTGTTTCCTTACCCCCATCATTACACTAGTCTTATCAAGGCCTGTGGCTGCGCAGAACGGTGTATATGAGAAGGCCAGGTATCGAGAGGCAGAGGCGGCAGAGAAGTGTTTCCTGAAGACAGATTATATCCCCATGTATACTCTTATAGTAGCGGAGGGCTTTGGTACAGGCAGGAGGGTACATATAAGAGAACCATGATGCTGAACAGCTTCTTGATAATAGATCCACGGCTAGGAGACAGGGAGAAAAAGGAAAAGGAAGGAAAGTTTCTCAAAAAAAGAAAAATACCTGACCAGATCAACTGGTAAGCAAAATAAAAGAAGTATTTGTGAGTGTTCTAGGGGAAAGACCGTGGAAAACCAAGGAGGTGATGCATAGTCACCAGTTACAAGGGCAAAGCACAGAGTGCTAGGCAACGGTGCCAAAAGCACTGGGGGGACATGGTCATTCAGGGCACTAAGTGTTATAGGTAGGTAAATACATTTAAGGGGGGACACCTGGTAAAGAAAAGTTAAAACAATCATCATCACTGGAAAAACGAAAAGGGAAGATAGTGGGGAAAAAAATGGGGGAGGAGCTGGGAATAAGGGGCAAGAGGAAAAAGAAGTCTCAATAGTTGGCTATGACCGGAGAGCCAGGAAGTCTCTTAGCAACCAGCAGTAGATATTAAAGGGGTTATCCCAGAATCTACTTATTTTTCCAAAAGCCTTGTACCCTCCTGACATCTGTGAACATACCCAACTATGCCATAATAAACTTACCATGTCATTCCCATATAGTCTTTCTGGCTCCCGTTCCTCCATTCTTTATTCTCCGTGCACGGTGTAAAGTGAGCCGTCCTGCCAAGCTGCCCTTTGCTTGTGGGAAATGACATTTCCCACAAGCACCTTGCTTCTCCTCCAGGCTTCCTGCACTTTCTAAAACATATTTACTGTGTTGTCATTGGTGGTTTAGTGAGGTGTTCTTCTGCGCTTGCTCGGCTGTGGCTGTCACATGGACGATGGCCATGAATATGATTGTGGGAATACCCCTTTAAGGATGGTCTGGGATACAGTTACAGGAGGGCCCTCGGCGATCAAAAACAGATCCACTGGGTAGTGTAGGATCTAGTCCAAGTGGTGATGCTTAATAGCAGTGATGAATAATAGCAGTGCAGGGCAATTTAAAGAACTGAAAGTCCTCGGGTGACAGCAAAAAATGCCAAACTTTGGAGACCCTGTGGCCGGCGAAACTGAAGCGGCTAGCTGTTTCGGATCAGACCGCTTTTTTCTCTACATGATCAATGGAATATTTCATAAACCTGTGGTCAAGTCTGACAGACATAGAAACTTGTGGTGTCTAGTTATTCTGTGCTGTATTTGAAAGTTATCTTAGAATCCTCTTAGTCAGGTATTTCTGCAGACTTCAGCTGTGTTTATGCAACTTGAACACAGCACAGGGGCTGAAAGCTACATGTGAATGAAGTTTAAACAATAGAAGATTTTGGAAAATGCAAGAATTAAGCCAGAAATTAGATCATTATCAGTTCACACAAACAAATCTATTTCGAGACTGGATTTTGTTTTTTCTTGCTCATTCTATTTTCACTGTGGACAGACAATATGCTTAAAATTTGATCAACTGTGTTGCCATTTTTTCGGGCCATTGCCCAGTTGTAGTTGGACATTATGTGTTGGTCACTTATCCTGCCTTTGGGGTTGATATTATCCTGCTTCTGATGAATATTTGTAGTGGTATCGGGCTACGCTTGTACATCTGATGGCATATTTACATTTTATTAAAAAATATTAAAGATTTTTACTGCTAGTAAGAGAAGGGAAGAATGAACAATGTTGGTATGAGCCCAGAAGTAATATCCGCATTGCCAGAGATGGAAAAGGTAGCTCTGAGCAGGAGCCTACTCCTATTAATGTCGAGGTAAAAGACTTTTAGATGTATAGCATCAGCACAGGACTGATGACATTATATTATGACCGAATTCTAAGAACTTTGTAAAGACTCCTTTTTATGCCATTATTGTAAACTAATCCTAGATCTTTATTAACCAACTACTTCATAAATGAGTGGAATCCATTTTGATAACTATAACATGCAAAGAAAGGGTGTTTGCCTTGGGTCAAATGAGGTCATCGCCTATTTTTTCTTAGAGTAGTGTCTTTACCACAAGTACAGTCCCCTATCAGGGGTTAACCACAGCTGTCCTTCACTATGGGGGCAAAGGGGGAGGTGAAGGAAGGGTACGTAATGGTAACAAGGGTAAACGGGATTTAGAGAAAAGAAAAAACTCCACCTAATTTATTTTTGTCTCTAGGCTGGGGCCATTCGTGACTAATTTGGACTGAATAGAAGCAGAAAAAAAATCTAAGGGCTGACAAAGAGCATAGGAAAGTGTGGGAAAGGGCCAGGGAGAAAAGGCAAGCTGTGCCCTGCGGTGTGTGAGAGTTGGTTCCACCGCCGAGAGCACAAATTTGGCATGACTTGACTTCTCGGGGACGCATTGCAAAGGGCCGGCATAGGGTCAGAGAGCTGGGAGAGAGAGAACAAGACAAGAATTACAGAGAATAGCCAGCGACACAATGTGAGAGAAGGGGGCGTGTGTGCCTTGTGTGACAAAGAAATACCCACACATGTTCAGCAATATTACAGCCCCCCTCTTCTCCACTTCTTTCTCTCGCTCTTCTTCCTTCTCTGTTTCTCTCTCTCTCCCCAGTTGGCACTTTATCACTCGGAATGGAGGGCGGTAGCTGAGACTCTTTATTTCTTTTCACTGAATTTCACAATGTAATTTTAATTTCATACAGTGTCTTTCAGGAGAAATACACGTCCTGCTTTACTGTAAGCATGAATGCTGAATGGACAAAGGGAGGAGAAGTTGCACTGTATAGTTCTGCTACAGTGTTCAGATTCTAAAGAGCCGAAGTAACTCCTTCTTTGCCAAGAAGATATAATCTGTTCTATTATGTCTCATCATTGGTTTCTAAATCTGTTGACCATTTTACCGCCTTGTACTTTTGCTCTTGATAAAATTAAGATATTACTATTAAGTCATTTTCTATTACCGTTACTAAAAGTCCTTTAAGGATTTCTTTATAGCTGTACATAATATTTTTTTTTTCTTGTCAAATTTTTAATTGCTTATTATAATATATTTAAATGTATTTACTGAAAAATTTAAATTTACCATAGAAGCCGAATATCTTGTCACCTACTTTTTCCAGAGGGGAAAGATTGCTTCCTGAAAAAGTCTAGCTCATTTGTCTCCTTTAATATATATTGATTGTGTTGGGAAGTATTCTTCCAATCTGGAATTACAATGCTGTTTTTAAATGTTTGATTTTAAATACATGGGGGTATTTGCAACCCACCTTGTTTCCCAATTGGACCTTGTATCTTAAAATTTTCTATTGCAATATATGTTGAACACCTTCATAAAAAACTTTAATTTTAATTTAATTTTCAATTATGTTTTGTCAACAATAAAAAAATTACTTCTTAGACTACTCAATAAATTTGAAAATATTTCACAGTAATTTAATTGGCGTATGGAATACCCTGATCGCTGCCCCAGGTCATGTTCTGCAACAGCTGACATTTTGTTGCAACAGAAACATTTTCCCAGATATCCCTTATTATGTATTTCAATTAGCAGGGCTGCAAATAATCATGTCAAAGTGCAGAACATTATTGTAGATTGAATAGCTTGCCTAGCATAAAAAGCACCAGAAACAGAGCTGAATCAGTTGATTCCCATGGGTTAGACTAGGGATCTCAAACTCGGCCGGGTAAGTGGGCCACATGTAGAAAAAATGTGAAGTTGACAGGCCGCATTACTTTCAAATTTTATACAATACAAAATTATTGTTAAGCAATTAGTTATTTGAACTACTTTAATAATACTACATTACTATAATAATACGACATTACTATAACAATACTACATTACTATAATAATACTACATTACTATACAAATACTACATTACTATAATAATAATAATACATTACTATAATAATACTACATTACTATACAAATACTACATTACTATAATACTACATTACTATCATAATACTACATTACTATAATACTACTACATTACTATAACTACTACATTACTATAACAATACTACATTACTATAATACTACATTACTATAACAATACTACATTACTATAACAATACTACTGCATTACTATAACAATACTACATTACTATAATAATACGACATTACTATAATAATACTACATTACTATAAAAATACTACATTACTATAACTACTACATTACTATAACAATACTGCATTACTATAACAATACTACATTACTATAATAATACGACATTACTATAATAATACTACATTACTATAATAATACTACATTACTATAAAAATACTACATTACTATAACTACTACATTACTATAACAATACTGCATTACTATAACAATACTACATTACTATAATAATACTACATTACTATAACAATACTACATTACTATAATAATACTACATTGCTATACAAATACTACATTACTATAACTACTACATTACTATAACAATACTGCATTACTATAACAATACTACATTACTATAATAATACGACATTACTATAATAATACTACATTACTATAAAAATACTACATTACTATAACTACTACATTACTATAACAATACTGCATTACTATAACAATACTACATTACTATAATAATACGACATTACTATAATAATACTACATTACTATAACAATTCTACATTACAATAACAATACTGCATTACTATAACAATACTACATTATTATAATAATACGACATTACTATAACATTACTACATTACTAACATTACTACATTACTATAATAATACTACATTAATATAACAATACTACATTACAATAACAATACTACATTACTATAATAATATGACATTACTATAACAATACTGCATTACTATAACAATACTACATTACTATAATAATACGACATTACTATAATAATAATACTATATTACTATAATACTACATTACTATAATAATGCTACATTACTATAACAATACATTACTATAACAATACTACATTATTATAATAATACTACATTACTATAACAATACTACATTACTATAATACTACTACATTTCTATAACAATACTATATTGCTATAATACTACATTACTATAATAATACTACATTACTATAACAATACTACATTACTGTAATAATACTACATTACTATAACACTACATTACTATATTAATACTACATTACTGTAGTAATACTACATTACTATAACAATACCACATTACTATAACAATACTACATTACTATAATAACACAACTACATTACTATAATAATACTATATTACTATAATACTACATCACTCTAATAATATTACATTACTATAAGAATACTACATTACTAAAATAATAATGCTAGGTTTAAACTTAACGGAAATTTGCGGGATTTCTCCACGGCAGCGTTTGGCAAACACACAAATGTCAAGATTAGGCAGCCCCTTTTTAGATCGTGCCAAAGAGCCCTCTATAGATACTGCCACAGTGCCCTCTATAGATACTGCCTCCGTGCCCTCTGTAGATACTGTCACAGTGCCCTCTATATATAATGCCACAGTGCCCCCTGTAGATAATGCCACAGTGCCCTCTGTAGATAATGCCACACACCCCTAGATAATGCCAGAGTGTTCTCTGTAGATACTGACACACACCGACCCATAGATAATGCCACAGTGCCCTCTGTAGATGCTGCCACAGTGCCCTCTGTAGATGCGGCCACAGTGCCCTCTGTAGATGCTGTCACAGTGCCCTGTGCAGATAATGCCACACACACCCCTGTAGATAGTGCCACAGACACCCCCAGTGCGTAGATCCATTGGTGCTCCCTCTAGGAGTGGAATCCCCGGCCGGAGCATTGCCGACGCTTTGGCCAGGGATTACTCTGCTGGAGCAGCCCCTGATGTCACTGTCCATACACAATTGGGCACGCTCTGCCGCTCGCTCGTGCTGTCCTCGTCTGCCTACTTCTACACTGCCTCCTCTGAACTTCAGTAAGCCCCCTGCTCTATTGACCTCTCCATGTTTAGAACTCATAAATTTCATTATGTCCACTTTGCTCTTTCCTTCCGTGCGTAATATATTTTGCTCCTTAAATACTCTGTTCTGCATTTTGTGGATTACTTTGAATCTCCATTTCTGCTGTTATTACCTGTTTTACATATATACCTACATGTGTATCTCTGTATGTATTTTCTTATGTACCCAATGTTTTTACAATTTTGCCAATTAACCTAATGACGTCTGTCACACCTATTTTGATTTACCTGCTTGATTGCTATGTGTTTTGGCGGTTTTTTTAACCCCTCCCCTACCCCCTTTGTGTATTTAAACTGTATGTCTTGTTGTTCTATTATACCTATTTCTCGGCCTAACGAAGACGCATGTCCTGCGTTGAAACGCGTTGTCCATCCTATGTTGCTCAAATAAATCAGCTTACCAGCACTTACCTGCCTTTTCTTCTCATTGAGGAGCGCTTTCCTAAAAAAAAATATCCAGTTTTTTAAAATATATAATCCCTATTTTCCTGCGGCTCAATTCTCTTGATGCCGGTACCTGGACACGGAAAGCTGCAACCTGGTTACTAAAACGGCCTTTTACATTAAGCTGTACCTGCCAGTACTAGCTTTTATGGTTCATCTTGCACCAGTTTGGGCTGTGTATATTTTTCTCGCTTCAGATAACAAAGATGTCACGGGATCCTCCTGGACAGGAATGTGATGTCAGGCGCAACACCAGAGCCGGTGTCCGAGACCGGAGCACTAGTATAGGCTCTGCTCTGGAACTCACTCTGGGGAAGCAACTGACATCTATCAAGCAACTATCCTCCAGGTGTATAATGGATTACGGTCCCTTTAAAATTACCTTATCACCATTGTAACATCATTAACTAAGCCGCTCCTGCACTACGGTATGTCACGGAGCGGGTTAGTGGACCCACTAGGCTGTACCGCCGCAGCGGGGAGGCAGCTGGCCAAACAACAGGACACCCCAGAAATACAATGTCCCGCACAAGGGTACCTGAATAGTCCAGATGGTGGCCGCAGCTCTGGCACAGATGAGATGGGTGCAGCAGATGGCGCCAAACGTGGCGGATGACACAGGAGCCGCAAGTTGCGCCAGACGTGGTGGATTCCTCCGGACATGGCAGATGACACAGGACGTGGCGGATTCCTCCGGACGTGGCAGATGACACAGGACGTGGCGGATTCCTCCAGACGTGGCAGATTACACAGGACGTGGCGGATTCCTCCAGACATGGCAGACGACACAGGACATGGCGGATTCCTCCAGACGTGGCCGATGACACAGGACGTGGCGGATTCCTCCAGACGTGGCAGATGACACAGGACGTGGCGGATTCCTTCAGACGTGGCAGATGACACAGGACGTGGCGGATTCCTCCGCACGTGGCAGATGACACAGGACGTGGCACGACTTGATACTAGGGCAAAGCACGGGAAACAGGAACGGGGAACAAGGTACGGGTAACAACAGGAACGGGAAACACTAAGGGACCATTTGCAAGACAGACTGGGAAAACTAACAACGCTCAAGCATCGAACTAGGGGGCTGGACCCCTCTTATAGCCCAGGGTACTCACGGGTCAAAGGTTGTTCAAGATGTCCTGTGCGCGCGCTGCCCCTTTAAGAGCAGGGACGAGCGTGCGCGTGCACCCTGCAGGCTCCGGCGGAGGTGAGTGGATGCAAGCGCCGGTGTCTCCTGAGGAGGAGGCTGGGGCCAGCGCTTGCCGACTCGTGGCTGCGGCTGTCAGCGGGAGGCTGGAGATGACAGCCCGCAGTCACGGACATTACACGGTAGCTGTGTAATATCATCTGGTTCCTTGCCAGGTGTCCCCGAATTGAATGATAGGTTGAAAACAAAAATTTTGTATAATTTTTTAAGATGACTTTATTACCATTGTGACATCATCGTCTAAGTATTACCTGCAATACGGGAGAGGAGTCTTATATGGGGCCGCGCCATGCTATCTTCCAGGCGTTCCTAAGTGTACTGCCACGTTCTAGACCAGGGGTGTCAAGCACACGGCCCGTGGGCCGCATGCGGCCCCTGGTGAAATCATCTGCAGCCCGCGGGACACAGAGCCGCTAGTACAGGCTCTGCTCCAGGACTCTGTGGAATTCCCTGGCATCGGTCTACATATGGACAGCGATGTCTGGGGCTTCCCCAGAGCCAAGTCCCGGGCAGAGCCCTATATAGGCTCTGTTCCGGGACTCTGTGGAATTCCATGACATCGCTGTCCATATATGGACAGTGATGTCAGGGGCTTGCCCAGAGCTGGAGTCCCGGAGCAGAACCGTTTCTAGCACTCTGCCTGGGATTCCAGGTCTGCTCCTGACATCACTGTTCATATATGGACAGAGATGTCAGGGGCAACTCAAGTGCTGGTGTCCCGGGCAGAGCGCTCCTACTGGGACTCCAGCTGTGCTCCTAATATCACTGTCCAGCTTTGGGGAAGCACTAGACATCGCTGTCCATATGTGGACAGCGAAGTCAGGGGATTCCACAGAGTCCCGGAGCAGAGCCTACACTAGTGCTCTGCCCGGGACTCCGCTCTGGGGAAGACACTGACAAAACTGTCCATATATGGACAGAGTCCCGGAGCAAAACCTATAATAGCGCGGGCCGCGTGCTTGAGACCACTGGGTTGGACTATAATTTCCTGTAGAATTATGCAAGGTATAAAAGGCCAAAATAAAGCAATTCACAACAGGTTTATTAGTCGGATTGAGTTAAACACAGGTGTCACAAAATAGTACACATAAAAAAACTGCTACAAGAAGAAACCAGAAGAAAAACATTGTAGGCCATTACAAAATTGACTTTTCTTATTATTTGTCTAGTCTCTTGTGTGAAATAGACATTTAATAGTACTAATTTTTTACAGACAGAAATTTGGAATGGCAAGTACACATGCTTGGGCCTGCTATGTGGGTATGGATTGCAGACAAATGTGCAAGAGAGAGAAAATTAATTATCAAAAGGCTAAAGCTAAAACAAATCTGCCAGCCAATATAATATAAAATACGGGAGCATTTTTAAACTATTCAAGGAGAGGTTGCCCGATCCCCCTGTACTGATGGAAGCTAATAATATCTGAGACCAGACAGGTAGGAGGGCATTGACCCCTTGGCTCTTTATATTTATCTATAGCTTATACATGGAGTTATACCAAATGGGAGATTTATGGAGCTCTCTTGTGCACTGAAATCTATAATCTAATTTTGGTGAATATTTAGCTGTCTGATGATGTAAAGTGACTTGCTGAAACACACAAAATACTGTTTAAACACATTCTGATTTTGTTTGATGCAAGAAGCAATTAATTTATATTTGTCTATTTTTCTACATGAAATTACAAAAAAATAAAATATACAGTAAAAGTTAGATTTTATACATAAGCCCCGGATCTTTCCTTAACTAATATATTTCGGAGGACTACCAGAATTTATGTCCAGGTGGTGGACTGTAAATTATACCAACATTTGCATAATAGGAGACCAATCTCTACAGCACAATATGATCCAACTGATCGGTAACAACTTCAACTTTATAAGTAAAATAAGTATAGCAGTAATGCAATTTAAAATAATAATAAAAAGTATATAATACACTTTGAAGGTATATACATATAAGCGCCTACCATAAGCATCTGCACCTTTTTGTTTATAATGCAGTCAGAAAATATGTAAAGCACAAAAATAATGATGAGAGTCCAAAATCATTTATTGTATTATGTTTAATGACAAGTTCTCTGGTAGTACATCATGCAAGTTCTCCTATACCATAACTTGTTGTGTTGAAGTGTAGGTATTTTGATAGCAGCAGTGCTTGGCATTACATCAGCATATCATACAGAATGAGGCCCAGACTAGGACTAATAAAACAACAGTGGTACTGTAACACAAGTCCCCCCAGCTCACACACACAGGTTGCCCCCTCTCTTGCTTAGTCCTCGTAGTGACCCCTCCCTTTCCCAGTACAGGATGGCCACATAATTTTTGGTCCCCAGCATTGCATCCCTATAGTTCTTCATTCCCAGAATTTCACACTTCTAAATCTTGGTCCCTAGCATGGCTCCCCTCTCATTCCTGGTCCCCCAGTATGGCTCCCCTCTCATTCCTGGTCCCCAGTATGGCTCCCCTCTCATTCCTGGTCCCCAGCATGGCTCCCCACTCATTCCTCGTCCCCAGCATGGCTCTCTTCTCATTCCTGGCCCCCAGCATGGCTCTCCTCTCATTCCTGGTCCCCAGCATGTCTCCCCTCATTCCTGGTCCCCAGCTTGGCACCTTTCATTCCTGGCCCCCCAACATGGCTCCCCTCTCATTCCTAGTCACCTGCATGGCTCTCCTCTCATTACAGGTTCACAGAATGGCTCCCCTCTCATTCCTGCCCCCCACAACATGGCTCCCTTCTCATTCCTAGTCCCCTGCATGGCTCACCTCTCATTCCTGGTCCCCAGCAAGGCTCCCCTTTCATTCTTATACAGTACAGTACACCTGCATGGCTCCCCTCATTCTTAGAACGCAGTAAGGCTCCCCTTTCACTGCTAAACTTGACATCTCAGTGATAGTCTGCAGGCTCCCATGCTCAGCAATTGCACAGGCTATTCAGTGCAGCATGACACATACTGCACCCACACCTTCTCAGACAGCTCTGCTCCTCCTCTCTCCATGGTGCTGGAAATTCAACTCCTTCTGCTCTCTATGCTCCAATGGTGCGGTGCGATGTTGCCAGCTTCTCTTCTCTGATGTGCCATGCAAGTTTTCTCCTCCCTGCTCTCTCCAATCCGGTGATGCAGCGTGGCGCAGACCAGTATCCAGATGATTCACAGCCAGGGGCGGATTAAGGGTACCATGGGCCCCGGGCACTTTTTACAGACCAAGAACCAAGCTCAGCACATATATACAGCCCCAGAACCAAGCTGAGTACATATATACAACACCAGAACCAAGCTCAGTACATATATACAGTACTAGAACCAAGCTCAGTACATAAATACAGCCCCAGAACCAAGCTCAGTACATAAATACAGCACCAGAACAAAGCTCAGTATATATATATATATACAGCACTAGACCCAAGCTCAGTACATATAAACATCCCCAGAACCAAGTTCACTACATATATACAACAACAGAACCAAGCTCAGTACATATATATAACTCCAGAACCAAGCTCAGAATATATATATACCGCACCAGAACCAAGCTCCGTACATATATACATCCCCAGTACCAAGCTCAGTACATATATATAACTCCAGAACCAAGCTCAGTATATATATATATATATATATATATATATATATATACACACACACACAGCACCAGAACCAAGCTCAGTACATATATACAGCACCAGAACAAATACAGTTCATTACAAAGATCATTTGCAAATTCAGTTTAACCCCTGCTGAATAAATTTGTACGACATATGGATAGGAATAGATACAGTGGCTCAGCACAGTATCACACATGATAGGATTAGATACAGTAGCTCAACAGACAGTATCACACATTATAGGATTAGATACAGTAGCTCAACAGACAGTATCACACATGATAGGATTAGATACAGTGGCTCTGCAGACAGTATCACACATGATAGGATTCGATACACAGCTCAGCAGACATTATCACACATGATAGAATTAGATACAGTGGCTCAGCAGACAGTATCACGCATGATAGGATTAGATATAGGAACCAGATCGCTGACATTGCGGTTCCAGCGCTGGACCCATTAAAGGTAAGTATAAGAATTGTTTTGCTTTTTTATGTGTTAATAGTTATTTTTGTGTGTTTCTGTTATTTTACAGGTTTGGTTGTTGGACTATGTCAGATTCGAGGACTACTTCAATGACAGCGTTTTTTTTATTCTCAATAAAATGGTTAATGAGTGTTGTGTTTGTTTTTTTATTTCAATAAAATATTTTTTCTATGTCCTTGTATTTTTTTAAACTTTATTATTACCGCCTTATTAATAGCTGTTGGCTGATTGACAACATCCATTACTAAGGTGAGGCTTAATGTTAGTAGGCGCAGAGGCTAACACTAACCCCCATTACCCCGGTACCCACCGCCACCAGTGGTACTGGGAAGAGCCGGGTACGAATCTGTAGTGATGGTCGGGTACTGAGTCAGCCACAGGCTGCTAATATCAGGCTGGGAAAGGCCAAAAACAGTGACCCTCCCCCCCCATGTAATGCTAGGCTGCTGCTGTTGTATCTGGCGGGGTCCCCCCCATTTTTCATAACCAGCCAGATACAAGAAAGCAGCAGCAGGTTAACATTACCAGGGGGGAAGGGCCACAGTTTTTGGCCTTTCCCAGCCTAATAACCCTGGTGGCGGTGGGTACCGGGGTAATAAGGGGGGTTAGTGATAGCCTCTGCACCGGCTAACACTAAGCCTCGCCTTAGTAATGGATGCTGTCAATCAGCTGGCGGCCATTACTAAGGCGGTAGTAATAAAGTTTAAAAAACAAAGACATTAAATAAATATTTTATTGAAATAAAAACCACCCAGACAACTGTCATTAACCATTTTATTGATAATAAAAACGCTGTCATCTAAGTAGTCCTCGAATCCGACATAGTCCAACGACCGAACCTGTAATAAAAACACAAACACAACAAAAACGATTAGTAACACATGTGGCAGGCTTAGGTACAGGGCCCATGTGTGACACTGTCGGTCAAGGCAGGCTTAGATACAGGGTCCAGTAGACAGTAATCTTATACAGTACATGTGGTAGGCCTATATACAGGGCCCATCAGATAGGATCACACATGGGCCATGTATCTAAGCCTACCATTTGCTTATGTAAGATGCTTAGATACAGGGCCCAGCAGACAGGATCACACAGCTGCTTCCCCTTTATTTTCCTTACTAAAAAAATACAATGACGTAGAAAAATATTTTATTGAAATAATAATCCCACACACAACACTCGTTATCCATTTTATTGAGAATAAAAAAAAAAAGCCGTTATCGAAGTAGTCCTGGAATCCAACATAGTCCAACGACTGAACTTGTAAAAAAACACACACACACACACACAAAAATAATTAGTAACACATAAAAAAGCAAAAAAATTCTTATTCTTACCTTTCCTAGGTCCAGCGCTGGAGCTGCAATGTCAGTGAGCTGGGCCCTATATCTAATCCTATCATGTGTGATACTGTCTGCTGAGCCACTGTATGTATCTAATCCTATCATGTGTCATAAAGTCTGCTAAGCCACTGTATCTAATCCTATCCATAGCTATAGGGTTGTAGTGCTACAGATATGCTGTCTCCTCTATACACATATACATACATGCACACACATTTTTTTTGGAGGGGACACATATGTAATGGGACTATTTCCCCTGACGTTTCAAGACCTTAGTGATGCCCCTGGCTGCTAGTGCTGCATCGTTGGGACACTTAGGAGACCCAGCTATGCTGCTGAAAGCTGCGGGCCGTCAGCCATGAGAAGTTATGGCCCTGGTTATGGACCACAGTTATATTACCTTTGACAAAGCTGGAAAGGCAAAACTAGCAGGGCAATACTTGTAAACTAAATTAACTTTGTTTAATGTACTTGTTTAACCCCTTAATGACCGGGCCTGAAAAGACCTTAAAGAGGCTCTGTCACCAGATTTTGCAACCCCTATCTGCTATTGCAGCAGATAGGCGCTGCAATGTAGATTACAGTAACGTTTTTATTTTTAAAAAACGAGCATTTTTGGCCAAGTTATGACCATTTTTGTAATTATGCAAATGAGGCTTGCAAAAGTCCAAGTGGGTGTGTTTAAAAGTAAAAGTCCAAGTGGGCGTGTATTATGTGCGTACATCGGGGCGTTTTTAATACTTTCACTAGCTGGGCGCTCTGATGAGAAGTAACATCCTCTTCTCTTCAGAACGCCCAGCTTGTGACAGTGCAGATCTGTGACGTCACTCACAGGTCCTGCATCGTGACGGCCACATCGGCACCAGAGGCTACAGTTGATTCTGCAGCAGCATCAGCGTTTGCAGGTAAGTCGATCTTACCTGCAAACGCTGATGCTGCTGCAGAATCAACTGTAGCCTCTGCTGCCGATGTGGCCGTCACGATGCAGGACCTGTGAGTGACGTCACAGATCTGCACTGTCAGAAGCTGGGCGTTCTGAAGAGAAGAGGATGTTACTTCTCTTCACAGCGCCCAGCTAGTAAAAGTATTAAAAACGCCCCGATGTACGCACATAATACACGCCCACTTGGACTTTTACTTTTAAACACACCCACTTGGACTTTTGCAAGCCTCATTTGCATAATTACAAAAATGGTCATAACTTGGCCAAAAATGCTCGTTTTTTAAAAATAGAAACGTTACTGTAATCTACATTGCAGCGCCTATCTGCTGCAATAGCAGATAGGGGTTGCAAAATCTGGTGACAGAGCCTCTTTAATGACCAGCTAAATTTTTCTGTTTTTGCCTCTCTGCGTTTCAGCAGCCATAACTTTTTTATTTTTTCATTGACGTGGCTGTATGAGGCCTTGTTTTATGCGAGAGCAATAGTATTTTTTTTCCCACAGTTTGGGGGTAAAAAAAAAATTTTTACGCCGTGAATATAGGAAAAAGCGATTTTTGGAATCGTTTTTTTTGTTTATGTTTTATCCCGTTCACGTTTCACGCTAAATAACCCATTAGATAAATTTTTCAGGTTATTACGGTCGTGTAGATACCTAATATGTGTAGGTTTTTTGTTTTTATTTAGTGTAGGGCCAATAAAATTTATTTTATGCAAAATAAAGACTCTTTTTGGGACTTTTATTTATTTATTTATTTGTTTTGTTACTTTTTTTTTTTAATCCCATCAAGGGATAACTTTATTTGTAACTTTTTTTTACTTGTAATGTATTAGCATACTCCTGTACGCTAATACATTATACTGTGTCACTATGACACAGGCAGCTGATCGGACAGCACATAGTGTGCCCGAACAGCAGGCACACGGAACAGACAGCCCTGGGGTCCTTTGTAGGTCCCCAGGGCTGACTGCAGAGGGATTCCCCGGTGTTTGATCGCATCACCGGAATCCCAGTGATGCAATCAAAGAGGGGAATTCCCTTTGATCATGCCGTGGTCACGGACCGCGGTAATCAAAGGGTTAAACAGCTGGGGTCCGAATGTTTGCCGACCCCAGCTGTGTTCAGGAGGCTGCTCTAAGATCAGGAGCTGTTAGTTACAGCTCCTGCTTAGAGGATGAGCGCTCACACGAGCGCTCATCAGCCTAATCTACAGCGACGCCAAAAGACGTCCCTGTAGACTAAGCACCCAACATCAAAAGACAGTGGGCGGTCGGGGAGGTGTTAATGTACTAATGGGTAAATTAAGGACTATAGGTTTAGATAGTATAGTTTGTAATTGGATTGAGAATTGGCTCAAGGACCGTATCCAGAGAGTGGTGGTCAATGGTCCCCAGTTATAAGTGGTGTACCCCAGGGTTCAGTGCTGGGAACCACTATTATTCAACTTATTTATTAATGATATAGAGGATCGGATTAATAGCACTATTTCTATTTTTGCAGATGACACCAAGCTATGTAATATAGTTCAGTCTATGGAAGATGTTCGTGAATTGCAAGCGGATTTAAACAAACTGAGTGTTTTTGGCGTCCACTTGGCAAATTAAGTTTATTGTAGATAAATGTAAAGTTATGCATCTGGGTACCAACAACCTGCATGCATCATATGTCCTAGGGGGAGCTACACTGGGGGGATTCACTTGTTGAGAAGGATCTGGGTGTACTTGTAAATCATAAACTAAATAACAGCATGCAATGTCAATCAGCTGCTTCAAAGGCCAGCAAGATATTGTCGTGTATTAAAAGAGGCATGGACTCGCGGGACAGTGATGTAATATTACCACTTTACAAAGCATTAGTGAGGCCTCATCTAGAATATGCAGTCCAGTTCTGGGCTCCAGTTCATAGAAAGGATGCCCTAGAGTTGGAAAAAATACAAAGAAGAGCAACGAAGCTAATAAGGGGCATGGAGAATCTAAGTTATGAGGAAAGATTAAAAGAATTAAACCTATGTAGCCTTGAAAAAAGACGACTATGCAGGGACATTATTAATTTGTATAAATATATTAATGGCACATAAGAAAAATATGGTGAAATCCTGTACCACGTAAAACCCCATCAAAAAACAAGGGGGCACTCCCACTGTCTGGAGAAAAAAAGGTTCAACCTGCAGAGTCTTCTTTACTGTGAGAACTGTGAATCTATGGAATAGTCTACCGCAGGAGCTGGTCAGAGCAGGGACAGTAGATGGCTTTAAAAAAGGCTTAGATAATTTCCTGGAACAAAAGAATATTAGCTCCTATGTGTAAAAATTTCTACCTTCCCTTTTCCCATCCCTTGGTTGAACTTGATGGACATGTGTCTTTTTTCAGCCGTACTAACTATGTAACTATGTAAGTATAAAGACAGAAGGGGAAATACCATATTAAATTGGGGTTCATGCAGAGTTTATTATTTTCTCTGAGGGTCGCCCAAAATGGCCTAATGATGATCCGCCTTTGGTTCTATTACACGGCCCAAAGGTGTGAACGCTTGTTTGCCAGATCATTAGCCGGTGTAATAGGGCCTTAAGAGTCCTTTTATACTGGACTATTTTGGCCGTAACAACGAGCGCCGATCAACAAGATAGGATACCGTGCCTTGGAGGATGGTATACTATCAGTGGCGGATTAAGTAGACCATAGGCTCTGGGCTGTTACCCAAACTTGGGCCCACATTCCGCACCGCCGCCCTGCCGTGCCGTAACTATTTTTAACACTACCTTTTTGGGCAAGCATTAACAAATGGGTGTTACGATTCCCATTGTCACAGGGCTGTGTCCCTACATACTGACAGTATCACACTGTGCTGGGACACATCTTCCTGACAAGGGGAATTGTCTATCAGTCCTGGACAGCAGAAAGATGTTTTGTGAAATACAAGGATTTCCTATAATAAACATGTCAGGAGAGGTGACAGATTCTCTATAAATCTAGTGACTCACAGGTGACTATTTCTCAGATTCTAGTAGTTTTTTTCCTCTTTTCTTCTCCATCCGGTCCAGAACTCATGACTACTTCTCCCGGCCATGACCCATTTCTGCAGAATTTGCCACTGAGATGTCTTTGGCTCCTCACATTTCCAACATTCCCACACCTATAAACGAAAATAAAATTATCAAGGTGCTACACACTTTGCCTCTAAATATAATAGCATCATACACTGCGCCCCTGAATATAATAATACCATAGACTGTAAAACACCACATACACACAGTCCCCTGTAGATATTACACACCCCCATAGATAGCACCACACATCCCCCCTATAGCTAGCACCACACACATCCTCCCCCATAGAGAGCGTTACACACAGCCTCTATAGATAACGCCATACAGCCCACCTGTAGAGAGTGCCACAGAGCCCTCCCCCTCTTGCAAATAGCGCCACAGAGGCTCCCCTGTAAAGAGCACCACAAACATACCGCTGTGGATAGTGCCACACAGCCCTCCGTTGAATAGTGCTACACAGCCCTCCCCCTTTGTATATAGGGTCACACAGTGCTCCCCCTTTGCATATAGGGCCACTTCGCGCTCCCCCTTGTATATAGGGCAACATAGCGCTCCCCCTTTGTATATAGTGCCACACAGCGCTCCCCTCCCCCTTGTATATAGGGTCACTCAGCACTCCCCCCACCTTGAATATAGTGTAACGGAGAACTCCCCCCCCTTGTATATAGTGTCACAGAGCACTCCTCTCCTTGTATATAGTGCCGCAGAGCACCCCCCCCCTTTGTATATAGTGTCACACAGCGCTCCTCTCCCCCTTGTATATAGTGTAACGGAGAACTCCCCCCTTGTATATAGTGTCATGGAGCACTCCCCCCTCCTTGAATATATATACACAGCGCTACCCCCACTTAAAAAAAAATATATATTTTACTTACCTTGCCCCGTTCCCGCAGCAGCTGCTCCAGCTGGATGCATGTGAATCTTCCGGACTAGATGCATGCGCAGACGGCGTGATGCAGTACCTCATCACGCCGGCCTGCGCAGGGAGTCTTCCCAGCGCCTTGTAGGCTGCAGGCCTAACGTGGCCTGCAGCCTATAATATTCATTTGTATCTGAGTCCTGAGGACTCCAATACAAATTAATGTGGCTGTTGCTAGCACTGGGGCCCCCTCCGGTGCTAGCAAAGCCACCGGGCATGAGAGGGCCCATGCGGTCATGTGCGTTTCCAGCAGCCATGGGCCCCCTGGGAGCCTTGGGCCCCGTGCGGCTGCCCCAACCGCCCTAATGATGATCTGCCACAGTATACTATTACCAGTGTCAAATCTATTCAGACTTTATTCAGTACTGTGAAAAAGTTTTAGGCAGTTGTGGAAAAATTCTGCAAAGTTAGATGTTAATAGTTTTTTTTTCATCAATTAACAAAATGCAAAGGCAATGAACAGTAGAGAAATCTAAATTAAATCAATATTTGGTGTGACCAACCTTTGCCTTCAAAGCAGCATAAATTCTTCTAGGTACACTTGCACACAGTTTTTGAAGGAACTCGGCAGGGAGGTTGTTTTCAAACATCTAAAAGAACTAACCACAGATCTTCTGAGGATGTAAGCTTCCTCAAATCCTTCTGTCTCTTCATGTAATCCCAGACTGACTCGATGATGTTGAGATCAAGGCTCTGTGGGGTCGTTGTCCTGCTTTAGAATAAAGTTGGAGCCAATCAGACGACTCCACGATGGTATTGCATGATGTTTAAGTATCTGCCTGTATTTCTAAGCATTGAGGATACCATTAATCCAGACCAATTCCCCAACTCTATTTGCTGAAATGCAGCCCTAAATTTGCAAGGAACCAATACCATTCTTCACTGTTCCTGCAGACACTCATTATTGTACCGCTCTCCAGGCTTTCAGCGAACAAACTGCCTTCTATTACAGGCAGATTTTTTTTATTTTTTTTTAAACATGAACTTTTTATTGTTTAAAGTACATGCAGAGAATATACATGCAATGGTGGCTAACCAAATTCCACCATGTATTGAAGTACAGTATGCATTCTGACATATAACTCCAGATGTACAAACCAAAAGAAACGCAAAGTAAATATTAAGAAAATATTTCAAATTCTGATTTATTAGTCCAGAGCATCTGCTGCTATTTTTCTGCATCCCAGTTCCTATGTTTTCGTAAATAGGCCTTGTTTCCATGTCGAAGGTATGGCTTTTTGGCTGTAATTTCTCCATGAAGACCACTTCTGGCCAGACTTCTCTGAACAGTAGATGGGTATACCTGGGTCCTACTGGTTTCTGCCAGTTCTGACCTGATGGCACTGCTGGACATCTTCTAATATCGCAGGTAAGTAAGCATGGTGTGTCTTTGATCTGCTGCACTGTTTCCTCGGCCAACCATTGCGTATACGGTCCTCATCGTTTCCCGCTTCTTCAACAGAGCTTGAACAGCACATTTTGAAACCCCACTCTGCTTTGAAATCTTTGCTTCGGAAAGACCTTGCAGATGCAGTATATCTACCTTGTGTCTTGTTGCTGTGCTCAGTCTTGCCAAGGTGGACCTGCGACATGATACTGTCTTCAACAATCTCATCTTTGTAGCACAGCTGCTTCTGTTACAGATAATTACTGTTTCAACCAACATATGAAAATGATGATCATTATCACCTTAGTATAATTGGTTAATCATACCCCTGACTATAATCCTACAAAATCTATGACTTTGTGCCAGTATACCTAGAAGAATTGACGCTGTTTGAAGGCAAACAATGGTCACACCAAATATTGATTTGATTTAGATTTCTCTTTTGTTCATTCACTTTGTATTTTTCAATTGATAAAAAAACAAAACTATTAATACCTACAATTTTACCTACAATTTTTGAAAGCATTCGTGCTTTCCAGCATTTTTTCACAACTGCCCAAAATGTTTGGACAGTACTGTATGTCACTGGAAAATAAGTATAGTGTAGAATTATGTAGATGATCACATTTGTAAGTACCTATCAAAATATCAAAAATATTTTGTTTTTATTGTATTTTGTAGCATTCCGGTTTAAAGTTAAAATAACTAGGTAAGAGATGTTGTTAGAGCTTATAAAACAATTTTTCCTCTGAACCTCAAATTACTTTATGAAAGTCCTCTTGTTAATTCATTATGAGATATCACAACACGTGAATAATCAAAATATCTCAATTAAGCTAGAACCCATCTCAGATTCTCTAAATTCACCAGTAAATCAAATGCTTTATGGGTGCTTGTATCGCAGTATTGTCATAAAGCAATCAATGCCTTTCAAACATTCTTTTACTCTAATTTGTGAAGGGTGAGAAAATCTAGAGATTTTTTTTTTTCTATAGAAAACTTAAGTCTGGGTCCTTCATTGAATGGAATCATCTTCTATGGACATCAATGTGAAAATAATTTAGTCTGCTTGTTCAAGTCATGGAGAAGTTGGCCTCAACCACATTTTTAGAAGCGTTTTATTAGCAGATAATTAAGATGTTTCCGTTAGCCTGAACAAATCTGGAATAATGTTTTTCCATATCGTTAACGGACTAGTATGCAATGAGATAATATGGATGCAGTGGTACACTCAGCAGGATCCTTACCCCATGAAAAGTAAATCAATACTTCTGTTCTCATCGTTTTATTTCAAGATACCGTCAATAAAGTAGAGACATTGGCTTTGCATTATTCTTCCATTCTTATTGCAATTGGTGTCAAATCCTACGTAATTGATACATATGACCAATTGTACCCTTTAAACTGGTAAATTACTTATGGTTAAAAATGCTTGACCCTGACATTTAGACATTGGGGTAATTTACATAAATGAAACATTTTTTTTTCAGGCCAAGGTGGCTACTTCCGCGGAGACAAATGGTGGACTGGACACTACATGCTGTGTTTGAACCATTTTAAAGGATAATACGAATTGAATTGGAAAGATGGATGGAGAACGCGTCCATGTCTAGTTGTTTTAATCAGCTGACCCAAGTCCTTGCTGTTTGCAGTTATCAGATTTCCCATTCATAGACACTACTGAGTAAACTGATAACTCCAATAGCACTCTACATAAAATCTCAAATACTTATTGTTGTAATCTACTTGGAATCAAAGGAAATTTTGTATATTGATTTTGATATATTGAAGGGAAAGTATTACTTTCAGGTTTGACTACTGAAGCAAAGGAAATTTTAGGAGGACATTGATGCTATCATTGTCACTCTTACTTTCATGATTAGCTCCCCAAGAAATTTAAAATGGAAGAAAACTGGGATTATTAAGGCATGTTATGTTTTGCCCCCTGTGGCATTCTTATACCAAATCAGATTAACAAATTCTGAAAACCGAGAGCATAATGGAGAATTAGTGAACCACATCATATTTAATGCTTGTTTAGATTTTAAGATACTCAATTATAGTGAAAGACTTAATGCGCCATGTAAGAAAAACATTATTCTGTAATGAACCGCACATACACAAGAAATTTGTAACAGGTTATTTTCCTGTATTAGGCTATGTGCACACGTAGCGTAATTGCTGCAGATATTTATTCTGGATTTGCAGACTAAAAATCTGCAGAGTATTACAGTAGCATCAAAGTGGATAAGATTTAAAGAGGCTCTGTCACCAGATTTTGCAACCCCTATCTGCTATTGCAGCAGATCGGCGCTGCAATGTAGATTACAGTAACGTTTTTATTTTTAAAAAACGAGCATTTTTGGCCAAGTTATGACCATTTTCGTATTTATGCAAATGAGGCTTGCAAAAGTACAACTGGGCGTGTTGAAAAGTAAAAGTACAACTGGGCGTGTATTATGTGCGTACATCGGGGCGTGTTTACTACTTTTACTAGCTGGGCGTTGTGTATAGAAGTGTCATCCACTTCTCTTCACAACGCCCAGCTTCTGGCAGTGCAGCACTGTGACGTCACTCACAGGTCCTGCATCGTGTCGGCACCAGAGGCTACAGATGATTCTGCAGCAGCATCGGCGTTTGCAGGTAAGTCGATGTAGCTACTTACCTGCAAATGCTGATGCTGCTGCAGAATCAAGTGTAGCCTCTGGTGCCGACACGATGCAGGACCTGTGAGTGACGTCACAGTGCTGCACTGCCAGAAGCTGGGCGTTGTGAAGAGAAGTGGATGACACTTCTATACACAACGCCCAGCTAGTAATAGTAGTAAACACGCCCCGATGTACGCACATAATACACGCCCAGTTGTACTTTTACTTTTCAACACGCCCAGTTGTACTTTTGCAAGCCTCATTTGCATAAATACGAAAATGGTCATAACTTGGCCAAAAATGCTCGTTTTTTAAAAATAAAAACGTTACTGTAATCTACATTGCAGCGCCTATCTGCTGCAATAGCAGATAGGGGCTGCAAAATCTGGTGACAGAGCCTCTTTAAAAAATCTCATCCACACACTACAGAAAATTTCCATGCAGAATTTGACCTGCGGTGCAGATCTTTTAATCTGCAGCATTAATTGACATGGTTGCATATTCGTTGGGGTCTTTCCCTATTGACAACAATTGGAAAGTAATATTCTGCAAAAAATATCAAATGCTGTGAATTTAGTTGCAGAAAAGCATATTTCTACGTTAAAATATTTAACTGGTTTTTGCTTTTTTTTTTCATTAGTCCCAGAGGACTTGAACCACTGATCGTTGGATCGCTTGCACGATACTAATGTGTTGCAGTATATTGTGATTTTGACAGGCTCCTATTAATAGAAGTGCAAAAATGACAAATCTGGGTGCCATTTGACGTATACTAACGTTGTAGCCACCAAGGGGTTAAACAACATAGTTTTTGTTTTAAAAACTACTGTGGTCAGTTCATCTAATAAATGGGGTAAAGAAGTGCGTTAGATAAAAATAACAATAATTTGAATGCCTTTGAACGTTAATGTGCGCAATTAGTTCTTTTTTAAAGGGAGCAATGACAAGGTTAAACAAGAGTGGAGAGATGAGGCATCCCTGACGTGTCCCATAAAACAAATCTATAGGGGAAGTATGTACATTTACAAAAAGGATAGTCGTGGCATCAGTGTGTAAATATTGAATAAATCGTATAAATACAGGACCAAAGTTGCGATGTTGCAGTGTAGAGTATAGAAACAGCCACTCCGCTTTATCAAATGCTTTCTCTGCAGCTAGAATTATTAACATTGTTACCAATTGTGAAGGATGTTGGGCCAGCACCGTAGCTGCTACAGTTCTACATATATTTCTAACCGAGTTGTTTATTTCTGTTACTTATATAGCGCTAATATATTCCACAGCGCTGTACAGCGGTTGTTCTTACGTAGGTATTTCCTTGTGTGAAACCCGCTAGAACTAAACTAAGTAGAAGAAGCAGAATCATTTGTAGACGGGTGGCTTACATTTTCTTTTATAAAAGCTTGTAATTATTGTTAAGTATGGAAATTGGATGTTCGGACTGGGAAGGGAAGGGTACCTATTAAGTTTGGGTAATAACATCGTTCTTTATTTTGTGAAGTGATTTATAGGTATTCTGCTGCGAGGCCATCCGGGCCTTTGGTCTTTCCTTTAGGAGCTGCCATAATTGCTACCTTAGCCTCATGCTCTTGCATCACCAAGTCTAGAGAAGACAGCTGCTCATCCGTAAGATGAGGCAGTTGGACAGAATCCCAAAAAGTTTGTATATCAGACATATTAGCTTAAGATGCTCAATACAAATTTTTGTAATAATCATAAAAGTTTTGGGCTATTTCTGTTAAGGATGAGATTACAGACCTTGTGACCGAGGGCCTCAGTCAGGAGGAGGTTGTTTATGTTTAGCTAGAGATGCCAATAGAGATATAACCAAAAAGATATAGTAGTGATCACCCACCAAATATAAGTAATATATATGTAAAAAATATATAGTTTTGTTAGGAGGGTTGATCAAAGGGAATCAATTTAGTAATGTTTGCCTGCATCGAAACAGAATATCCATACCAAAAAAAAAAAAAAAAAAGATGCAAAACGCAATTGTTGTGTATCAAATATAAAATATATACATTTTATTGAAAATACTAAAATAAAGCATATAAAAAGGTACACAGACACACTAACAGAAAGACGACCATCAAATAAACTCCTGCAAAAGAGTAATCAACAATGTATACATGAGTCAGAGAATAAGGTATGGCATACATAAACAGACCAAATACAAACCAACAACTGTGCAAATTAATGTATAGATACATGTTCAACAATAGTCTGTATAGGAGGAAATTGCTGAGAAGAGAGTAACCATACTGACCCATAAAGTGCTGGAGTAGTTGATGGACGTCCACCCCGACACGCGTTTCGGTGCACTTGCCTTTGTATAACCTATTTCATGTACAGGGTGGGCCATTTATATGGATACACCTAAATAAAATGGGAATGGTTAGTGATATTAACTTCCTGTTTGTGGCACATTAGTATATGAGAGGGGGGAAACTTTTCAAGCTGGGTGTTGACCATGGCGGCCATTTTGAAGTCGGCCATTTTGGATCCAACTTTAGTTTTTTCAATTGGAAGAGGGTCATGTGACATCAAACTTATCGAGAATTTCACAAGAAAAACAATGGTGTGCTTGGCTTTAACATTACTTTATTCTTTCATGAGTTATTTACAAGCTTCTCTTTGTTTACAGCCATTGACATGTCGCAGAGGTTAACACGTGAGGAGCGGATAGAAATTGTGTTGATGTCTGGTGAACGCAGTACCACGGTCATTGCAGCAGATTTCAATGCAAGACACCCTACGAGACCACCCATCTCCCATGCTACAGTTTGCAAACTGCTTGCCAAGTTTCGTGAAACTGGTTCAGTGTTGGATTTGCCCAAATGTGGACGCATGAAAACTGTCACTAATGAAGAAACATCAGTGGCTGTCCTAGCTTCATTCAGCAAGAGCCCACAGCGTAGCACTCGCCGCATGTCACTGGAGAGTGGCATCAGTCGAACATCCCTTCGGCGGATATTAGCTACTCACAAATGGCACCCTTACAAACTCCAGCTGCTGCAGCATCTCAATGAGGATGACCCAGATCGGCACACTGAATTTGCAGAATGGGCAAAACAAAAATTGGAACAGGACCCTCAGTTTACACAGAACATTTTGTTCAGTGATGAGGCAAACTTTTATGTGAATGGTGAAGTTAACAAACAAAACCACCGCTATTGGTCTGACACTAACCCACATTGGATAGATCCCTCCAAGACTGTTGGAACACAAAAATTGATGGTATGGTGTGGTATATGGGGTACAAAGATAGTGGGGCCATTCTTCATCAATGGAAACCTCAAGGCCACGGGATATCTGAAATTGCTACATGATGATGTGTTTCCCTCTTTATGCACTGAAGCTGGCATGTTCCCTGAGTTTTTCCAGCAAGATGGTGCACCACCACATTATGGGTGTCAGGTCCAAGCATTCCTAGATGAACAGTTTCCTGGAAAGTGGATTGGTCGTCGTGGGCCAGTTGAATGGCCCCCTAGGTCTCCCGATCTGACCCCCTTAGACTTTTATCTTTGGGGTCATCTGAAGGAAATTGTCTATGCTGTGAAGATACGAGATGTGCAGCAACTGAAACTACGGATACTGGAAGCCTGTGCTAGCATTTCTTCTGCGGTGTTGCTATCAGTGTGTGAAGAGTGGGAGAAGAGGGTTGCATTGACAATCCAACACAATGGGCAGCACTTTGAACACATTTTATAAGTGGTCAGAAACTTGTAAATAACTCATGAAAGAATAAAGTAGCGTTAAAACCAAGCACACCATTGTTTTTCTTGTGAAATTCTCTATAAGTTTGATGTGTCACATGACCCTCTTCCCATTGAAAAAACTAAAGTTGGATACAAAATGGCCGACTTCAAAATGGCCACCATGGTCAACACCCAGCTTGAAAAGTTTCCCCCTCCCATATACTAATGTGCCACAAACAAGAAGTTAATATCACCAACCATTCCCATTTTATTTAGGTGTATCCATATAAATGGCCCACCCTGTATATTCAATTTTCCAGTGTGACTAGCTTTGTATGAATGTGTCTGGGAGATATATGGCCATTTGATAGGTCTGTTGGGTTAAAGGATTAGCAGTGCGAATGTATCTGGATTGGGCCTCTAATAAAGAGAAATGTAATTTAAGTAATTTCTCTCTCCAAACCTTGTGTTTATGGGACAAATACCTCATGATATTCCCCCTCATCACTGCCTTTGAGGCAGTCCAAAAGAGCGATATGTCATCTATGTGTGAGACATTATTATCTACATAAATAATCCAGTTTAAGTTGAGAGGTTGCTAGATAGGGAGGGGAATTTCTAATTTCTAGATTATGTGCACGTCCGTGTAGAGAAGTTAATATGGGGACATCTCTGGGCATAATACTGAATTAAAGTATCTGTGTAGGGTGTTGTTACATAGTATGGTAAAAAAAAGACATCTGTCCATCAAGTTCAACCAAGGGATGGGAGAAAGGGAAAGGATGGGAGAAATTGTAGAACTTTCTTTTACCCCTATTGATCCAGAGGTGGATTTAACTCGACACCGCCAGGGGGCCTAATAAAAGCCCCCAGGTCTGCCATCTCTGTCTCCTATGAAGCCCTCCCTCTGCCAGGGCTTCATTGGAGACTGTTAGTATAACGATATACTGCAATACATTAGCATTGCAGTATATCATGCAAGCGATCGCAATCCAACGATCGCTGGTTCAAGTCTCCTAAGAGGACTAGTAAAAAAAAAAGTTAAATATAGTTAAATAAAGTGTTTTTAATATATGGAAAAAAAATACAAATATTAAAAGTTTAAAAAAACTCTCATTTTCCTCCAAGACCAATGTAAAAATAAAAATTAACACAACTGGTATCGCCATAGCCCTAAAAGTCTCAACAATTACAATATAATATTATTTAACCCGCACGGTGATTGCCGTAAAAAAATAAATAGTTAAAACGGCATAATTGTTTGTTTTTTTGTAACTTTCTTCCAAAAAAATTGGAATAAAAAGTGATCGAAAACTCTCATGTACCAAAAAATGATGCCAATAGAAACTACAGCTTCAATTGCAATAAAAAATGGCCTCATACCATTCAATAGACATAAGAAAGTTATGACTCTCAGAATATGGCGCCAAAAACAAATTTTATATTTAACAATCAGTTTTTTCCTTGTAAAGGTAGTAAAGCATAAAAAAAACTACAGAAATGTTGGTATTGCCGTAAACATATTGAAAGGCAGAATAAAGTTTAACATGCTGTTTTACTGAACAGTGTATGCTGTAAAAACTAAACCCCCAAAAAATAGAGGAATCTCTATTTTTTTCCCCGATACCACTCCACAAAGAATTTGTGCAATATATTAGACAATAAATGGCGGCGTGGAAATCTACAATTCGTCCCGGAAAAAACAAGCCCCCATACCGCTATATCGATGGAAAAATAAAAAAGTGGATTTAGTATTGGGGACAGGTGTGGGGAAATGATGTCTCCAGACGACATTAGTTCCTGTGAGAAATCGGCCATCACATTAGGGGTGACACAGTTGGTGCGGCTGGGAGTCATATTTTCTCTGCCTTGTTAGAGAATTTATTTGCTAATCTTTCCAGATTGCAAGACTTTTGGTGTAAACCTGTGGGTGAAACGGGTTACCCTATTTGCTGTACGAGTAAGAAATTTGTCCATGCCAAGGTCCTGGCGGACTTATCCAATTAAATGGTAAGGAGATGTGTCTGGTTGCTTTTGGTGATTAACATTATAGGGACTTTTTGGAAATTGTACAGTTATCTGATGTAGGAAATCTTAAATCTCTGTGTCCCACTCTCGCTGACTTAGCTAGGCTGTTAGAGAAGTGTCTGATAACAAAACTGTTGGCAGTTTCCAGTGATAATCATCAAAACGGTGAATGGAGCTCTGGGTTATAATACATGTTATGACGCTAGGATCAGTACACACCAAGTAATGCTAGGTAGTCACTCAACTATCTATGTATACCCTTTAAATAAATGGAGTCATAATTGAAATCTATTATGTGTGAACGATGCAAATTTATGTTTTATCTTAGTGCTACAAATAAAACATTAGAAATATATATATTTTTTTTAAATGCTCACTTAGCAAGAAAGCTATGTTGAGATCTTAAATTTTCAAATTCTAAAGCCATAGAAAGGTGGAAATTATATTTAATTATAATTCATAAAAAAATTGAACTCATGGGAATAAATGAAAAATGTACAGTAAACATAGTGATGGGGAGCAATACCCCTAGTTATAAAGTTTTCACGCTCATGCGTTTATTTCTTTTTCTCCAAGTTAGATGTCAAAAGTTTAACAAGCTCTTCCCATTGTTCTGGTCACGTAGAGGGTCCAGCCAGTGAGTCATATGATACATTGAAACAACAGTGACCCAAATACACACATAGAAAGGGGACAAAAAATAAATTCATAATAATCACAAGGGTATGTGTGAGAGAGTGAAAGGGGAGGAGGTCGTAAGAATTAGGGCACAGAAAAGCTATTTATTCAAAACCTCCCCCACAGTCTCCTGCTGGGCCACCCACAGCTGTCCATAAGCAAGCTTATGGCTAATGCCAACTATGACATCATATGACCTATCACCTCATTGCCAATTTCATGCAAGCAAACTGTCCTCATGTGACGTTCCTGGGAAACAATCAGTGGAACAAATTTGGTTATCCAAACTTAGGTTCTCCCAATTTTGCTGATCTATGCATCCACACCAACCATTATAATCACTTAATTAAAATAAATCACAAAAGAAATAAAAACAAATAAATGAAGATTAAAAGCAAACTGGTTTCTGCATAGATTACGTAGTACAGAGGATTAAGGTAACATTTTGATTATTGTGCATCCACATAACATAAGGCTAGATTATTAGACATATTCTTGACATAGGAAAAACTTATCTTCCAGCTTATGTCTGCATTTATATATTGAGATTCTTTAAATCTGAACCATTGTGTGTGAAAGAAATTGGACTTTTATTGTCATAGTGCTGGACTGGGTGAATAGAATAACCGTTATTTAAAAATACTTTATAATACAAAATAAGGGTATGTTCACACGCACTAATTACGGACGTAATTCGGGCGTTTTTGCCCCGAATTATGTCCGAAAATAGAGCCTCAATAGCGCTGACAAACATCTGCCCATTGAAAGCAATGGGCAGACGTTTGTCTGTTCACACGAGGCGTAATTTACGCGCCGCTGTCAAATGACGGCGCGTAAATAGACGCCCGCGTCAAAGAAGTGACCTGTCACTTCTTTGGCCGTAATTGGAGCCGTTATTCATTGACTCCAATGAATAGCAGCGCCAATTACGTCCGTAATGGACGCGGAGTTCAAGCGCCTGCACATGCCGTTACGGCTGAAATTACAGGGATGTTTTCAGGCTGAAACATCCCCGTAATTTCAGCCGTTACGGACGCCTCGTGTGAACATACCCTAACAGATTCAATTATTGGACTTTCCAGAAATGTTTGTTTGTGATAAATGTATTATGGCTCCTGTATGATTCAATGCCTATAGACACATTTTTGATCTTTGGGGTCATTAAACAAAGATTTGATTTGACATTCAATAAATATTTCCTTTTTAATCGTTTGTGTGTCTAGTGGGTTTTAGACAGCTTTGTCTTTCGGAACCATTGAGACACAGACAAGCCTGTCTGTATTCCAGTGGTTGGGGGGCGCACAAAACAACATTGCGGGCCGCAGGTTGTGCACCCCCGTACAAGAGGAAGCCATCATTTCCCAACTTAAAGAAATTGGCATATTGAGTTTACCTTATGCTGTCTTCAGTATAAAATGTATACTGTACAGTGTTGTCTTATAATATACAATATAAGAGCTGCATATGTTCTGTAAATTTTCCATGGGTCCTGCATATTCCAGTGCCTATACACAGATTCCATGTGTTCAGGTTCATTTATTAACTATTGTATAATTCACAAAGATATAAGTAAAGAGAGTAGGTGTTTTGGTCCAAGAATGATACTGCCTAAGATTCTGTGACATTGTTTGCTGCACAATAATGTCCAGTCATGAAGGGGTGTGATAAGTATTTACATGCAGTGATTATTAAATTTAGCAATCCAAACTATACCGCAGTCATATGGCTTACTAGGTGTGGGCAAATCTAAGTAAGGTGGACCCCGGATGGTATAAGGATAGAAGGTATGGAGACAGGAGGTAGTTGAACATGCTAACTTTATTTTGGGCTGGCGCTAATGGGTTCAGGCAAGCTTAATAGTGATTGGCTTGCTTAGTTCCTTTATTCTTTGTTGCAGACAGGGCCACAGGCACCCAGTCCTCATGCATGGGATGGTCTGGCAATAACGCCTAGTAGACTGCAAAATTGCTGTCTGTTACTTGCTGTTTGTGGGCCAGTTCCTGCACACACCAACCACTGCTTACACCAATAGCACCACACACCAGGGGCAGATTTAGGGAGGGGGCAATTGCCCCCCTAGACCACTCCGCCGACTTTCTAAATTAGCCGCTATCTATTGAATATATCCAATAGATAGCGGACGATTTTAATTATACTTACCTTTGTAGCTCCCCTTCAGCTCAGGGAGATGTCGTTTGGGGTTCTGGCGTCGTCCAGCTTCAAGGTGTAGTGATGTGAACGACTAAACACACAACATCCTAAAGCTGGACACATTAGGACGTAGTCAGAGGCGCCTGGAGCTGAAGAGCGTTGAGGCCAGAGCCTGGAGTGGTGAGTATAAGCTACTGATCTGGGGTCTAATAAGAGAGTTTATGGGGTTTGATCTGCTGTCTGTTAAATCTTATGGGGTCTGGGTCCTGATTAATTTAAAGGGTCTGATCTGGGGGTCTGATTAATTAAATGGGTCTAATCTGGGGTCTAATAAATGTAAGGGGTCTGGTCTGGGATGTAAATAACTTAAGGGGTCTGATCTGGGATCTGATTAAAAGGACGAAGGAAGCGAAACGCGCGTCGAGGTGGTCCTTGGATCGGATATTTGTCAACATGTCCACCACAGGTAATTAAAACTATTATAGATACTTATGCTATTTGCAAAACGTAGTATTCATACACATGTATCATGCAATATACTCATGCCATATTAAGTAGATCATACTCTATACTCCTGATCTCTGCAATACTCCGTAATATTTTGCATGTAATTACATGGTTATTACTATGGATTATGGTGGACACTCCAATCCGGGGTGTTTTTAATTATTTGTTGTAGGTGATCACGCTGTAAATGACCGGTTACAGCGAGATTACGCTTTGCTCCGCTGTAAGTACCACAGAAGTGTTAACGAAGTGTCGGGATTGTGAATAGACATCCCGTCCTGGCTGGAAGGAATGTCTATTCACTGTCTAAACACTTCAGTAATGTTAATGTGTCAGTATAAGACAGCACATACTGATCTAGCAAGATCCCTATGTGCTGACTAAATGAATGGAGAGAAGTGCATGACTCTGATTGGTCAGCGTCATACACTCCTCTGTACAACGCCCACTTGGTCTAAAGTGAAAACACGCCCAGTTGGGCATTAAGAAAAAAATTAGCATAAAGCTAAAATCACTCCTAACGTGGTAAAAATAGATCGTTTTTCTAATTAAAAAGCACTGCTGTCACCTACATTATAGCGCCGAACTCCTTATGTAGGAGATAGGGCACTTATAATGTGGTGACAGAGTCTCTTTAAGGGGTCTGGTCTGGGGGTTTAAATTACTTCTGGGGTCTGATTAGTTTAAGGGGTGTGGTCTGGGGTCTGAATAATTTAAGGCGTCTGATTAATTTAGAGGCCTGGCCTGTGGCATAAATCTATTTGTGTTGCTATAGAGGCTTGGAATTTCTGCAGAAGCGAGGGACCAAAGATGTCTGGACAACTCTGCAGGGGTCAGGAGAAGTTGTCATGGCGGTCTTGGCAGGATGGAACAGAAAAGGAACGAGAACATCTACAATCAGAGAAGACTTCACCTGTGAGTCACTGAATTTATTAACTAAACAGTAGAGGAGAAAGAACAACACAAAGCGCACATCAGTGCATCAAATGATATAGGAAAAAAGCCACAGATAGGTGATCCACAGAGTCACTGCTGGTTTATGCCTAAAGCGACAACGCCAGCGTGACAGCACAGCGCAGGCATGCTCTGCCATAGTCAGCGTGCAAAGTGCGGCAAACAGCCGAAATGGTGTCTGGGCCGTTCATCCCAGTGCCAACAATTTAGATTGTAAACCAGCCAATCGCCATGCCACCTGAAACACACTCAAAGCATTACAAATATTGTCTTATCATCCCCATTAGAGGTCTTAAATTCCGAGCAGGTCTACATTACCTACTGAAAAAACAAAGTCAAAGGCAAATTGAACATACAATAGAATACAGTGGCCAGACTAACCACTCTCCCTCTGGATACTCTCTCTACCTAGGAGAAAAGCAGCACACAACAGCAAATCTTTAAACTTGGGGATTTATTCCCCACACTTTACAACTACGTGGCTTTTAATGTGTAGCAACTCTGATTCCTTGTCAAGACCATCAAGCAATTGTATTGAGACACAACATTTTTAGAAAGTCAAAATTTGCAATTACAATTTCAACTATTTGAACCAGTTGCATTGGAATGTTTCCTTGCTGGGATGCTTGAAATCGATGATCGTAATTACTTAAATTGTATGCATTATAGCAGGATGTAAAGCCACCCTTAACCCCTTCAGGACCCAGCCTGTTTTGGCCTTCAGGACCCAGCTGATTTTTTCAAATCTGACATGTGCTACTTTATGTGGTAATAACGTCGCAATACTTTTACCTATCCAATCGATTCTGAGATTGTTTTCTCGTGACATGTTGTACTTTATGTTAGTGAAAAAATGTTGTCGATAATTTTGGTATTTATTTCTGAAAAACACCAAAATTTTGAAAACATTTGCAAAAATTATCATTTTTCTAAATTTAAACGTATCTGCTTGTAAAACAGATAGTAATACCACACAAAATAGTTACTAGTTAACATTTCCCATATGTCTACTTTATGTTTGCATCATTTTTTGAACATCCTTTTATTTTTCTAGGACGTTACAAGGCTTAGAACTTTAGCAGCAATTTCTCATATTTTAAAGAAAATTTCAAAAGGCTATATTTTCAGGGACCAGTTCAGTTCTGAGGTGGCTTTGAGGGCCTTATGTATTAGAAAATCCCCAGAAGTCACCTCATTTTGAAAACTGCACCCCTCAAGGTATTCGAATCAGCATTCACAAAGTGTTTTAACCCTTTAGGCGTTTCACAGGAATTAAAGCAAAGTAGAGGTGAAATTTACAAATTTTATTTTTTTTGCCGAAATTCATTTCTAATACATTTTTTTTTGTAACACAGACGGTTTTACCAGAGAAATGCAACTCAATATTTATTGCCCAGATTCTGCAGTTTTTAGAAATATCCCACATGTGGCCTTAGTGTGGTAATGGGCTGAAGCACCGGCCTCAGAAGAAAAGGAGCACCCAGTGGATTTTGGGCCTCCTTGTTTTTGGAATATATTTTAGGCACCTTGTCAGGTTTGAAGAGGTCTTGTGGTGCCAAAACAGTGGAAACACCCCAAAAGTTACCCCATTTTGGAAACTATCTAGGTGCATAGTTAGCATTTTGACCACACAGGTTTTTCGCTAAATATATTGGAATTAGTCTGTAAAAATGAAAATCTACTTTTTTTCAGAAAAAACATAGAAATTTTTAATATCTACGAGGAATAATGAAGAAAATCACCCCAACTTTTGTAAAGCAATGTCTCCTCATCACAGCAATATCCTATATGTGGTAATAAACTGCTGATTGGACCCACAGCAGGTCTCAGAAGGGAAGGAGTGCCATTTGGATTTTGGAGCACGGATTTTGCTGGATTGATTTTCGGTGCCATGTTGCATTTGCAACGCCCTGGAGAGACCAAAACAGGGGAAACCCCCCAAAAGTGACCCCATTTTGGAAACTACACCTCTCAAGGAATTTATCTAGGGGTATAGTTAGCATTTTGACTACACAGGTTTTTTGCAGAATTTAGTGGAATTAGGCAGTGAAAATGAGAATAGATTTTTTTTCTGAAAAAGCATAGAAATTTGTAATTTTTACAAGGAATAAAGGAAAAAAAGAACCACACCATTTGTAAAGCATTTTCTCCTGATTACGGCAATACCCCATATGTGGTAATAAACTGCTGATTGGACCCATGGCAGCGCTCAGAAGGGAAGTAGCGCCATTTGGAATTTTGGAGCACGGATTTTGCTGGATTGTTTTTCGGTGCAATGCCGCCTTTGCAACGCCCTGGAGGGACCAAAACAGTGGAAGCCCCCCAAGTTACCCCATTTTGGAAACACCCCTCAAGGAATTTTTCTAGGGGTATAGTGAGCATTTAAACGGTGTGAGGGTTTATTTCTTGCGGGAGGAATTGTAGTTTCTATTGATACCATATAAAGTGCCATAAACAGTACTGGGAAACTGAAAAAAAAAATAGGAAAATATAGAAATATAGGAAAAAAATCTGATTCTATTTTCTGGGGTTTTCGTTTTTACAGCTTTCGCCGTGAGGTAAAAACGAAAACGACAACGATTTTGGTGGTTTAAATAATTTAAGTTTTTTACGGTGTTCACCGTGCAAGTTAAATAATGGTATATTGTAATAGTTCGGCCTTTTACGGACGTAGCGATATCAATTCTGTTTATTTTTTTACATTACTTTAGAAGAAAAATGGGAAAAGGTTTTTTTTTTACTTTAAACTTTTTTCTTTCTCACTACTAATAACTTTAATACTTCTACACATTTTATTAGTCCCCTTAGGGGACTTGTACCAGTGATCATTGGATCGCGGGTACAATATGCTGCAATACTAATGTATTGCAGTATATTGTTATTTTTACAGGCTTCTGTAACCGCACAATCGCTGTTCCTGTCCGTCAGCCCTGGGTGTCAGCTGTAATACACAGCCGACACCCGCAGCGTATGGAGCGGGCTCAGCCCGCTCCATACATCAACCCCCGCACCATGACGTGATATTAAGTCATAGTGCGCAAAGGGGTTAATGCACAGCGGATGGTGTGAATATTGCAATTTTCCACTGGTATGCCATTTTAGTCCATAATATGTCGTGCCCAGTTTGTGCCACTGAAGACAAATACCTCATAAAACATTAAGTGTGTTCTCCCGGGTATGGCGATGCCATATATGTGGACGCAAACTGCTGTTTGGGAATGATGCAGGGTTCAGAATGGAGGGACACGATTTTGCTTTTGGAGTGCAGCTTTTGCTTGGTAATAATTCTGTTTGGGGTTTTACTGGTATTTCAGTTTATAATGTGGGGGCATATGTAATCTGTGCGGAGAACATCAGGGCATAATAAGAGGGTATAATAATGCGGTAAATAAATAATAATTCATAGATGTGTGGCCGGTGTCGCACTGATAAATGGTGCCCGATCTTATCCGCTTTTAGAAAACACTGCACATTTTGCATCAACATATTCTGAGAGCCAGAACGTCTTTATTTTTTCACCACCAGAGCTGCGTGGGGGCTTATTTGTTGCGGGACAATCTGTGCTTTTCATTGGTACCATTTTGGGGTACATGCGATTTTTTTGATCACTTTTTATTACATTTTTTTGCAAGCCGGGTGACCAAAAACAAGCAATTCTGACAATGTTTTTTAGTTTATCTTTTGCAGCGTTCACCGTGCACTATAAATGACAATTTTACTTTATTCTGCGGGTCGATACGATTACAGCGATACCATATGTATATAGGCTTTTTTATGTTTTGCAGCGTTTGCGCAATAAAATCACTTTTTTATAAAATAATTTATTTTCTGTGTCACCATATTCTGAGAGCCGTAACTTTTTATTTTTCAGTCAAAAAATCTGTATAAGGGCTTGTTTTTTGCGGGACGGGTTGTAGTTTTTATTGGTACTATTTTCGGGTACATGCGACTTTTTGATCACTTTTTATTCTCTGTTTTGGGAGGGGTGGTGACCAAAAAATAGTGATTCTGGTGTCGTTTTTTATTGATTTTTTTTGGGGTGTTCATCGTGCGGGAAAAATAACATTATAGTTTTATAGTTGGGGTCATTACGAACGCGGTGATACCAGAGATGTGTACTTTTTTTTAACGTGTTCATTTTTTTCCTATAATGAAAGACTTATTATAGGAAAAAAATTCAGTGTTTATTTATATAACTTATAACTTTTATTTTTACACTTTTTTTAACTTTTTTTACTTGTCCCACTAGGGGACACTTAGACTTGCAGCTTTGATCGCTGCTAGAGTACATTACACTACACACGTAGTGTAATGTACTCCAACTGTCATTGTGACGTGACTGTCACACTGACAGGAAGCAGAGGAGGAACGGCCGGAGGCTGCTCCTCCGAGGCTTCCGTACATGGCAACCCGGAGGTCATTGTCTGACCTCCGATTGCCACGACAAGCATCGGCAGTCAAGACGATCACTTCGTGGGGGCTGCCGATGTGCTTCAAACCACTTAAATGCAGCGACGGCAATCTGTCGCCGCATTTATGGGGTTAATTGCCAAAATCAGCGGCGATGGTCCGCTGACCAGCAAGGCTGGAGTGACAGCTGTCGGGGACAGCTGACCTCCCAGTTCCTGGACACTGTCCGTCAGGCCAGTGTGCGCCGGGAACTACTCCTCAACTGTACGTCCTGATGCGGGAACTAACCCCTCTGCAGGACGTACTATTGCGGAGCAGCGCGGGAAGAGGTTAAGGCTCATGCACATAGCCATATTATAGCTCTATGTTGTATGGAGCCGAAATAGTTCTCTCATAGAGGTGCATTGAGTCTCTACTAAACCTCTGTATATCTCTGACAACATATGGAGGTTTTTTGCTTTTACACTCTGTATAAATCTGACAGAAAAAAATGGTTATATGCTCCTTAGGACTGATTTTGAAAGAATTTGGCATCGACTTCGACCACGGGTGAAGCCCAGGCATCAACATGTTCTGGCTGGTGAAGCCACAGCAGAAAAGGATTGAGAAGCCCTCCACTCGAGCTACTCATACACTCCTCAACATTGAAATTGCAACCCCAAGAAGGTAAAGTTTTGGAATTGTGGAAATCATAGGATGGATAGACTTGTTAATGATATGTAAATTATTAAAAAAATGTAAACAAAATATTGCAAACATTTTGATTTAATCAGTATAGAGTATGTGCGTCTTGGCATGTTATCTATGAGGGGGAAAACGCCTTTAATAACATCAGGGACATTTATGACCTATCCACAGGATAAGCCATAAATGTCAGATACTGTAGATGCACCTATCTCTAGAACGGAGCCCCTTATACCCCGTTCTAGCTTTCTGTGTGCCCGCTGTCGCTTATGATTTCCGACCATGTAAGAAGAAAACAGCGCTCCTGATGGGGAAACCCCCTTTAATGGTTGTCTGAGGAATGTTATGCCACGCAAATAATCAAGATTGGCTGCTGGCAGCTCCCTTTGCAATTGCTGACCAATGACGTGATGTGCTCAATAGAAGACAAGTACAATGACACTGCAGGCCATGGTAGCACGTTTTGGCCACGCAGGCTGCTCATAGTAGCCCGAGCAACATGCATCCTGGCGTTGCCCTGTTGAAAAACTGCTTCTGGGACACTTTGGAGAAATGGCCGTAGCACTGGTTCCACAACCAAATCTATGTGACGCCAGGCTGTTAGTGCACCTGAAATTAAGAATAGAGGGGTCCACCTACTGTATATTATGCCACACCACACCATAATCCTGGGAGTAGGATCGGTGTGACTTGTGAAGGCCTCCTCATGGCGTTGCCCACCTGGTCTCCAGACCAATCTCTGGCTCTCATTGTGTCCGAGACAAAAGCAGGATTCATCGCTGAAGAGGATAGACCTCCATTACCATTTTGCTGTGCATATTAATAGACTTTGAGCGGTGGCGTGTATTTAATGGAACGCCTGTAGCTGGACGTCTGGCTCGTAGCCCAATGTCGTGCAAACCCCTTCTGATGGTTTGTGTCTACACTGGTTGCTGCCCTAGGCTTGGGATGTAACGTCCAATTTCACTTACAGTAGAGAATGGATCATTACGCGCCATTCTTCTAATCAGACGATCCGTCCGTACCATTCCCGTTCATTGTTGTTCTCCTGACTTCCGGGACATGCAATGTTGAACAGTGCTGATATCTCGGCCTAGGCGCGTAGCGATCTGCCGGAGTGATAAGCCAAGGTCTCTCAGTTCAAGGACTCTGTCCCTCTTAGTTTGCGAAAAGTGGCAATAAGGCCTTATTTACACGAACGTGTTTCACGTCCATGATACGCGCGTGAAAATCACGCGCGTCGCTCGGACCTATGTAAGTCAATGGGGCCATTCAGACATTATGTGTTTTTCATGCAGCATGTCCTGTACTTTAATGTTTTTTGCGCATCACGCACCCATTGAAGTCAATAGGTGCGTGAAAATCACGCGCAGCACACGGACGCACTTCCGTGTGCTGCGCATGATTCGTGCAACTGTTGTTCAAGAAATGAAGGGAAAAATAAAACCACCTCCTTCATTTCATTTTCTCAAAACCGCGTGTCATAAGGATGCCATATGCGCGAAAATCACGCAGCCACGCACCAAACACTGATGACACACGGAACTGCAACGCGCAAAAAAGGCAGCATTTTTTGCGCGCGCAAACCGCACACGTTCGTGTAAATAAGGCCTTACTGTCATGTCGACGAACAGGAGGCATCGCACAATCATCCCAGAACACTCCGATTTTCATGTGCTTGAAAATTTGATTATTTGCAGATCTTAGCGACAATTGCTGCTTCTTCGATTTGCATGCACAAAATGTCCCTAGTAAATATGTATTTTTGTTTACAAAAATAGTTGTAAACCATCATGTCAGTGTTTATACACAAAGATGCTACAAATATCAATTTTGTGTTTGGAAATGGTTCTAAAATAGATGGTTGAAGGAGTAGACAAAATTGTGCAACCCAGTTTCCTGCATGCAGTATTTAAAATCAGAAGGTAAAATAAGGTGAAGCCTCTCCCTCTTTCACTTCTGTTTTATAATGTGTTAACCTTAAGCCCTTTTAATTATGTTCACCATGCAGGTGCCATCTACATCACAGAAAGTCATGGACTCAAATAAACCACATCACCTGTGACCCAGCTCAAGATGTGACCTCTAACCTCTTCTCACCAGAGACTCCAACATTAAGTGACAGGGCTGGAAATTGCGGTTAGTTTAGCCTGTAGGGAAGAAGTGCCTGATATCTTTGTAGCCTTGCGTTTAGGTTTTTGTTTTGCCTAGTGATTGTTGTCCTTGATAGGCAGAATAGCGTTATCTGCTGAACTGTTATACCCAGTAAAAAATTGGAAACCTGATAGATTTTATTTAAATTCAATGTGATCTGTTATAAAATGTCATATATATATCTCTTGTTTTCCACAATTTATTTGTTATGAGATGTTTGGCCGTAATGCCCATAATAAACAGCCCAAACTTATACAGTATAAGATTACTGTCTGCTGGGGCCCTGTATCTAAGCCTAACATGTGATAGGCTTAGATACAGGGTCCAACAGACCATATCACACATGAGCCCTGTATCTAAGCCTACCACATGTGTTACTAATGAGATTTTTTGTGTGTTTTGTGTTTTTTTACAGGTTCGGTTAATGGACTACGTCGGATTCGAGGACTCTTTCGATGACATTTTTTTATTTTCAATAAACTGGTTATTGAGGGTTGTGTGGGAGTTTTTTATTTCAATAAAATATATATTTTTTATGTCTTTGTATTTTCTTTTAAACTTCATTACTACTGCCTTAGTAATGGCCGCTGGATGATTGACAGCGTCCATTACTAATAGGAAAACCTTGAGCACTCTAAGAACACACTAAATATTTGATTTTTCAAAAATGCTTTATTCCACATATTGGATTTTTTTTAAATAAGCGATTTTAAATGGACATTTCAGCCTATCCAAGGCCTTTATCACAATCGCTGTGTATAAATGAATTAAATGCGATAGATTGATGCAATAGCATCTGCCAGACGCTCCAAGGAGGCCAGGATATCCTCAGGATAGACCATCAATAGCTGGGATAGCCGGGACCCCCGCCAATCAGATGGTTTGAAGGGGGAGCGGCACTCGTACGAGCGTTTCTTTCCCTTCATTCCGGTCACTTGCAAACACTGTGAATCGTGGCGTCGGTAATTCAGTGTGAGCAAGTGACAGGAATGAAGGGGAAGCAGCGCTTGTACGAGTGCTTAGGGACTGGACAACCCCTTTAAGGGTATGTGCACACGACCAATTTTCAGGCATAATGGAGGCGGTTTACGCCTCGAATTACGCCTGAAAAGATGTCTCCAATACGTCGACAAACATCTGCCCATTGCTTGCAATGGGTTTTACGATGTTCTGTGCAGATAAGCTGTTATTTTACGCGTCGCTGTCAAAAGACGGCCGCGTCAAAGAAGTGCAGGACACTTCTTGGGACGTAATTGGAGCCGTTTTTCATTGACTCCAATAAAGGGCTGATATCTCGGCCTAGGCGCGTAGCGATCTGCCGGAGTGAAAACAGCTTTGTAATTTCAGACTTATTTGGCGTTGTCGTGTGCACATACCCAAAGTCTACAGTGGGGTAGGCTTAGATGGTGTGATCCTGTCTGCTGGGCCCTGTATTTAACTCCTTAACGCCGAAGGACGGATATATCCGTCCTCAGCAGCTGCTAGTTCGCGCAGGAGGACGGATATATCCGTCCTGTGATGGCGCGGGTACTGAGACTGTACCCACGCGATCAGCGGCAGGAGCACGGCTGTTATACACAGCCTGGCTCCTGCTGCAACTGCCGGAATCGAAGCGCGCGCCGATTCCGGCAGTTTAACCCATTAAATGCCGCTGTCAATAGTGACAGCGGCATTTAATGTGTTTGACAGAGGGGGGAGCTCCCTCTGTCACCCGATCGGCGCCCCCGCAAACAAATCGCGGGTCGCCGTCGGGTTTCCATGACAGCCGGGGGTCTAACAAAGACCCCCAGGTCTGCCTTTCAGCATCTGCCTGTTAGGCGATGCCGGAGGCATGACCTAACAGGTTGCCTGTCAGTTTTACACTGACAGGCAATAATGCTTTGGTATACGAAGTATACCAAAGCATTATATATGCGATCGGCACATCGCATAGTGAAGTCCCCTGGTGGGACTAAAAAAAAAAAATGTAAAACAGTTAAATAAAGTTTGTGAAAAAAATAAATAAATAATTACAGTCAAAGTCAAATAAAACTACTTTTTTGGCCCAAAAAGTGGTTTTATTTAGTAAAACGGTCAAAACAAATCACACATACACATATATGGTATCCCCGCGATCGTAACAACTTGACCAATAAAATGAACACATTAATTAAACCGCCGGATGAACGGCGTCCAAAGAAAACGCAAAAAACAATGTCAAAATTCTCTCTTTTCTCCCATTCCCCCCATAAAAAATAAAATAAAAGTTAATCTATAAGTCCTATGTACCCCAAAATAGTACTAATAAAAACTACACATTGTCCTGCAAAAATAAAGCCCACGTACGGCCACATCGACGGAAAAATAAAAACGTTACGGCTCTTGGAATGCGGCGATGCAAAAACAAGTAATTTTTTTCTAAAAGGCTTTTTATTGTGCAAACGTAGGAAAACATATAAAACCTTTACATATTTGGTATCCCCGTAATCGTGCCGACGCATAGAATAAAGTGAACATGTTATTTACGCTGCATAGTAAACGGCGTAAATTTATAACGTGAAAATTAATGCTGGAATAGCTGCTTATTTTCAATTCTCTCCTAAAATAAAGTTAATAAAAGTTAATCAATATATTATATGCATCTAAAAATGGTACAATTACAAAATACAACTCGTCCCGCAAAAAACAAGCCCTTATACGGCTATGTCGACGGAATAAAAAAAAAGTTACGACTCTTGGAATGCGACCGTGAAAAAACAAAAAATAATCCTTGGTCATTAACGTGCAAAATGGCCCGGTCATTAAGGGGTTAAGCCAACCCCATGGTAGGCTTAGATACATGGCCCATGTGTGATCCTGTCTGATGGGCCCTGTACCTAAGCCTACCACATGATAGGCTTAGATATAGGGCCCCAGCAGACCGTAATCTTATACTATATAAGATTACGGTCTGCTGGGGCCCCGTGTATATATATATATATATATATATATATATATATATATATATATATATATATATATAAGCATCCTACCATGACCACATGGTAAGCTTAGATAGGTGGCCCATGTGTGATCCTGTGTGATGGGCCAAGCATTTAACCCCTTCCCGCGATTGGGCGTAACTGTACGTCCAAATTCCAAGTGATTTCCCGCACTCGGGCGTACAGTTACGCCCGGCAGATAAAGCGAGCACAGGTGCTGTGCGCGCTTTATCTTCAGCGGCTGTCAGCTGTTATACACAGCTGACATGCCGCTGCAATGGCTGTTACCGCCGATCGCAGCCATTTAACCCCTTCAATGATGTCCGCCGCATTGAAGTGGTTTACAGAGGGAGGGAGCTCCCTCTGTAACCCCCGGGCCCCCCCGCGATGGATCGCGGGTGGTGATTGTTGCTATGGCAACCAGGAAGCCGTAAATAGGCTTCCTGGTTGCCAAGGTACGGTAGCCTATTAGGTCCTGCCCGAGGCAGGACCTAATCGGCTAACTGTCAAATGAAAAATGACAGTTACGATGCACTGCACTACATAAGTAGTGCAATGCATCGTACCGGGGATCAGAAGACCAGATCTTCATGTCCCCGGGTCAGTGTAAAAGAAAAAGTAAAAAATGTACAAAAAAATGTGAAAGAAAAATAAATAAATTAATTCCTTAATAAATAATAAATAAATAATAAAAAAAAACACTTGCCCTGTTTCCCTGATCAACTCCTTTATTATTAGAAAAAAAATGAAAATATGAAAAAAAACTATACATAATAGGTATCGCCGCGTTCGGAACGGCCTGATCTATAAAAATATCACATTATTTTTACCGCACGGTGAACACCGTAAAATTTTTAATAAAAAACAATGACAGTATTTTATTTTTTGGTCATCTTGTCTTTAATAAAAAGTGATCAAAAAGTTGCAAGTAACGCAAAATGGTACCAATAGAAACTACAGTTCGTCACGCATAAAACAAGCCCTCCCACAGCGATATCAACGGAAAAATAAAAAAGTTATGGCTGTCAGAAAATGGCGACACTAAAACATGATTTTTTTTTAGAAAAGAGTATTATTATTGTGGGAACGTAGTGAAACGTAAAAAAACGATATAAATTTGGTGTCTCTGTAATCGTATCGCCCCGCAGAATGAAGTTAACATGTTGCTTATACTGCACGGTGAACACTGTAAAAAAAAGAAAAAAAGAAACGTGCTAGAATGGCTGTTTTTTGGTTTCCTTATCTCCCAAAAAATGGAATAAATAGTGATAAAAAAAATCTCATGTCCCCCGAAATGGAACCAATAAAAATTACAGCTCGTTCCACAAAAAAAGCGCCCTCACACACGCCCTAACGGAAAAATAACACGTTATGACTCTCAAAACGCAATGATGCAAAATGATTCTAAATGACGGCCCAGACTCATTTTTAGGTCCAGTAGAATTTCACTAAATACCCCACATCGTCATTTGCTGGACCCCCCAGGTGGACCCCATGGACACTGCGGTGATGAGGAAACTTTAGGGCCTTGTGCGGCTTATAGGGCTAGTGAAGAAGTCAAAGATTAGGCAATAAGTGAGCGCAGATATTTTGTATAATACCCAATAAACCCGGCCTGTGCATAAAGGAAAGGTTCAAAGCGCACCACACCAATCCATGGTTCATTCTCCCCATTATTACATCATCCTATTATGACCTGATGCACTCCGCCCAGCTTACCTATACCCTGATGTACTCCGCCCAGCTTACATATACCCTGATGTACTCCGCACATATTACATATACCCTGATGTACTCCGCCCAGCTTACATATGCCCTGATGTACTCCGCACAGATTACCTATACCCGGATGTACTCCGCCCAGCTTACATATACCCTGATGTACTCCGCCCATCTTACATATACCCTGATGTACCCGCACATATTACATATATCCTGATGTACGCCTTACATATTACATATACCCTGATGTATTTCTCACATATTACATATACCCTGATGTATTCCTCACATATTACATATACCCTGATGTATTCCTCACATATTACATATACCCTGATGTACTCCACAGTTTACATATATCCTGATGTACTCACATATTACATATACCCTGATGTACTCCTCACATATTACATATACCCTGATGTACTCCTCACATATTACACATACCCTGATGTACTCCGCCCAGCTTACATATACCCTGATGTACTCCGCCCAGCTCACATATGCCCCCACATTATAAGCTGAAATACCACTAAAACACCAAGCAAAATCTGCGCTTCAAAAGCCAAATGGTGGTCCAAATGAGCCTGGCCGTGTACACAAACAGCAATTTATGACCACATATGGGGTATTACTGTATTCTGGAGAACCCGCTTAACAATTTATGGGATGTGTGTCTACAGTGGTACAAGCTGGGCACAACACATTGGGCACTGAAATGGCATATCTGTGGAAAACAGCAATTTTCAATCTGCAACATCTATTGTTTACTCATTTTTGCAAAACACTTGTGCGGTCAAAATGCTCACTACACCCCTAGATAAATTCTTTGAGGGATCTAGTTTCCAAAACGGGGTAATTTATCGGGGGTACCACTGTACTGGTACTATAGCTCAATGCAACATGGGGTCAAAAAACGAATCTTGTAAAATCTCCACTCCAAATACTAAATGGCGCTCCTTCCCTTTAGAGCCTTGCTGTGTGTCCAAATAGCAGTTTATGACCACATGTGGGGTATATCCGTACTCTGAAGAAGTTGCTTTACAAATGTTACGGTGCTTTTTCTCCTTTATTTGATGAGAAAATGAAAGATTTTGAACCAATGCTCTGTCTTATTGGAAAACAATGTAATTTTTCATTTTCACTGCCCATTTCTAATAAAATATATGAGACACCTGTGGGGTCAAAATGCTCACTACACCCCTAGATGAATTCCTCAATGGGTGTAGTTTGCCAAATGGAGTCACTATTTTTGCACTGTACTGGTACCTTAGGAGCTTTACAAATGCGACATGGTGCCGAGAAATCAAACCAGCAAAATCTGTACTCCAAAAACTAAATGGCGTGCCTTCCCTTCTGAGTTCTGCTGCTTGCCCAAACAGCAGTTTATGACCACATGTTGAGTATTTCCCTACTCTGGAGAAGTTGCTTTACAAATGTTATGGTGATTTTCATCATTTATTTGTTGAAAAAAATAAAAATTCTGAGGTAAAGCTACATCTTATTGGAAAATAATGTGATTTTTCATTTTCACTGCCCAATTCTAATGAAATCTATGAAACACCTGTGGGGTCAAAATGCTCACTACACCCCTAGATTAATTCCTCAATGGGTGTAGTTTGCCAAATGGAGTCACTTTTGGGTAGTTTCCACTGTACTGCTACCTAAGAGGCTTTGCAAAAGCGGCATGGCGCAGAAAAACCAATCCAGCAAAATCTGCTCTCCAAAAGCCAAATGGCGCTCCTTCCCTTCTGAGCCGTGATGTGTATTCATACAGTACTTTATTACCACATATGGGGTATTTCCGTACTCTGGAGAAGTTGCTTTACAAATGTTACAGTGATTTTTCTCCTTTATTTGATGAGAAAATGAAACATTTTTACCTAAAGCTACGACTTAGTGGAAAAAAATGCAATTTTTCATGTTTACTGCCCAATTCTAATGAAATCTATGAAACACCTGGGGGGTTAAAATGCTCACTACACCCCTAGTTGAATTCCTTTAGGGGTGTAGTTTACCAAATGGAGTCACTTTTGGGGAGTTAACACTGTACTGGTACCTTGGGAGCTTTACAAATGCGACATGGTGCAAAGAAATCAAACCAGCAAAATCTGTACTCCAAAAGCGAAATGGCGTGCCTTCCCTTCTGAGACCTGCTGCTTCCCCAAACAGCCGTTTATGACCACATGTTTGGTATTTCCGTACTCTGCAGAAGTTGCTTTACAAATGTTGGGGTGCTTTTCATCATTTATTTGTTGAAAAAAATAAAAATTTTGAGGTAAAGCTACATCTTATTGGAAAATAATGTAATTTGAAATTTTCACTGCCCAATTCTAATGAAATCTATGAAACACCTGTGGGGTCAAAATGCTCACTGCACCCCTAGATTAATTCCTCAAGGGGTGTAGTTTCCTAAATGGAGTCACTTTTGGGGGGTTTCCACTGTACTGGTACCTTAGGAGCTTTACAAATGCGACATGGTGCAGAGAAACCAATCCAGCAAAATCAGCGCTCCAAAAGCTAAATGGCGTGCCTTCCCTTCCGAGTCCTGCCGCTTGCCCAAACAGCAGTTTATGACCATTTGTTTGGTATATCTGTACTCTGGAGAAGTTGCTTTACAAATGTTGGGGTGCTTTTCCTCATTTATTTGTTGAAATTTTTTTTTCATTTTTCATTTTCACTGCCCAATTCTAATGAAATCTATGAAACACCTGTGGGGTCAAAATGCTCACTACACCCCTAGATGAATTCCTCAAGCGGTGTAGTTTCCAAAATGGGGTCTTTTTGGGGGTGTTTCCTTTATTTTTGCACCACAAGACCTCTTCTAACCTGACATGGTGCCTGAAATATAATTTAACAAAAGGAAGGCCCAAAAATCCTCTAGGTGCTCCTTTGCTTCTGGGGCTTTTGTTTCAGGCCCGTAGCACAATAGGGCCACATGTGGGATATTTCTAAAAACTTCAGAATCAGGGCAATAAATATTCAATTGTGTTTCTCTGGTAAAAAAAACCTTCAGTATTACAGGAAAAATTGATTAAAATTGAATTTCTGCAAAAAAAAAAAAAATTTGCAAATTTCCCTCCACTTTGTTTTAATTCCTGTGAAACGCATAAAGGGTTAAGAAACTTTCTAAATGCTATTTTGAATACTTTAAGGGGTGCAGTTTTTAAAATGGGGTGATTTGTGGGGTTCCTAATATATAAGGCCCTCAAAGCCACTTCAGAACTGAACTAATCCCTAAAAAAATAGGCTTTTGAAATTTTCTTGAAAATTTGAGAAATTGCTGCTAAACTTATAAGCCTTGTAACGTCCTAGAAAAATAAAAGGATGTTCAAAAAATGATGCCAATCTAAAGTAGACATATGGGGGATGTTAGTTAGTAACTATTTTGTGTGGTATAACCATCTGTCTTACAAGCAGATACATTTGAATTTAGAAAATGCTAATTTTTTGCAAATTTTCTCTAAATTTTGGTGTTTTTCACACAAAAATATTGAATATATCGACCAAATTTTTTCACTAACTTAAAGTACAATATGTCACGAGAAAACAATCTCAGAATCGCTTGGATAGGTAAAAGCGTTCCAGAGTTATTACCACATAAAGTAACACACGTCAGATTTAAAAAATGAGGCTGTGTCATTTGGTCCAAAAGTGGCTGGGTCCTGAAGGGGTTAAGCCTACCACATGTCCAACAGACATTATCACACATGGGCCCTGTATCTAAGCCTACCACATTTGTTACTTATGGTTTTTATTTTGTGTTTGTGTTTTTTTTACAGGTTTGGTCGTTGGACTACTTCGGATTCGAGGACTACTTGCTTTATTCTCAATAAAATGGTTAACGAGGGTTGTGTAGGGGTTTTTATTTAATAAAATATTTTTTCTGTGTATTTGTATTTTTTGAAACTTTATTACTACCACCTTAGTAATGGCCGCTGGCTGATTGACAGCGTTCATTACTAAGGCGGGGCTTAGTGTTAGCCACTGCACCGGCTAACAGTAACCCACATTATTACCCTGGTACCCTCTGCCACCAGGGGTGCCGGGAAGAGCCGTGTACAATTCAGTACCCGACCATCTGGAGTGATCGTCAGGTACTGGGGCGACTGCAAGTTGGTATTATTAGGTTGGGAAAGCCCAAAAACAGTAGCCCTTCCCACCCTGGTAGCGCTAGCCTGCTGTTGCGATGTTGTATCTGGCTGGTTATAAAAAATGGGGGGGGACCCCGAGTCCATTTTTTAGACATAATTAAATAACGTATTTTTCAGACTATAAAACTCAGTTTTTAGCAAGAATAAATCTTGCTAAAAAGTCCCTGCATCTTATAGTCCGCAGTAAAGGGACCCGGCCTCGCCAGACCCCCTGACCACTTCATTACTTAATCCCTTCCCGACCCATGACGTTCCCGGCACATCATGGAGCGGGGGGGGTTGATGCATGGAGCGGGCTCACGCGCTGAGCCCGCTCCATACACTGCAGGTATGCTACACTGCTACACTGCTACACTGCTGACATGCTACTGAAATGGCCAGGAACAGCAATTTTGCTTTTCCTGGAGGTTCAAAGGGGTTGTGCTATAAAACACATGTATCCCCTATCCAAAGGATAAGGGATACATGTGTGATCGCTGGGGGTCTGACCCCCAGCGATAAGGAGAACAGGGACCGAAACTCACCAAGAGCGCTACATGACAAGCTTTGACTTCCGCGTTCTGTGTCCAGCAGCTTCGTAGAGATGAATGGGATTCTTCTGCGCATGCGCGAGCGGCTATGTATTGATCTCTATGGAGCTACGGAACAAATAAGCCGGACACAGAACCTGGAAGTTCAGGCTTCTCATGTAGCGCTCTGGGTGACTTTCAGTCCCCTGTTCTCTTTATCGCTGGGGATCCCAGTGGTCGGACCCCCAGCGATCCCACATGTAGCCTCTATCCTGTGGATAGGGGATACATGTGTTTTATGGCAAACCCGTTTAACTAGTTAAATGCCGTGGTCAATAGCGACCGCGGCATTTATAGGGGTTTTTCTATGAAGGACATTTATGACATGGGATACTTCTCTTCAGAACGTCCAGCTTCTGGCAGTGCAGACACAGGAGAGATCACGCTGTGACGTCACTCACAGGTCCTGCATCGTGTCGGATGAGCGAGGACACCGGCACCAGAGGCTACAGTTGATTCTGCAGCAGCATCATCTTTTGCAGGTAAGTAGCTACATCGACTTACCTGCAAACGCCGATGCTGCTGCAGAATCAACTGTAGCCTCTGGTGCCGATGTGGCCGACACGATGCAGGACCTGGGGCAGGAAGTGAGTGACGAGAACACGCTGTGTGTCTGTGCACTGCCAGAAGCTGGGCGTTCTGAAGAGAAGTGGATGATACTTCTCGTCAGAACGCCCAGCTAGTAAAAGTAGTAAAAACGCCCCGATGTACGCACATAATACACGCCCACTTGGACTTTTACTTTAAACACGCCTCATTTGCATAAATACAAAAATGGTCATAACTTGGCCAAAAATGCTCGTTTTTTTAAAATAAAAACGTTACTGTAATCTACATTGCAGCGCCTATCTGCTGCAATAGCAGATAGGGGTTGCAAAATCTGGTGACAGAGCCTCTTTAAAGGATTTGCTAACGTCTTGGTGCCAGATACTCCAGGACAGCTTCAGAGGTCTTGTGGGTTCCATGCCTTGACGGATCAGAGTTGTTTTTGTGGCACGAAGGGATTCTTCATAACATTAGGCAAGTAGTTTTAATGTTTTGGCTGAATGGGGTTTATATATACACTATATGGACAAATGTATTAGGACACACCTCTTAATCATTGAATTCAGGTTTTTTATTCAGTCCCATTGCCACAGGTGTATAAAATCCAGACCCTAGCCATGCAGTCGCCATTACAAACATTTGTGAAAGAATGGGTTGTTTTTAGGAGCTCACTCAATTGGAGTGTGTTACTGTAAGGGTATGTTCACACGCTAAAGTAAAAACGGCTGTATAATACGAAGCAGTTTTCAAGGGAAAACAGCCTCTGATTTTCAGCCGTTTTTAAAGCACTAAGCGTTTTTGGATGCGTTTTTTACGGCTGTTTTTGGGGCTGTTTTTCTATAGAGACAATGAGAAACGGCTAAAGAAGTGACATGCACTTCTTTTTTACGAGGCATTTTTTTTATGTGCCGTTTTTACAAATGGCACGTAAAAAAACCGCCACGTGGGAACGAAACGCCGTTTTTCCCATTGAAGCCAAGGGGCAGATGTTTGGAGGCATTCAGCCCTGTATTTTCAGACGTTTTTCGGGCCGTTTACGTCTGAAAATAGGCCGTGTGAACATAACCTAATAGGTTGCAAAAAGTCAGTATGTGAAATTCCTTCCCTTCCAGATATTCCACGATCAACTGAGTGGTATTGCAAAGTGGAAGCATTTAGACCACGTAAAGATACAGAGTGGGGTCGCCGATTACTGAGGCTCATAGTACATAAAGTTCACCAACCTTCTGCTGACTCAATAACTGCAGAGTTTCAAACCTCCTCTGACATTACCGTCCGTGGAAAAACAGTGACCCGGAACTGCTTGGCATGGGTTTTTATGCTCAAGCAGTTGCATGCAAGCCTTACATCACCGAGCACAATCTCAAGCGTCTGATGGAGTGGTGTATAATACACCGCCACTGGACTCTAGAGCCGTGGAAATGTGTTCTGTGGAGTGACGAATCTACCATCTCTATCTGGCAGTCTGATGGACGAGTCTGGGTTTGCCAGGAGCACGTTACCTACCTGACTGCATTATGTCCACTTTTAAGTTTAGTGGAGGAGGGATAATGCTATGGGATTGTTTTTCAGAGGTTAGCCTAGGCCCCTTAGTTCCAGTAAAGGGAAATCTTAATGCTTCAGAATACAAAGACAATTGTAGGCTTCCAACTTTGTGGGAACAGCTTGAGGAAGGCCCTTTTCTGCATGACCTTGCCCCACTGCACAAAGAAAGGTCCATAAAGGCATGGTTGGGAGAGTTTGGTGTGGAAGAACTTGACTGGCCTGCACAGAGCCCTGACCTCAACCCCATCAAACATCTTTGGGATGAAATATAAAAATTGCAAGCCAGGCCCTTTCGTCCAACATCAGTGCCCAACCTCATAAATGCTTTTCTAAATGAATGGGCAAAAAATCCCACATACAAAAAATTGTAGACAACCTTCCCAGAAAGAGAAGAGAGTGGAAGCTGTTCTAGCTACAAAGGGGGGGGGGGGGTAGACAAACTCCATATGAATGAGTTTAGATTTAGAATACACTATATGGCCTCAATATGAACAGGGTTGGGATAAGGGATCTGTGCAGGCCACTCGAGTTCCTTCAATCCAAACTTGTCATACCATTTATTTTTGGACTTTTTTTGCGTACTGGGGCACAGTTACGCTGGAATAAGAAAGGGTCTCCCCCAAACTGTTTTGACACAAAGATGGAAGCATAAAATTGTCTAAAATGTTTTTGTATGCTGTAGAATTAACATTACCCTTTACTGGAAATAAGGGGTCTAGCCCAAACCCTAAAAAACAGTCCCGGATTATTGTCCCTCCACCACCAAATTTTACAGTAGGCACTATGCTTTCTGGAGGTTAGCCTTCTCCTGCCATCCTCCAAAAACCTAGATTTATCCATCAGACTTTCAGGTAGTGAAACATGATTTATCACTCCAGAGAACACGTTTCCACTGCTCCAGAGTCCAGTGGTGGCGTGCTTTACACCACTGCAGATGATGCTTGGCATTGCGAATGGTGATCTAAGGCTTGTGTGCAGCCGATCAACCATTTAAACCTATTTTATGAAGCTCCAGAAGCACAGTTCTTGTGCTGATTTCACAGACAAAGTTTTAGAACTCTAAGGCTTTCTACAAGATTTCGTAGTGTGTCTGAGCATTTTTGCCTAATTCATCCTGAAGAGCATTTGTCAGGTAAGGCACAGATGTTGCACGAGAGGGTCTGGTTCGCAATCTCCATACTAGTTTATCCCAAAGGTATTTGATGCAACCAATCAAGTTCTTCCACACCAAACTCACCCAACCAAGCCTTTTTCTACCTTTGCAGCTTTGTGCACTGGGGCAGTCATGCTAGAATAGAAAAGGGCCTTCCCCAAACTGTTCCTTCAAAGTTGGAGGCATACAATTGTCCAAAATGTCTTGGTATGCGGATGTATTCCAATTTTCCTTCATTGGAACTACGGGGCCTAGGCCAACCCCAAAGCATTATCCCACCTCAACAAAACTTTACAGTTGGCGTAATGCCGTCAGGAAGGAAGTGTTCTCCTGGAATTCGCCAAACCCAGACTCGTCCATCAGACTGCCAAATAAAGAAGTTTGATTAGTCACTCTGCAAAACATATTTCCACTATTCCAGAGTCCAGTGGCGGTGTGTTTTACACCACTCCATCCTACGCTTGGCATTGTGCTAGGTGATGTAAGACTTGCACGCAGCTGCTCAGCCATGAAAAGCCATGCCATAAAGCCCCTGTGGGAAAGTTTTTGGTTGGATGTTAATGCCAGAGGAGGTATGGAACTCTGCATTTATTAAAGGGGTTTTCTGGAAACCAATTAACGAATTTCTATTTCATTCTGCAGCAGCATCAGCGTTTGCAGGTAAGTAGCTACATCGACTTACCTGCAAACGCCGATGCTGCTGCAGAATCAACTGTAGCCTCTGGTGCCGATGTGGCCGACACGATGCAGGACCTGGGGCAGGAAGTGAGTGACGTCACAGCGTGATCTCTCGAGAACACGCTGTGTGTCTGTGCACTGCCAGAAGCTGGGCGTTCTGAAGAGAAGTGGATGATACTTCTCGTCAGAACGCCCAGCTAGTAAAAGAAGTAAACACGCCCAGATGTAACACACACAATACACGCCCAGTTGGACTTTTACTTTAAACACGCCCAGTTGGACTTTAGCAAGCCTCATTTGCATAAATACAAAAATGGTCATAACTTGGCCAAAAATGCTCGTTTTTTAAAAATAAAAACGTTACTCTTATCTACATTGCAGCGCCGATCTGCTGCAATAGCAGATAGGGGTCGCAAAATCTGGTGACAGAGCCTCTTTAAGGTCTGAGTCAATGGATGTTATCCGTTATATTTCTGTTTGCGTTCCAGCACAAACAAGCTGAACCGCAATCCACTCCACCTGTGATTACCGGATATAAGCCTCTAGCCAGCAGTATTCCTCCATTGACAAGCCATGAGGAAGGACGTGGTATACGTCTGAAACGCGTAGGCAATATATCTTTGACATATTCCCTTGTACCTGGAAGCTATTTCTTGTTTTTAGATTTGGAATAAAATTTAAACTTACGTTTCATTTTAAACTCTAAAGCGCTGGATCATCGTTTCCTCTTCTTTCTTCTGCTTCAATGCCGTGAAATGGTGAGCTGGAGGATTCCTCCACAAATTTCTCCTGCTATACAGTTTCAATCCGTCTGTGCTCGCATATAAATTGCTAAGAAGGTCATCGTTAGTGACCCTATTTATACATACACCAGGTGAATAAGGATTTTATGGAATACGCATAATTAATACAAATATATTTGTGCAATACGTGGCTGTGGAATTTCGTTTTTGTTTTTAATTGAATCTACTTCTTTGAACTGGACTTCAGTTACAATTACAACAAGTGGTTGATATGTCCCAAGAAACACGATGCTCCCGAGCAGAAATGGCTGCTTTAGTATTCGGGAACACTGCAAATACGGACGACCGCGATGGTACACTTAAAGAACGGTTTCACGAATTGGAGAAATTATCAGCACTTGAGGCACGTATTTGGTGGGCTTTAACAACGTTCCGAAATTATATTGCTAAACAAATGATCCCCAGGGGTTTACGACTTAGAAAAAAAAACCACATTTAATTATTCATAAGAATTCAACACTGAATGGAATTCTATACTATCAGATTTTTCATTGAAACTAACGGACCTTATAACCAAACAGGAAGAAGCCAAATTATTGGAGCTAGAAGTGGATATCTCCCAGCTAAGCACTAAATTTAATTCCTCCTCCAGCTCACCTGATTTTGCAAAAATGGAATCACGTACCTCCCAGTATTTGGACAAGCTCAATAAATCCATTGCTGAAATAAAAAAAAACAAGTTCCAGAGAGACCTACAAGACTATGCTAATCATGAAGTCTATGACTGGAACAAGAGAGATAGGTTTAATCCTATTGCGTGATCGATCTTAAAAAAAATCGCAAGTACTAAAGGAAGCAAGGTGGCAATCTGAACAGAGTCAGCTTTAGTTCTCCTGAACCAAACTCGATGGATGGAGGAAATGGTGGATCAGACAGCGACAACCCTAGAACTAAACATTTTCAAAGTTACAAATCTGACACTAGTTATAACTCCTCAAAAAACGGGGGAGGAGAGGTGGCAGGAAGCACAAATCATATAGACCCAGATCAAGTTCGCTGCCTGCGGAACCGCAGGAATTAATTCCTAATATAGATGTGATTAACCTCTCCTCCTTTGAACTCACCCCAGCACAACACAAAGTGTTATCCCTGGGTCTGAACTTTGCTCCAAGTAGAAACATCGACACCTTCAACACATTGTTGGATGTTAATAGCTTCATACGTAACCTCACAGTAAGAAGACGTTTCCAGAATCCTCAAACTGAGATAGAAGATATAGAAGATATGTATCCAAATTCGACTGTCCAAGATCCCAGTCCCCTTTCATTTCAGGAGCATAGAACTCTAAAATGTCTGAAAGATCTGAACTTGGAAGCCCCTACCCAAAATACCAGTTTATCTGTGAACTTTAAAACAAAAAATCCAAACTTCTATCCCATTACATCAAGAACTGACTCAATGGACAGATTCCAGTGGGCGATTGAGAGAGACTTACAACTCTTGGTCAATACTTCGAGAACACAAGGAAGTGATCATAATCTGTCAACACAACTTAAGACTGCCATAAAATCGTTACAGAACAACAAGGACATTATAAAAATGTCAGATAAGGGGGGAAGTATCACTGTCATGTATAGAACACAAATTTTAAATTTATTGGCAGACGCAGACACATATAAACGTCTCAAATGTAATCCAATCATCTTTAAAAAAAAATAAAACATTTTGGCTTAAGAGAAGGGTTATTAACTGAAAAAACAGACTATATCCTCATGGAATTCCCCATTACACCCATCATACATGCCTTGCCTAAGACCCATAAAGGCATTAATCCCCCACCCATGAGACCCATAGTCTCAGGCATAGGATCCTTTACAGAAAGGCTATCAGAATGGCTAGACTCCCTATTACAGCCTCTTGTCCTGAGAACTCCTGGCCACTTAAGTGACACTGGAGATGTCTTACGCTTGTTTTATGATAACATTTGGCAGACAAACAAATATTCCTGGTTAAGCTGTGACGTAATTTCTCTTTATACAAGTATCCCCCATGATGTAGCATTTCAAGCTTCAAGTTACCATCTAATGACTTATAGTACATACTGTCAGGAACTACAAACATACTTACTGGAGGTTTGGACATTCCTAATGTCTCACAATTATTTCCAATTTGATGGCCAATTTTATGTCCAAGTCAAGGGAGTCTCAATGGGGGCCAAGTTTTCGCCATCATTGGTGAACTTAGTAATGTCATGGTGGGAAGAATTCCCTATTTTCTCCATGAACAACATGCACGGAACCTCTAGCCATTAGTATGGCAGATACATCGACGATCTCCTATTCATTTGGGAGGGCGATGTATCTGCCATTCCCCAGTTCATTGAATATCTCAATGAAAATCCACTGAATCTTAGGTTCACTTATTCCCATGACAAAGATAACATCCGGTTCCTGGATTTGGAATTTACGGACACAGAGGGCAAACTTATTAGCTCCGAAACGTACCGTAAACCCATTTCGGGTAATACTATTCTTCACGCCACAAGTGGTCACTCTAAACAGACAATCTCATCTATCCCGGTCGGGGAGATGTATAGGGCCAAGAGGAACTGTAGCACTGACAGCAGCTATAAAGCAGAACAGAAACTCATATGCAATAGACTCCGCAAAAGAGGATACCGTGATTGGTCCTTAAAAAGAGTGCCTTCAATAGTCACAAATAAACCCCGCAATTTTCTTTTGTTTAAACCTAGACCCTCAGTCAGGAACAACAGAAACCGACTTTGGTCCTACAGTACAGTAATCCGTTCCACAAAATCAAACAGATTATTTTGAAATACCTATTTTAATGGAAGATGATTAATTGGAAACTATTCTAAGGAATGGTTGTCGCATAGTACCACGCAAAGCACCATCATTGGGTGATTCACATTCCCCTTCCATGTTCGTTTCGAATGAAACTAAAGTAACATGGCTCCATCACGGCTTTTTCAGATGTGGTTCTAATCCATGTAAAATCCGTTCCTACGCCAAACCTACTAAAGTATTTAGAGATTCAGATGATACCAATACGTTCTCAATACAATCATATATCAACTGCAACAGTATAGCAGTGGTATACATTATCGAATGCACTATGTGCAATCTACTATACCTAGGATGCAGCAGCAGAAAATTTAAAACTAGAATCCTAGAACACCTCGGCTATATCAGGAATGAGAATCTTACAAATATTTCCAATGCTGCCAAACATTTTATAATTCAACATAATCGATCAGTTTCCATATTTAAATGTTATGCGATAGAGGGTGTCGCTACTCCTATACGAGGTGGTGACATTAAACACAAAATCCTCGCACGAGAAGCATATTGGATCTACACCCTTAAAGGACCAGTGTCACGGGAAAAAAAAATTTTATATCAATTTGCTTTTAGTGTTTTGTTAAAAAAAAAAATATTTATTTGTGTGTTTGTGTTTTACCTTTTTTTATTTTTTCACTTTTTCTTGTCCATGGGGGCTGCCATTTTTTTTTCCATCTCTGTATGTGTCGATTAACGACACATACAGACATGGAATACGGCACATACAGTCCCATAGTGAATGCGAACGGGGCCCGTTCCATCCACTATGCTGTACGCCGTCTGTGTGTCCAAATTGAACTGTGCGACGTCCGGCGCCATTTTCTTGTGGACCAGAAGTCGCGGCCGGACAGTAAGATTACTAATTCCGGTCGCGGCTTCCGGACTTGTGCACTTGGAGCGGAGGTAGCAGACGGAGCGGACGGACCGGAGGGAGCGGCGGCGGCAGGAGCAGGTAAGTTAGGTCTGTGTATGTACGTGTTTTACTGTGTGTTTACTACTGTATGTTAACCTACTACACTGTGTGTTAGCTCAAAAAATGGCGACACACAGTGTAGGAGGTTTGACCGTTCAATCCCCTCGTTTCTCCCGGGACTAGCCAGGATAAAGGAGGGGGGATTCTGAGAGCTCACTAGAGCGAGTGAGTTTTCTCAGATTTTGCAGCATAAAGCAATGTGGTTGCTTTACCACATGCAATGCTGCAATTTTGGGAATTGCTCCATCTAGTAACCAGCGCTGGGAAATGTTATAAATTAGAATCTAATTTATAATATTTCCTGACTCGTGAAAAAATTAAAAAAATTAGAACAATGTTTAATCACCTATACACTAACTGTTTAACAAAAAACAAAAAAAGCGACACATTCCGTTTAAGACCACATTCCCAAAGGGTCTAAATCTCAGAAAGGAACTCATGTTCCATTATTGAACATAAAACACCAGAGGTTATCTATAAAATTCATGTTAACATGATAAAAGTTTAATGTTTATATGTAAATACAATATCAAACAGTGCCGATCAGTATTTCATATAATCCTACAGGTTTTTATTAAGGAGAAAAGGTCTGCAATGCCCAAAATAAAAAATTACTAATTTGGGGGTCACCTCAATACCAATTTCTTAAAGTCGAACGTCTTTTATAATAATGACAATTTACTGACTGTTCACTTATATACTGTCCTTGCATATCTGTTAAAGCATGATTATCTCATACCAGGCGATTGGTTGGTTACGACTATCAACTTTGCCCCCTTTACTGTCAAGTCTAGACACTGTATTGTTTTTAAACTCACATTTAGTATAAACAGTATAATGATTTTGAACAAATCCATGTATATCCTTACTATCAGGATTCAAATATATATCCATTACGAGGGTTGTATCCGATCATGCAATATACATATATTATAACTTTCCATCTGTTTCTTAGCTATCACAATGAATATATATTTTCTGATAGTAGGCATATTGTAATGATAAATTAGTTACTTACCATGCAGCTTCAATACACAGCTTAACCTCCTCACTCGCTGCTCCGCAACTGTACGTCCTGCAGAGGGCTTGCTTCCCGCATCAGGACATACAGTTGCGGAGTAGTTCCTGGCGCACACTGTCCTAATGGACAGTGTCCGGGAACCGGGAGGTCAGCTGTCCCCGACAGCTGACTGGTCCCTGAAAAAATGGCCTTTTGAAATTTTCTTTAAAATATGAGAAATTGCTGCTAAAGTTCTAAGCCTTGTAACGTCCTAGAAAAATAAAAAGGATGTTCAAAAAACGATGCAAACAATGTAGGCATATGGGAAATGTTAACTAGTAACTATATGTTTTACAAGCAGATACGTTAAAATTTAGAAAAATGCTAATTTTTGCTATTTTTTTCAAAATTTTGGTGTTTTTCAGAAATAAATACCAAAATTATTGACCAAATTTTTTTCACTAACATACAGTACAACATGTCACGAGAAAATATCAGAATCGCTTGGATAGGTAAAAGCATTCCAACGTTATTACCACATAAAGGAACACGTCAGATTTGAAAAAATCGGCTATGTCCTGAAGTCCAAAACAGGCTGGGTCCTGAAGGGGTTACATTCTGAGTCAATGGATGTTATCCGTTATATTTCTGTTTGCGTTTCAGCACTAACAAGCTGAACCGCAATCCACTCCACCTGTGATTACCGAATATAAGCCTCTAGTCAGCAGTATTCCTCCATTGACAAGCCATGAGGAAGGACGTGGCATATGTCTGAAACGCGTATCTTCGACACATTCCCTTGTACCTGGAAGCTATTTCTTGTTTTTAGATTTGGAATAAAATTTAAACTTATGTTTCATTTTGAACTCTAAAGCACTGGATCATAGCTTCCTCTTCTTTCTTCTGCTTCATTGCCGTGTGCCGTCGTGGCGATCCTGGCGCTGTCTGTGGTTGAATTCTGCTAAATGGTGAGCTGGAGGATTCCTCCACAAAATTTTTTTTTCTTTTTTTCACCATTTACTATGAGTCATCTAAGATAATGGATACTCTCAATATTGAAAAATGGAGGCATTCCTCCCAGTCTCCATAAATCATCAATTGTAACAACCTCACTGAGGCATCATTGTTAACCTTCCACTGCTCACTCAGGCTAAAATTAACAATTTCAGCAGACTATCTAGAGTGTCCAAAGTGCTAGAGGCATTCCTCTTGAATTTATGAATATTTGAGACGTCTTCTACGGTATGTTACACACTCCATGTTAAAGGAATTCCTCTCAGAATCAGCAGATACATGGAGGCATTCATCCTACAGTATATCACACACTCCGTATTAGAGATATTCCTCTCTGAATAAGCAAGCACAGAGAGCCTGTCAAATGGCTAGAGTTCTTTCCTGTTTCGTCGAGCAGTACTCGGGAGGGGAGTGAAGAAAAGGGGCGGTCATTATCTGCACATCTGGTCTAAGGTGGTCTGCATAACGAAGCAGTCTGGTCGGTGATCTGTATAAAGCAGTATGGTCTGGACTTATTAAAACTGGGCCTCTGCTCTGTATAAGGATGGGCTTGTGTTCTGTATTAAGGCGGATATGGTTTGGGGTCTACCTTAATCTACGGGTATACGTAGACTTTGGCAGCAGCGCAGGTTGCATGGCCATAGATCGCTGTGTCGCACTGCTTGTCTTGCAGGTAATGAAAGTGAATGTGGTCGCTTTGCGACTTGCAAGTTGCCACGACCACACCAGCAGTCGGAAAGAATCCAAACTCTTTGGACTTTTTGCAACTGTGGTGTTGCGGTAAAGTGTGGGTGGCAGAGCAACCACATTCACTTTCATTACCTGCAATGCGAGCATGACAGCAAACTTTGGCCATCTGACCGGTTTCTATAGGGGGGGTGTCTATATTTTTGGGGGTTCTGGCCTGTGGTCTATTTATTTGGTTCGAGGACATGGCAGCTGATATCACGCTCTCATGCTGAATGAATTATAAGAGCAGACTGGTTGCTTCAAAAGGGGGATGGTGCTTGAAATCATTGTATTCTTCTGTTAACAATTGTTACCTCCAAGGAAACACGTGCAGTCATCATTGCTTTGCATCAAAAAGGCTTCGTAGGCAAGGACATTGCTGCTTGTAAGATTGCCCCAAATCAACCATTTATCGGAGAGAGGTTCAATTGCTGTGAAGAAGGATTCTGGGTGCCCAAGAAAGTACAGCAAGCGCTAGGACCGTGTCCTAAAGAGGATTCAGCCACGGGATCAGTACAACAAAGTGCAGAGCTTGCTCAGGAATGGCAGCAGACAGGTGTCAGTGCACCCACACGCAATGTGAGGCAAAGGCTTTTGGAGGCTGGCCTGCTGCCAAGAAGGGAAGCAAAGAAGCCACTTCTCTCCTAGAAAAAAATCAAAGACAGACTGTCATTCTGCATTAAGTACAGGGATTGGACTGCAGAGGATTGGGGTAAAGTTATTTTCTCTGATGAAGTCCCCTTCAGACTGTTTGGGATATCTGGATCAATGATTGTCTGGAGAAGAAAAAGTGAGTGCTACCATGAGTTCTGGGTCAAGCCAACAGCAAAGCATCCTGAGACCATTCCTGTGTGGGGTTGTTTTTTTATCCAAGGGAGTAGGCTCACTCACAATTTTGTATAAGAAGGCTTCCATTAATAAAGAATGGTACCTAAACATCCCCCCCAAGAGCAAATTTTCCCAACGATCCAGGAGCAATTTGGTGATGAACAATGCTATTTCCAGTGTGATGGAGCATCATGTCACAAGGCGAATGTGATAACTATGTGGCTCGGGGAACAAAACATTGACATTTTGGGTCCATGGCCAGGAAAATCCCCATATCTCAATCACACCTGTGGTTAATCCTTAAAAAGCAGGTGGACAAACAAAAACACAGAAATTGTGATAGACTCCAAGCACTGATTAGGCAAGAATGGGTTGCCATTAGTCAGGATTTGGACCAGAAGCTTATATCCATTGAAAAAGAAGGGTCAACACGGTAAATATTGAGTCTTTGCATAAACTTGATGTATTTGTCAATAAAAGTTTAAAAACGTATTATAAAATGCTTCTAATTGTACTTCGGTATACCATAGAAACATCTGACTAAAAGATCTATAAAACACTAAAGAAGCAAACTTTGTGAAAACCCAAATTTGCGTCAGTTTCAAAACCTTTGGCCAGGATTGTAGTACCTGTCTGGAGATGTCCATACTTTAACCCCTTCCCGACATTTGCCATATGGGTATGCCATGGAAAGCTAGTGCTTCCCGCATTTTGCCGTATCCATACACCAAATGCTTGGCACCGGCTCAGAAGCGGATTCGGTGCCATCATCCCCGGATGTCAGCGGTATCTTACAGCTGACATCCGGCTGTAATGGCTGGGACCGAAATTAGCTTCGATCGCCATTAACCCCTTAAATGCAGCGTCAAAAGCGATCGCTACATTTAAGGTGTTTGCAGCTCATTGGAACCCCAGCAATGAAATCACCAGGATTACGATGGCTGCAATGGCAACCGGAGGCCGAATATTGGCCTCCCGGTCTGCCTAGCACGGAAAACTTCCAGCCCCCGCCCTGCGGCGGAGCCTGAACGGCTTCCGTAGCTACCGGCAAGATGGCACCGGCTCAGGAGCTGATCCGGCGTCAACAGCAGTGGAAGTCAGCTGTATGTCACAGCCGACATCCACCTGTATGGGCAGGAACCGGAGCTAGCTCCGATCCCTGCTATTAACCCCTTCGATGCAGTGATCGAAAGTGATCGCTGCATCTTAGCGGTTGCTAGAAGATCGCCAGCCTTGACAGGCAATCAGGACTGGCGACTGCTGCTATGACAACAGGAGACACAATGGCCTCCTGCTCTGCCATTACGGAAGCCGATAAGGCCCCGCCGGGAGGCGAAGCCTAATCGGCTTGCTGTCAGTGAATAACTGACAGATCTAATACATTGCACTACGTAGGTAGCGCAATATATTAGAAAAAAAAACAACCTGACAGTTGGACCTTCAAGTCCCCTAGTGGGACTTGAAAAAAAAAAGTGTAAGAAAAGTGTAAAAAAAAAAAAAAAAGTGAAAAAAATAAGTTTGAAAACATAATAAAAGTTTCAAGTAATAAAATAAAACACAATCGCCCTTTTCCCTTATCAAGTCCTTTATTATTGAAAAAAATAAATAAACCAAACGTATTTGGTATCGCCGCAACCGTAACGACCTGAGGTATAAAAATATTACATTATTTATCGCACGTGGTAAACAGCGTAAAAAAAACCCATAAAAACCTATACCATTGTTTCTTTTTGGTCATTTTGCAATACAAATATTGCAATAAAAAGTGATCAAAAAGTCGCACGTATCCAAAAATACCTATAAAAACTATAGCTCGTCTTGCAAAAAACAAGCCCTCATACAGCTCCGTCGATGAAAAAGTTAAAAAGTTATGGTTCTCACAACTTGGCAACAGAAAAAATACATTCTTTTTACAAAAGTAATTTTATTATGCAAAACGTTGTAAAACATAAAAAAGTGCTATAAATTAGGTATCGCCGGAATCGGACTGACCCGCAGAATAAAGGTAACATGTAATTTATAACACGTGTTTTATAAATACGTGTGTGTGTGATATATAGTCCAATTGAAAATGAACACAGCACACAAAAAAAACTATATATTAGGCCATGTGCACGTTTACCAGAGGATGAATCACTTCCCTAACTTGAAATATACAAAAACCATAGGATAAAGTAACGGCAACAGGACTTTAAAATCGATGAAAATGGGTGGATTTATTTACCTCAAGTGAGCCGCAACGTTTCGGTCCGTCACAGAACCTTTCACAGATTGAGAAACGTTCTGTGACGGACCGAAACGTCGCTGCTCACTTGAGGTGAATTTCATCGATCTTAACGTCCTAGTGCCGTTACTTTAGCCTATGGTTTTTGTAATATATATATATATATATTTATTTATTTTTTTTTTTTCAAAAAACAGGCAGCACTCAAAAAGTTGTAGCAAAATTAGAAAAGGTGCTTTATTCCATCAGTCCAATACAGCAACGTTTCAGCTCTTCAATAGAGCCTTTTTCAAGCTAGTGAATGCACACTCAAACAGCATATATATAGGGGAAATACAATCAAGTGGGAAGTGCTTGCATCACATGGCAATCCACCATGTGACCACACATGCAGTGAATAATGAATGAGCAATCATAAAAAGAGTTAATAACAACACATGCAATGTTATGACCTGCCAGTGTGCAGGTTCCAATTCATAAGTGACACAATAAATTTCTGTGAATCGGTTACAGAAATCACCTGTGAAAATAGTACATAATAATATGAGGAAAACACACAATGTTGTAATCGGCCATAGTGGTTCAAATGCTTTCGTGTGCTGCTGCGCATGTCCGGGAAGTAAAATCTGTCAGGAGTGTACTATTACATTGTGCATGTCCGCGCATGCGCAGTCGCACCGACTACGTCAGGATCGCCATTTTTACTGTGGGAAAAGACGATATCCATCCATATCGTTAGATATTAGGATGGAGGAGAGCCCCAAAGCTACAGCAGGCAAAGGTGTGGCACAAGGTATATAGTGTGAACAGCACCTTAAATGCGAGAGTCCACCAATTAAACTAAGTTAGTAGTGCCACTACCTCCAATGTTCAATACACATATATATATATATATATATATATATATATATATATATATATATATATATATATATATATATATATATGTATATATAATTATAACATGTAGGAAGACAACCTATTTTTTAAAATTACGGATTTGCGCAACCTAGGTTATAGAAGAGGTTATAGAAGAGGGGTCAAAATGACACGAAGAAAAGCCAGGAAGGAATAGCATCTTCCTCACCTTTTTTTAGGGGACACTCTGGAGATGTCTTTAATGACAGGAGACACACCAGGAGGGGCGGCAGGAGGCACCATAGGAGAAAGCCTACCAACACACAACAAGGCCCGCCATCCCGTGACTCGAGGGACGACTATAAAGGAAGAGGACATAGTGGTAAATATTTCCACAAAAATACTATCCGATGTCCAACTAAAAGTATTATGTAAAGGTCTATCCTACTGTTAATAAGGTGGACTGGTTTCGTACTGCAGACAAGGGCGGGGCGACTGTCGTCATGGATACAGTCATGTATATACGTGAGATTAATAGACAACTTCTTGATACGGATGTCTACATGAAAATCCATGGTGACCCTAAATTTGATATCTCAAAACAAAATTATGCGAATTCTTGATGAAGCCCATAATGGCGGTCTTATTGATGAGGATTTAAAAAGGTTCCTGTGGGTGGAGTATCCTATTACTCCGGTTTTGTATGTATTACCAAAAATTCACAAAACATTATCTAACCCACCAGGACGACCAATAGTCTCTGGTACAGCTTCTATTTTTTTCCAACAATGCTATATTTCTAGATAAATCCCTTAGACATTTCTCTATTGAAGCACAATCTTACATTCAGGAAACTACCGATTTTTTGGTCAAACTACAAAGTGTAGAATTGGAGGGGAGCCAGGACATTATTCTGGCCTCCTTTGATGTAGTATCGTTGTACACATCTATCCAACATGACCATGGCCTGAGAGCAGTCGAGATGATGCTGACCAAAGTGGAATACTCGACTGACTGTAATTCGTTATTGCTGTCATTATTGAACGTTTTACTGACAACTACTTTTTATTTTGTGATCAATTCTATGTCCAACGTCAAGGGACGGCAATGGGCCGACATATGGCACCAACGTATGCAAATATTTACATGCGTTCTCTTGAGGAGGGCCTCGTCTATGTATCCCACCACCTCAAACATGTATTGAGGTGGTGGCGGTACATAGATGATGTCTTCCTCATCTGGACTGGGGGGTCATCGGAACTGACTAATTTTCATAATTTTTTGAATACTATAGACCAAACTGTGAAATTCACTTTAGTTAGCTCACCGACGACACTACAGTTTTTGGACGTCCTGGTGGAGTTTGACGGTACAAACTTTACAACAGACCTTTTCATAAAACCAACTGACCGGAACAACCTACTAAGATATGAGAGTTCCCATCCAAGGGGTCTAATCAAATCTTTACCAGTTAGCCAATTTTTACGAACTAAAAGGATTGTAGATAAACCAGATAGACTGGCCTCGATAAAATGATTGAGAAGTTTAGGGATAGGGGTTACCCGAGTCGACTATTGGATCAGCACAGACAAAGGGTAGAATTTACTCCCAGAATAGATCTTCTTAAAAATAAAAACCGTAAACCACAGGTTAAACGCATTCCTTTCATCTCAACGTTTTCTGAGTTGAGTAGTCAGGTAAATAATATTGTCCGAAATCATTGGCCTATGTTGGGTAGTTGTTTGCAAACGGTAGTGGAGTTCCAGAATATGCCTATGTTCTCCTATCGGAGACCACCAAACCTGAAGGATAAGCTGGTGAGATCAGATATGGGTCCCACTAGGGTAGGTCAACAAATGTTTTTACATCCCCCTAAAAAGGGCAGTTTTCCGTGTCTCAATTGCATGAATTGTACACTTATGTTGAAGGGTCATTCCTTTAACCCCTTTAGGACACAGCCTGTTTTGGCCTTGTGGACACAGATGATTTTTTCAAATCTGACATGTGTCACTTTATGTGGTAATAACTCCGGAATGCTTTTACCTATCCAAGCGATTCTGAGATTGTTTTCTCGTGACATATTGTACTTTATGTTAGTGAAAAAATTTGGTCGATAAATTCAATATTTATTTGTGAAAAACGTCAAATTTTAGCAAAAATTTGCAAAAATTAGCATTTTTCTAAATTTAAATGTATTTGCTTGTGAAACAGATAGTAATACCACACAAAATAGTTACTAGTTAACATCCCCCATATGTCTACTTTATGTTTGCATAATTTTTTTCACGTACTTTTCTTTTTCTAGGACGTTACGAGGCTTAGAACTTTAGCAGCAATTTCCCATATTTTCAATAAAATTTCAAAAGGCAATTTTTTCAGGGACCAGTTCAGTTCTGAAGTGGCTTTGAGGGCCTTATATATTAGAAAGTACCCATAAATCACCCCATTTTGAAAACTGCACCCCTCAAGGTATTCAAAACCACATTCAGAAAGTATTTTAACCCTGTAGGCGTTTCACAGGAATTAAGGCAAAGTAGAGGTGAAATTTACAAATTTCATTTTTTTTGCCGAAATTCATTTGTAATAAAAAAAAAATCTGTAACACAGAAGGTTTTACCAGGGAAACGCAACTCAATATTTATTGCTCAGATTCTGCAGATTTTAGAAATATCCAACATGTGGCCCTAGTGTCCTACTGGACTGAAACACAGGCCTCAGAAGCAAAGGAGCACCTAGTGGATTTTGGGGCCTCCTTTTTTTAGGAATATATTTTAGGCACCAGGTCAGGTTTGAGGAGGTCTTGTGGTACCTAAACAGTCGAAACCCCCCCAAAGTGACCCCATTTTGGAAACTACACCCCTCAAGGCATTTTTCTAGGGGTATAGTTAGCATATTGACCCCACAGGTTTTTTGCAGAATTTAGTGGAATTAGTCTGTGAAGATGAAAATCACCTATTTTTCTGTGGAAACATAGAATTTTTTCATTTTTACAAGGAATAAAGGAGAAAAAGGCACCCAACATCTGTAAAGCAATTTCTCCCGATTACGGCAATACCCCATATGTGGTCTTAAACTGATGTTTGGACCCACAGCAAGGCTCAGGAGGGAGGGAGCGCCTTTTGGAGCGCAGATTTTGCTGGATTGGTTTTCAGTGCCATGTCGGGTTTGCAACGCCCCGGAGGGACCAAAACAGTGGAAATCCCCCAAAAGTGACCCCATTTTGGAATCTACACCCCTCAAGGAATTTTTCTAGGGGTATAGTGAGCATTTTGGCCCCTCAGGATCTTTTTTAGAGCTAAGGTGACCAAAAAACAGCGATTTTGGCGCTTTCAATTCTTTATTTATTACAGCGTTCACCGTGCGCAATAAATTACGTTTTAATTTATTCTGCCGGTCGGTACGATTACGCCGATACCATATGTGTATAGTTTTTTTTAAGTTTTGCAGCGTTTGCACAATAAAATTAAGTTTCTATAAAATTATTTATTTTCTGAGACACGCTATTCTGAGCCGTAACTTTTTTATTTTTTCGTCAAAAAAGCTGTGGGAGGTCTTGTTTTTTGCGGGACGGGTTGTAGTTTTTATTGGTACCATTTTGGGGTAAATGCGACTTTTTGATCACTTTTTATTCTATATCTTGGGAGGGGTGGTGTCCAAAAAATAGCGATGCTGATAGTTTTCCGTTTATTTTGTTTGCGGCGTTCACCGTGCGGAAAAATTAACATTATAGTTTCATAGTTCGGGTCGTTACGAACGTGGCGATACCAAATATGTGTACTTTTTTTTAACGTTTTCATTTTTTCCCTATAATAAATGACTTATTATAGGAAAACAAAACCTTTTATTTGTACACTTTTATAAAACATTTTTATTAACTTTTTTTTAACTTTTTACACTTTATATTTTTGCTTATTAACTTTTCTTTTACTTTTTACACTTTCATTTTTTGACCTGCAGCTCTGATCGCTGCTAGAATACATTACACTACCTAGGTAGTGTAATGTATTCCAACTGTCAGTGTGACGTCACAGTCACTCTGACAGTTGGTCTACGAGGATCAGCAGAGGCTGATCCTCATAGGCTGACATACATGGCAGACTTGGGGGCCGTTGTCTGGCCCCCGGGTGCCATCACAAGCATCAGAAGCCCCCACGATTGCATGGGGGCTGCTGATGCGCTACAAACCTGCTACATGCGGAGATCGCAATCGAGCCCCGCATGTAACGGGTTAATTGCCGAAATCAGCGGCGATGAGCCGCTGATCGGCAACACTGGAGAGTGTCAGCTGTCGGGGACAGCTGATCTCCAAGTTCCCGATGCACACTGTCGCCGACAGTGTGCATCGGGAACGACACAGTGACTTCCTGTCACTCTGACAGGAAGCCTATCAGGATCAGCCGAAGGTTGGTCCTGATGGGCTTCCGTCCATGGCAGACCCGGAAGCTGTTATTTGGCTTCCGTTTGCCATACTAACTATCGGCAGACCCCGCGATTTCGGACGGGGGTCTGCCGATATGCTAGAAACCCCTAAAATTCGGCGATTGCACCCGATCGCCGAATTTAAGGGGTTAATTCGCCGAAATCAGCGGCAAAGGACCGCTGGCCGGCAAGAGGGGAGTGTCAGCTGTCGGCGACAGCTGACCTCCCGGTTCCCGGTGCACACTGTCGCCGACAGTGTGCACCGGGAAAAACTCAGTAACTGTACGTCCTCGTGCGGGAAGTAAGAATTTTACTGAATTGAGACACAATGAACGACACCTCAAATTCTGTATCATAGATCACATCCCTCCGCTCAGACGGGGTGGTAATCGTATTAAAATATTGAAGACGAGGGAACTACAGTGGATACATAGATTAAAGCCCTAAGACCACTTGGGTTAAATATTGATTTCCCTTTGGGTAATGCTATATAACTTGTCTCTTCCCTCTATGTCCCTTTGAACTGCACTGATGTCAGCCTCTTTGGAGGTATCTTGATTTTATAGTGTTTGTATGATTTTAATATTTCACTTTTCTATCTATTCACAGATCATGCTTTTTTGTGAAATGGAAGAACACACCAGAAGTGTAATCGGCTAATTAGCTCTCAGTTTTGAAAACGTTTTTATAGTGACAATAAAAATGATTATCTACTGTATCATACTCTTGTTTATTTGTCAGTATTGTATGTATCAAGCGTTATCAGCACTATGTCTATCACAGGGTCGTGTGGGTGGAGCCCATACATTTTCAGCAGGAGGACATAGCGTCCCTTATTTATTTATAATTTAGTCTGTGACGATTTGTGTCCAATACTAAATGTAGAGTGACAGCCACTCCCTGGAATAATACACTACTTTATAGTGTGGGACTGAATAATCAGTGCTTATGAGATACCCTATACAGGATTGAGTGGGGAGGTTTATAGGCACCTATTCACACTACAAATGTGGCTAGTGTGCGTTTTCCATACCCGTGCACTTATTGGCTTTTTCGCCTTAAATGATGGTTGAGCCTTGAGTGCGCTCCTGTGGGTGCTCCTACATATTCTTTTCCCAAAAATCTATAACCTAGGTTGCGCAAATCCGTAACCTATATGTATATATATATATATATATATGTATGTATTGAACATTGGAGGAAGTGGCACTACTAACTTAGTTTAATTAGTGGACTCTCGCATTTAAGGTGCTGTTCACACTATATACCTTGTGCCACACCTTTGCCTGCTGTATCTTTGGGGCTCTCCTCCATCCTAATATCTAACGATATGGATGGATATCGTCTTTTCCCACAGTAAAAATGGCGATCCTGACGTAGTCGGTGCGACTGCGCATACGCGGACATGCACAATGTAATAGTACACTCCTGACAGATTTTACTTCCCGGACATGCGCAGCAGCACACGAAAGCATTTGAAACACTATGGCCGATTACAACATGGTGTGTTTTCCTCATATTATTATGTACTATTTTCACAGGTGATTTCTGTAACCGATTATGTACAATCACGAAGATTCACAGAATTTATTGTGTCACTTATGAATTGGAACCTGCACACTGGCAGGTCATAACATTGCATGTGTTATTAACTCTTTTTATGATTGCTCATTCATTATTCACCGCATGGGTGGTCACATGGTGGATTGCCATGTGATGCAAGCACCTCCCACTTGATTGTATTTCCCCTATATATATGCTGTTTGAGTGTGCATTCACTAGCTTGAAAAAGGCTCTATTGAAGACCTGAAACGTTGCTGTATTGGACTGATGGAATAAAGCACTTTTTCTAATTTTGCTACAGCTTTTTGAGTGCGGCCTGTTTTTTTTAAAAATATATACCTTGGGACTATGGCCGTATCCCTGGCGGGCTTGCACCCTCGTTTTTATGAGACCTGGAATGTGCGGTTGACATTTTTTGTGTACCATGTCATTTGCAGGTGTCAAAAAAGCATATGGTTATCTGATGAAGTGTGGCGGGGGGGGGGGGTGTCGTTTGGTGGAGTCCAAACTAAAGTGCTGCTCTAGCTACTTGTGATAAAGAAGAATCACATAGGGAGAATACAGCAGTTCAGATTTCGGAGTGCATGCCCAGAAAATACTCTTGCACTAAGCACTTTCTGGATAATATTCGTTTTTAGTAACGGATGACGACAAATAAGTGAAAACTGATGCAAATTATGCCATAATTGGCATCTATTACATCAACATGTTATCCCTTTGAATTCATGAACAGTGTTTCTACATTGAACTTAATAGTACTAAGTCCTACTTTTCATCCATCGTTTTTATTTAATCTGGGGGAAAAAAAAAAAAAACCTGAAGACAATAGTCATGGGAAGACAAAGACATCAGAGGGACTGTGTGACAGACAAGTATGCGGGCTCGTTGTTCAACAGCAAATTTGTTGAGAGCAAGGTGCTCCTCGCCAGTAGAAAACCTAGTAGCCATTAGGATAAGCTGTCATATTTTTAAAGGTGGTTTCAGACACCTTTGCCAAATAAAGCCCCCATACAGATGCACAGACTGCACATATGATATGGTATGTTCACACTCTAACAATGGTATTGGTCGTCCAATTGGCAAAAAGGATCCCTTGTGCTGTAGGTTTTACATTTCTTTAGTTTTTATCCCGTAGTCTTGACAGCTGTGAAAAAAGCGGCTTTTTTTTATAGGGGAAGAGGGGGTAAAATGCTTCAGCGAGAGGTTTGTTGGGAGCCTAAAGTAAAATATAAAAAGGTCTACATACACAGTATTTAGCTTTATAGTATTTTAGTAACATTTTTAGGAATCAGTGACCCCTTCCCGCAAAATGACGGGACTGGTACGTCCGCATAACAAGCAGCTTCCCGCAATCCGACGTACCAGACCCAGGAGCTGTGCTCGCTTCATCTTGAGCGGATGTCAGCTGTAATATGCAGCGGACATCCTGCTGCACCGGAGGCAATGGCAGTTACCGGCGATCTCCGCCGTTTAACCCCTTCAATGCAGCGGTCAATGGCACCCGCCGCATTGAAGTGGTTGACAAAAAGAGAGTGAGGAAGCTCCCTCTGTACCCCTGCCAGAGATCGCGGATTGCAATGGTTGCTATGGCAACCAGGAAGCCTAGCAACGGCTTCCTGGTTGCCAGGTACGGAAGCCTATTAGGTCCTGCCCAAGGCAGGACCTAATAGGCTTAACTGTCAGTTGAAAAATGACCGTTTCAATACACTGCACTAGATAAGTAGTACAGTGCATTGTAAAGGGGATCAAGATGATCAGATCTTCAAGTCCCCGAGTGTAAAAAAAAAGTGAAAAAGGTGAAAAAAAAGTAAAAAAAAAAGTTAAAAAAAAAAAAGAGTTTAAGAAAAATGAATAAATAAAAGTTTTAGGTAATAAAAACAATAAATCGCCAGTTTCCCTGATCAAGTCCTGAAAAAAATGAAAAAACCAAACACCTATACATAATAGGTCGGAACGGCCTGAACTATAAAAAATATCACGTTATTATTACGGCATGGTCAATACCGTGAAAAAATGAAAAACAATGAGAGAGTTTCTTTTTTTGGTCACTTTATTACATTTTTCTGAGACAAAGTGATCAAAAAGTCGCAAGTACCACAAAACGGTACCCACAAAAACTAGTTTGTCACGCAAAAAACAAGCCCTCCCACAGCAATATTAACTGAAAAATAAAAAAGTTATGGCTGCCAGAAAATGGCGACACTAAAACACGATTTTTTTTAAGAGTCTTTTTATTGTGGGAAAGTAGTTAAACGTAAAAAAAACTATATAAATTTGTTGTCGCTGTAATCTTATCGACCCGCAGAATAAAGTTAACATGTTGTTTATACTGCACAGTGAACGCTGTAAAAAAGAAAAAACAACACTGTGCTAGAATTGCTGTTTTTGGTTTCCCAAAAAATGGAATAGTGATAACAAAAAAATCGCATGTACCCCAAAATGGAACCAATAAAACTTACAGCTCATTCCACAAAAAACAAGCCCTCACACAACTCAGTCAACGAAAAAATAACACGTTATGACTCTCAAGACGCAAGGATGCAAAATTATGCTAAATGACGGCCCAGACTAAATTTGTGAGGTCCAGTAGTTTTTTTTACTAATAACCACACATCGTCCGTCATTTCCTAGACCCCACAGGTGGACCCTGTAGATGCAACGGAGAGGAGGAAACTTTAGGGCCTTATAGGGCTAGTGAAGAAGTCAAAGATTAGGTAATATTGGAGCGCAGATATTTTGTACAATACCCAAAAAACCTGACCTGTGCATGAAGGATTGGTTCAAAGCGTACAACAGCAATCCATGGATTATTTTATTATTCATTCACCCCATTATAACATCATCCTTTTATGCCGTGATGTACTCCGCCCAGCTTACATATACCCGGAAAAGCAGTTTATGACCACATGTGGGGTATTGCCGTACTCGGGCGAAAACGCTTTAAAAATTTTGTGCGGCTTCTTCTCCTTTATCCCTTGTGAAAAATTCAACGTTTTAGTGGGAAAAATAATTAAAGAGGCTCTGTCACCAGATTTTGCAACCCCTATCTGCTATTGCAGCAGATCGGCGCTGCAATGTAGATTACAGTAACGTTTTTATTTTTAAAAAACGAGCATTTTTGGCCAAGTTATGACCATTTTCGTATTTATGCAAATGAGGCTTGCAAAAGTACAACTGGGCGTGTTGAAAAGTAAAAGTACAACTGGGCGTGTATTATGTGCGTACATCGGGGCGTTTTTACTTCTTTTACTAGCTGGGCGTTGTGTATAGAAGTGTCATCCACTTCTCTTCACAACGCCCAGCTTCTGGCAGTGCAGCACTGTGACGTCACTCACAGGTCCTGCATCGTGTCGGCACCAGAGGCTACAGATGATTCTGCAGCAGCATCGGCGTTTGCAGGTAAGTCGATGTAGCTACTTACCTGCAAATGCTGATGCTGCTGCAGAATCAAGTGTAGCCTCTGGTGCCGACACGATGCAGGACCTGTGAGTGACGTCACAGATCTGCACTGCCAGAAGCTGGGCGTTGTGAAGAGAAGTGGATGACACTTCTATACACAACGCCCAGCTAGTAATAGTAGTAAACACGCCCCGATGTACGCACATAATACACGCCCAGTTGTACTTTTACTTTTCAACACGCCCAGTTGTACTTTTGCAAGCCTCATTTGCATAAATACGAAAATGGTCATAACTTGGCCAAAAATGCTCGTTTTTTAAAAATAAAAACGTTACTGTAATCTACATTGCAGCGCCTATCTGCTGCAATAGCAGATAGGGGTTGCAAAATCTGGTGACAGAGCCTCTTTAATATAAATTTTTACAGCCGAATTCCAATATATTCTGCAAAAGACCTGTGGGGCCTAAATACCACTAGATAAGATTCCTTAAGGTGAATAGTTTCCCAAATGGGGTCACTTTTTGGGGTCTTGTACAGTTTTGGCCCCGCAGGGGCTTTTGAAATGGGACATGGCACCAAAATACCATTCTAGCTAAATTTGAGCTCCAAATGGTGCTCTTTCCCTTCTAAGCTGTGCCATGGGTCCAAACAGCAGTGTATGACCACTTATGGGGTATTACCGGAATCAAGAGAAATTGCTTTTCAACATAGTGGGGTGCTTTTTCTCCTTTATTCCTTGTGAATATTGAAAATGTCCACGTTTTATCGGAAAACTTAGCTTTTCAAATTTCATGGCCTAATTTCACTAAATTCGGCAAAAAATCTGTGGGGTCAAAATGCTCCCTATACCCCTAGATAAAATTCCTTCAGGGGTGTAGTTTCCAAAATGGGGTCACTTTTGGGGCTTTCCACTGATTTGGTCCCGCAGGGGCTTTGCAAATGTGACATGGCACTGTAAAGCATTCCAGCAAACTTTGAGCTCCAAAAGCCAAATGGTGCTCCTTCCATTCTAAGCCTTGCCGTGGCTCCAAAAAGCAGGTTATGGGGTATTGCTGTGCTCAGTAGGAGGTTGCTTTACAAATTTTGGGGTGTTTTTTCTCCTTTATTGGGAAAAATGGAAAATCTGAGCTAAAACTACATTTTATTAGAAAAAAAACGTAGATTTTGAATTTTCACGGCCTAATTCCACTAAAGTCAGCAAAAAAACCTATGGGGTCAAAATGCTTACTATACCCCTCGATAAATTCCTTGAGGGGTGTAGATTCCAAAATGCGGTCACTTGTGGGGGGTTTCCACGGTTTTGTTCCCTCAGGGGCTTTGCAGATGCGACATGGCACCCGAAAACCATTGCAGCAAATCTTGAGCTCCAAAAGCCAAATGGCGCTCCTTCCCTTCTCAGAAATTTATTTTCAAATGTTGGGGTGTTTTTTGTCCTTTACGCCATGTAAAAATTGAAAATTTCAAAATTTTATTGGAATTTTTTTTTTAAGATTTTCATTTCACTAAATTCAGCAAAAACCGTGTGGGGTCAAAATGCTCACTATACCCCTTGATAAACTCCTTGAGGGGTGTAGTTTGACAAATGGTGTTTTTTTGGGAGTGTTTCCACTGTTTTGGCCCCACATGACCTCTCCAAACCTAAAATGGTGGCTAAAATATATTCTAATAAAAAGAAGGCCCCAAAATCCTCTAGGTGCTCCTTTGCTTCGGAGACCTGTGCACACTAGGGCCACATGTGGGATATTTATAAAAACTGCAGATTCTGGGCAATAAATATTGAGTTGCGTTTCTCTGGAACCCTCTGTTACAGAAGAAAAAAAAAAAAGGATTAAATATGTATTTCTGCAAAAAAGGACATTTGTAAATTTCACCCCTACTTTGCTTTCATTCTTGTGAAACACCTAAATAGTTAAGAAGCCTTCTTAATGTTGTTTTGAATACTTTGAGGGGTGGTTTTTTTTCAAAATGGGGTGACTTATGGGGGGTTTGTATTGTATGGACCCCTCAAAGCCACTTCACAACTGAACTGGTCCCTAAAAAATAGCCTTTTGAAATTTTCTTGAATATGTGAGAAATTGCTGCTAAAGTTCTAAGCCTTGTAACATCCTAGAAAAAGAAAAGAACGCTCAAAAAAACAATGCCAAAGTTATTACCACATAAAGTGACGTCAGATTTGAAAAAATCGGCTTAGTCTTCAAGGCCAAAACAGGCTATGTCCTGAAGGGGTTAAAAATGTTAATCCAAAAATGCAAATTTAACGGACCTACTAAACAATAAGTAATAAATGCCATAAAAATGCAGCAGATCCACCCCACCAGAACTAGCCCCAATTTTGCCCATTGGCTGTGTCTGATATAAGAGCTCAGACCAATCCAAGTGAATGGACGAGAGTGGCACGGTTTCAATAAAGCAGAACTTTTTATTATTTTAAAACCTCATAGAAGCCCTTTAAAGAATCTTATCGTAATAGTCAAAAATGATAAAGACCATGTGAAATTAGAAGTCATACGTACTTTCATACATAGACTTCTGGCTTGCCAGTGGAAAAGGTAAGAATTAGTCTTACCGGTAATTCCGTTACCTTGAGTCCCCCATGACGGCACACTAGGAGGATGATCCCTTGACCTCTGTAGGGACAGGAACATAGAGGTTAAAAGGGCCCCAACCCTCAGCCTCCCACCAGTGTGTACCATATCACTACACCGGAAGGAACTAGCTAATCCTAACGGTATGTTAATTTCACATACCACTAAGGAGGTAGGGTGGGTAAACGTATGTCGTCATGGGGGACTCAAGGAAACTGAATTACCAGTAAGACTAATTATTACTTTCAATTTCGTCCCCCATGACGGCACACTAGAAGAATACCAAATGAGATGGTTTAGGGTGGGACTACCGCCTGGAGTACTTTGCGGCCGAAGCCCAAGTCTCTACTGGATGAAAGGTCTAGCCTATAATGTTTTGCAAAGGTAAGGGAGCTAGTCCAAGTAGCTGCAGTAAAAATCTGGTCTAGCGAAGCTCCTCCCCTTTCTGCCCATGATGAAGCTGTGGATCTAGTGGAATGGGCCCTGATGTTTACAGGAACTGACTTTCCTTCAAGAGAATAACAAATCTTAATTGTTGTCTTTATCCATCTAGCAATGGTAGCTTTTGAGGTTTTCTGTCCTTTTCCCCCCTAAGGCCCTGTTCACACTGAGTTTTTTGCAGGAGGAAAATTCCTCCTGTAAAAACTGACCCTGGAGGTTTTCATGTTTGGGCCCTGTTCACACAGAGTTTTTTGCAGGAGGGGAAATTCCTCCTGTAAAAACTGACCCTGGAGGTTTTCATGTTTGATGTGGTTTTTGAAGTGGTTTTTGACGTGGTTTTTGAGGCGGTTTTCCAGGCTGTTTTTGCCGAGGTTTTCACACGCATGAGGCTGGGTTCACACAACCATGTTACGTCCATAATGTACGGAACGTATTTCGGCCGGAAGACCCGGACCGAAGACAGTGCAGGGAGCCGGGCTCCTAGCATCATAGTGATGTACGACGCTAGGAGTCCCTGCCTCTGCGTGGAACTACTGTCCCGTACTGTAATCATGATTACAGTACGGGACAGTTGTCCTGCAGCGAGGCAGGGACTCCTAGCGTCGTACATCACTATGATGCTAGGAGCCCGGCTCCCTGCACTGTCTTCGGTCCGGGTCTTCCGGCTGAAATACGTTCCGTACATTACGGACGTAACATGGTCGTGTGAACCCAGCCTGACATCCTTCTGTCAACGGATCTGTCACCATTGAAATGAATGGTGATGCAAACGGAACCTTCACACTTGCCTTTCCGTTGAGGGGTTCCCCTGACTGAAAGCACCGACGGAACCCCTCAGCAGAAACCACGCTGATGTGAACAGGCCCACATTAAAAAAAACATTGTTTTCTGTTTGCATCATCATTGACTTCAATGCTGATGGATCCGTTGCTAATGGGATTCCCTACACTGCGGTATTGGTTCAGTCGAAACGACAGAACCCTTTGCACAACGGGGACAAACAGAAACCATTAGCAACGGATCTGTCACCACTTCACACTTGCCTTTCCGTAGAGGGGTTCCCCTGACTGAAAGCACCGACGGAACCCCTCAGCGGAAACCACGCTGATGTGAACAGGCCCACATTAAAAAAAAAAAAGTATACTTACTTCTTGAATCAATTTCCCAACATCAATGTCCATTCGGTGGTACACCTCTGCTGTCGTCATTTCTGTTCCTGAAATGTTAAAAAAAAATAAAAAAGAGATGACATACATGAACAACTGCATAACAAAATAAAAAAATTAAAAATAAAAAAATTGAAAAAAAAAATCTAAAAAAAAATTTGAAAAAAATAAATGAAAAAAAAAAATCTAAAAAAAAAAATGCACAGCTCCATACATGTATAGCATGTATGGAGCATAGGAGCAATTGCACTTACTTGTATTCGATTTGGATGCAGGACTTCAGTTTTCTGTATCCCTGAGTTCTGTCCACGATGTTTTTCCGGCTCCACGAGCAGACAGGAAATGACAGCCCCTTGCTGGGCTGGACTAGCAGCAGGAGACGACTCCTGCAAGAAACTCCTCCAAAACACTCGGCAATATACTCGTCAGAAAACACCTCACTAGTTCGAGGTGTTTTTTGACGTGTCCCCATTGCTTTCAATGCGGTTTTGGACGCGGAAACCGCATCAAGAAGGGTCATGTCCCTTCTTTTTGCCGCGAGGCGTTTTTTTTACTCGCGGTAAAAAAATGCCTCCGTCTCCCATTGAAATCAATGGGAGTCATTTTGGGTCGTTTTTGGCGCGTTTTCCGCGTCAAAAAACGTGTCAAAAAACTCTGTGTGAACAGGGCCTAAATTGGACCAGGAGGTTTGAATCTTTCTGCCAATCTGCCGTAACCTGTAAATATTGTAAGACTGCCCTTCTAACATCAAGAGAATGAAATTTCTCTTTTTGAGTCCTGGGGTCTTGACAAAATGAAGGAAGGACAATCTTGCAATCTCTATGAAAATCTGATACGACCTTTGGAAGGAAATTAGGATCCAGCTTTAGTACTATACTATCATCCGTTATACTAAGGTATGATTCATCTGTGGATAGCGCCTGTATTTCCCCAAGTCTCTTTGCTGTGGTTATTGCTATTGGAAAGGAAACTTTAACCCCTTCCCTCTTTAGCCACTTTTGACCTTCCTGACAGAGCCTCATTTTTCAAATCTGACATGTTTCACTTTATGTGGTACTAACTTCGGAATGCTTTAACCTATCCAAGTGATTGAGATTTTTTTCTCGTGACACATTGGACTTTGTTACTGGCAAAATTTGATCGATCCATTCAGTATTTAAAATGTGGAAAAACACCAAAATTTAGCGAAAAATTGCAAAAATTAGCATTTTTCTAAATTTAAATGTATCTGCTTGTAAGACAGGCAGTTATACCACACAAAATAGTCGCTAATTAACATCCCCCATATGTCTACATTAGATTGACAGTTTTTTGAACATCCTTTTATTTTTCTATGACGTTACAAGGCTTAGAACTTTAGCAGCAATTTCTCACATTTTCAAGAAAAATTCAAAAGGCTATTTTTACAGGGGCCAGTTCAGATGTGAAGTGGCTTTTAGGGCCTTATATATTAGAAACCTCCAAAAAGTCACCCCATTTTAAAAACTTCACCCCTCAAAGTATTCAAAACAGCATTTAGAAAGTTTCTTAACCCTTTAGACGTTTCACAGGAATTAAACCAAAATAGAGGTGAAATTTACAAATGTAATTTTTTGTTGTTGCAGAAATTATTTTATTTTTTTTAAACTCGTTTTATTGAACCTCAAGCTTGCAACAGAGAATACACAATGTTTAAGGCAGATCATACATCAACGAATTAGAATAATTACATGTTAGTCAGGTTAATTTAGAACAACACAAAATACATTTCAGGCATTATATCTGACCCACACGTCGGCAACTTATACATATGACATCAGGCAATTGACTTCCAAATATACATACACTTACAAGAAAGATGCAAAAAGAGTATTACACAGTATTCAAGTGCATTATTCAAACATTTCTCACTCCCCTCCCTCCCTTTACAATCTATGTGAGAGAGATTGCATATTATTTCCTGGGTCCAATGTCTCAGATGATGATAGCCACCCATCCCAAATCTTCCCAAACTTATGGTCACATTTCCTATTCCTATACACCACTCTCTCAAACGGGATGGCTTGATTAACCAAAGATTTCCATTGTGTAAGCGTGGGGGGCCTGTCTGCCATCCATCTCAAGGCTATAGCTTTCCTAGCTAGGAACAAAGTTTCCCTAATAAATACTCGATTGTGGAATGGCCAATTCTCCTCCCGCTACAGTCCCAGCAAACAAATTTCGGGTGTCTTGGGTATAGGCACCGATACAATGCCATTCAAAACCTCGAGTACCCCATCCCAAAAGGAGCTAATACACTGACAGCTCCAAATAAGATGTATGAAGTTTGCCCCCGAGGAGTGACATCTATGACATTCTGTATGAGGCATCCTACCCATACGGTACAGACTAGTTGGTGTAATAGAACACTGGTGTATTATATACAATTGGGTCAGTCTATTATTAACGGAAGGAGATACCAATAAATGAGATTCCAGGGCCTCTGACCAATCTTCCTCAGACAAATCTGGGATAACGGTCTGCCATGCCGACTGCACAGGGAGGGCACTCGACTCGGTTTTTGCATTCAAGAGGTGAGTGTATATTGCCGAAATAATACCCTTGGGTCCCTGTGTCTTCAGAACTCCAATCATTGGGAACTTTGAAAGACACGGGGACTGTTGTAAGTACCTGAAAAACTGGGTACGATGTAAATTATAGCCCTCCATCATCTGAATAAATGATAACAACACATTGTATTTATAAATATCCCCAAAACACAGAACTCCTTTGGACTTCCAAAACTCAGACCCCTCCAATGTGTGTAAGTGCGGGAACATGGGATTTCCCCACAACGGTGTCCCCTCCTCCAGATCCCCAAAGCCACACAGCAGCTTAGCTGCCTTCCACACCTGATGAGCTAGTCTGTGAAGTAGAAGCAGTTTCCCTCTGAACAGAGTGGGGTTCTCCAGTACAGTCCACAGGACAGATACTCCCAGCACCTGACCTAAAGCATAATCGGGGAAGGATTCTGTGCCCTGCTCAAGCCATTCCTTCAAAAACCGCAGTTGACCACTCAAAAAGTAAATGTAAAAATATTTATGCAAATGAGCCTTTCTTATGTACAACTGGGCATGTTTAAAGTTATGTCCAACTGGGCGTGTATTGTGTGTGTACGTTTTTACTTGTTTTACTAGTTGGGCGTTGTGAATAGAAGTGTATGATGCTGACTAATCAGCATAATCCACTTCTCTTCGTTACCACCCAGCTTCTGGCAGTGCACAGACATACAGCATGTACTCGCTCATCCGACGCGATGAAGTTCCTGTGGGAGGAAGTGAGTGATGTCACAGCGTGATCTCGCGAGGACAAGCTGTGTGTCTGTGCACTGCCAGAAGCTGGGTGGTAACGAAGAGAAGTGGATGATGATGATTAGTCAGCATCATACACTTCTATTCACAACGCCCAGCTAGTAAAACAAGTAAAAACGCCAAGATGTACACACACAATACACGCCCAGTTGGACATAACTTTAAACACGCCCAGTTGTACATAAGAAAGGCTCATTTGCATAAATATAAAAATGGTCATAACTTGGCCAAAAATGCTCGTTTTTGAAAAAAAACAAAAACGTTACTGTTATCTACATTGCAGCGCCGATCTGCTGCAATAGGAGATAGGGGTTTGAAAATCTGGTGACAGAGCCTCTTTAAGATGTAGCAAATATAATCTGCCCGCCTGTTGCCAGTGTATTCTATTCTCCTCAGAAGGCTCATCAATGAACGCCCTTTCCAGGTCTTTGCAAGTCGTGGCCAATCTATCCTCCTCTACCCGTGACGTTTTTTTAATGAAAGAAATAGTGGACCTCAGACACCCCCTTAAATATGCCTTAAACGTATCCCACTTGAGCAGAATGTCAGTCTCTTCACCATGAATGTCAAAAAATTGAGTTAACTGGTCAGGAATGCAGTCATTAGGCCCAATCAAGGACAGCCAAAATGGATGAACTCTCCAATTCAGTTTACTAGCCTGTCGATGACACTAACGAAATGTCGCCCGCAGGGGCGCATGATCCGAAGCGCTAGGAGGAGCATAGTCAATGTCAGACACCCTAGGGCCTAAAGAGGTTGAGCCAAACATATAAATCAATTCTGGATAACGCCCCCCCTAGCAGGGGTAAAGCATGATAACCCTTAAGATTGGGGATGTCTCAGTCTCCACAACTCCACCCATCCCATCTCATCTGCCAATCGTTGCCGGCTCGAAGAGGAGTTCAGCTCCACATCACCGTTCTGGGATATACATTTATCAAGAGTCGGATTCAGTAAAAGATTAAAATCTCCCATACACAGTACCTTAGCGTCAGGATAATTAGAAACAAAATTAATTGCTAACTGTAGGATTGACAGGTTTGCCGGAGGCGGATTATATATCCCCATGATCACAAAGGACACACAATTAAGATATGCATGGACAAAGACATATCTACCCTCCGTGTCTTTCACCGTCTTGGTCACACTCCATCTCACCGACCGGTGGACTAGTATAGAAACCCCTCGAGAGTATGACGTATGCCACGAGTGCTCCGCCCATTGAACCCAGGGTTTGTTTAAACGATTAACAGTATCGGCCGTTAGATGGGTCTCCTGAAGACACAGTATGGGTGGTCCAAATTCCCGCACATGTGCAAATACCGTAATTCTCTTACGGGGGGTACCCATGCCTCTAATGTTCCATGACATCACTCTCAGGTCAGCCATGAAAACACACCCACATATGTAATACAGGAATCTTCCCCACTTAGCCTCAGCATGGAGTACAAGGCATCAATTAAAAACGTAATACGCTGACAATGTATTAAGTATATAGCAAGCATGTTAACTCTTATCCAACAGAACAAAACTTCCCCCTTCGGGGGCTTCCATGAGAGGGGTCCCCTCCCATGGGCAAACTTATCAGTAACCCATAAAGGTATAAGTGTAACTGGTATACCATGACTGACGGTTACGGGGTATCTGTGCATACAATTAAAGATGTGAAATGTAAGCTACACAGAAATAATCAGCAACAGCAACCCAAATTTCCCCCGCTATCACACATCAGACCTCTTCATAAGTTCGACAGGATACACCGGACAGTCCATAAGATGAAAGGGTGCATCGACCTCCCGGTGACCTGGACATGCGGCACCGCAACAAATTCTGTAGATTACAGGCGGCCATTATCGGTCACTTGGTTCCCCTGGTCGCATAGACAGCCATTCCTCAGCTTCCCTCGGATCTCCAAAGAAAACCGCCTTCCCGCCATCAATTATGCGTAGACGAGCCGGATAAGCCATCAAATAGGATCTTCCTCTTAACAGCAATAAATGTAGCACGTTTTTTCTGCAGTTGAGCTGAAGAATCTGGAAACAAGAGCACCTGGGAATTCTCGTACTGGATATTGGGGTGCTTGCGAGCCATTTGCAATATCAGATCCCGATCCTTCCAATTGAGTAAACGTGCCAATAATGGCCTTGGCGGCATGCCGGGCTGAGGTGGTCGCGCCGGTACTCTGTCTGCTCGTTCCACCGCAAATGCTGCTGAAAATTGTGCCTCTGGGAAGGTGGTCCGGAACCACTGCTCAATAAAGGTGCCATGTACAGCTCCTTCCACTCGCTCCGGCAAACCAATGATTCTGACATTATTCCTACGCGAACTATTCTCCAAATCGTCACACTTCTGCTGCCATATTTCCACTTTGGCCTCCACAGCCGATAATCTTGCAGGGATACGTAGATTAGCATCTTCAATGGCGGAAATTCTATGTTCCGTTTCCTTTACCCTTTCCCTGAGCTTCTGTACATCATGGCGCAGCAGGCCGAGATCCACTCTCACCTCCTCTATCTTCCCGGTCAGCGAAGTACTAGAGAGATTTATAGCCTGCAACAGTTGTTCATATACCTGTTGCAGAGTCAGTTCTGGGCCAGGTTCCGTCTCCTCAGGCTGTGTCGTGCTTGCACTCGGACCGCGTGGTGGCCTGGAACGCTCTGCCGGAGATGCTGCGGCACCATTTTGCGAGCTGTCCCTGGCGAAATCCTTCAATTTCTCCGCCGCTGAAGTGCCTTTCGTGGGGCCCATCGGTGCCATGACTCAGTACCCCTCCGGTAAGCTGTCTAGAGGTCTGGTAGTCTCAGGATAATAGGCAGGATATCAAGTATAGCGGGTTACCCGACGGAGCTCTCACTCAGCACGTCTTCTCATGTTGCCTGATGACCACGCCCCCGCAGAAATTCATTTTTAATCCATTGTTTTCTGTAACACAAAGTTTTACCAGAGAAACGCAACTCAATATTTATTGCCCAGGTTCTGCAGTTTTAGGAAATATCCCACATGTGGCCCTAGTGTGCTAATGGACTGAAGAACCATCCTCATAAGCAATGGAGTAGGTAGAGGATTTTGGGCCTCCTTTTTATTAGAATATATTTTAGGCACCATGTCGGGTTTGAAGGGCTCTTTCGGTGCCAAAACAGTGGAAATACCCCAAAAGTGACCCCATTTGGGAAACTACACACCTTAAGGAAATTATCTTATCTAGGGGTATAGTTAGCATTTTGACGCCACAGGTTTTTTGCAGACATTATTGGAAGTAGGCCGTGAAAATTAAAATCTACATTCTTTCAAAGAAAATGTAGGTTTAGCTATATTTTTTTCTCATTTCCACAAGGACTAAAGGAGAAAAAGCAGCGCAAAATTTGTAAAGCAATTTCTCCCAAGTAAAACAGTACCCCATATGTGGTAATAAATGGTTGTTTGGACACACGGCAGGGCTTAGAAGGGAAAGAGCGCCATTTGGCTTTTGGAGCTCAAATTTAGCAGGAACGGTTTGTGGAGACCATGTCACATTTGCAGAGCCCCTGAGGGGACAAAACAATGAAAACGCCCAAAAAGTTACTCCATTTAGGAAACTACACCCCTTGAGGAATTTATTTAGGGGTTTAGTTAGCATTCTGATCCCTCAGGTGTTTCATAGAATTTATTAGAATTGGGCAGTGAAAATAAAAACAATCCTTTCTCTTCAATAAGACGTAGCTTTAGCTCAAAATCTTTTCATTTTCTCAACAAATAAAGGAAAAAAAGAACCCCAACATTTGTAAAGCAACTTCTCTGGAGTACGGAAACACCCCATATGTGGTCATAAACTGCTGTCTGGGTACATGGCAAGGAACAGAAGAGAAGGAGTGGCATTTGGAGCACAGATTTTGCTGGATTGGTTTCTTGACACCATGTCGCTTTTGCAAAGCCCCTAAGGTACCAGTACAGTGGAAACTACCCAAAAGGGACTCCATTTGTGATACTACACCCCTTGAGGAATTAATCTAGGGGTGTAGTAAGCATTTTGACCCCACATCTGTTTCATAGATTTTATTTGAATTGGGCAGTGAAAATAAAAATAATTTTTTTTTTCCAATAAGACGTAGCTTTAGCACAAAATTTTGAAGCAATTTCTCCCGAGTATGGTAATACCCCATATGTGGTTCTAAACTCATTTTTGGGCACACGGCAGAGCTCAGAAGGGAAGGAGTGCCATTTGGCTTTGCGTACAGATTTTTCTGGATTGGTTACTAGTCGCTATGTAGCATTTGCAAAACCCCTGTGGGACCAAAACAGTGGAAACCGCCAAAAGTGACCCCCATTTTGGAAACTATTCACCTAGGGGTGTAGTGGGCATGTTAACCCTGCAGGTGTTTTGCCTAAATTAGTGTGCACTCGATATTGCAGAGTGAAAATGGGATTTTTCAATAGATGTGCCAATATGTGGTGCCCAGCTTGTGCCACCATAAGACAGCTCCCTAATTATTATGCTGTGTTTCCCGGTTTTAGAATCACCCTACATGGGGCCCTAATCTTTTGCCTGGACATTTGACAGCGCTCAGGAGTGAGAGAATACCATGCGAAATTGAGGCCTAATTTGGCCATTTACACAGAATTGGTTCACAATTGCAGAGGCGCAGATGGAAAATAATAAAAGAAACCCCCCAGAAGTGACCTTATTTTAGACACTACACCCCTCAAGGCATTTATTAAGGGGTATAGTGAGCATTTTCACCCCACAGGTCTTTTCCATAAATAAATGCGCTGCGTATGGTGCAAAGTAAAAATTTACATTTTTCCCCAGATTTGCCAATTCAGTGGCAAGTATGTCGTGCCCAGCTTATGCCACTGTAGACACACCCCAAAAATTGTTAAAAGGGTTCTCCCGGGTATGGTGGTGCCATATATGTGGAAGTAAACTGCTGTTTGGGCACGCTGTAAGGCTCAGATGGGTGGGAGCGCCATTTGGCTTTTGAAGTGTAGATTTTGCTTGGTAGTAGTTTTGTTTGAGTATTACTGGTGTTTCCGTTTATAATGTGGGGGCATAATTAAGCTGGGCAGAGTACATCAGGGGCATAGTCAGGTGGTATAATAATGGGGTAAACAATAAAATAATCCAAAGATGTGTATTACGCTGTGAAGCAATCATTTCTGCCCAGGCCGCTGTCGGACTGATAAACGGTGTCTTTACTTATCTCCCTTTTGGTCCACACTCCGCACCTTGGGGAATTTTGCTAGGAGGTGTTATCCTGGTAGAATACGGGCGCTCTCGCTTCTAGCAGATATGTTTGGGCCACGATAAATCGCCTCTTCAAACAGACAAAACGTTCCCCTCTGATCTGCACAACTACGTATTTTTTATTTCCTGACTTATGGAAGCCTTAACGAATTTTATATTTTCCATAGACGTAATGGTATGAGGGCTGTTTTTTTGCGAGACGAGCTGTAGTTTTTATTGGTACCATTTTGGAGTACACGCGACTTTTTGATCACTTTTTATCCTAATTTTTGAGAGGCAAGGTGACCAAAAAACATCAATTCTGGCATTGTTTTTAAAGGGTTTTTCGTTATACAGCGTTCACCATGCGTTATAAATTGCATGTTAACTTTATTCTGCGGGTCAGTCAGATTTCGGCGATGCCTAATTTATAGCACTTTTTTATGTTTTACAACTTTTTGCTCAATAAAATAACTTTTGTAAAAAGAATGTATTTTTTCTGTCGCCATGTTGTGAGAGCCATAACGTTTTAATTTTTTCGTCGACTGACCTGTATGAGGGCTTGTTTTTTGCGAGACGAGCTATAGTTTTTATAGGCACCATTTTTGGCGACTTTTTGATCACTTTTTATTTCAATTTTTGTAGGGCAAAGTGACCAAAAAAACTGAAATTCTGGATTTTTTACGCCGTTCACCGCGTGGAATAAAGTTTTATAGTTTAGACCATAACGTTTGCAGCGATACCAAATATGTATGGTTTATTTATTTTTTTCAATAATAAAGGACTTGATAAGGGAAAAAGGGCGATTGTTTTATTTTATTACTTAAAACTTTTATTATATTTTTTACAACTTTTTTTTCACATTTTTTTTTCACTTTACTTTAGTCCCTTTAGACTTGAAGGTCCAACTGTAAAAAAAAAATTCTAATACAATGCACTACCCACGTAGTGCAATGTATTAGATCTATCAGTCATTTGCTGACAGCAAGCCAATTAGGCTTCGCCTCCGAGCGGGGCCTAATCGGCTTCCGTAATGGAAAACAGGAGGCCATTGTTAGGTCTCTTGGTGTCATAATAGCAGTTGGCAGTCGTGCGATTGCAGGGCACAGCTGGCAATCCGCTAGCAACCACAAAGATGCAGCGATCGCTGCATCTGAGGGATTAATGGCAGGGATCGGCGCTAGCTCCGATTCCTGCCGTTACAAGTGGATGTCAGCTGTAACATACAGCTGATATCCACCGCTGATGACGCCGGCTCATCTCCTGAGCCGGCGCCATATTGCCGGCGGCTACGGAGGTCTTTCAGTTGGAAGTTTTCCGTGCTAGGCACACCGGGAGGCCAGTATTAAGCCTCCGGTTGCCATTGCAGCCACCGACACCCCGGCGATTTCATTGCTGGGTGTCGATGAGCTGCAAACACCTTAAAGAGGCTCTGTCACCAGATTTTGCAACCCCTATCTCCTATTGCAGCAGATCGGCGCTGCAATGTAGATAAGAGTAACGTTTTTGTTTTTTTTTAAACGAGCATTTTTGGCCAAGTTATGACCATTTTTATATTTATGTAAATGAGGCTTTCTAAAGTACAACTGGGCGTGTTTAAAGTAAAAGTACAACTGGGCGTGTATTGTGTTCGTTACATCTGGGCGTTTTTACTTCTTTTACTAGCTGGGCGTTGTGTATAGAAGTATCATCCACTTCTCTTCACAACGCCCAGCTTCTGGCAGTGCAGACACAGCGTGTTCTCGAGAGATCACGCTGTGACGTCACTCACTTCCTGCCCCAGGTCCTGCATCGTGTCGGACGAGCGAGGACACATCGGCACCAGAGGCTACAGTTGATTCTGCAGCAGCATCAGCGTTTGCAGGTAAGTAGCTACATCGACTTACCTGTAAACGCCGATGCTGCTGCAGAATCAAATGTAGCCTCTGGTGCCGATGTGTCCTCGCTCGTCCGACACGATGCAGGACCTGGGGCAGGAAGTGAGTGACGTCACAGCGTGATCTCTCGAGAACACGCTGTGTCTGCACTGCCAGAAGCTGGGCGTTGTGAAGAGAAGTGGATGATACTTCTATACACAACGCCCAGCTAGTAAAAGAAGTAAAAACGCCCAGATGTAACGAACACAATACACGCCCAGTTGTACTTTAGAAAGCCTCATTTACATAAATATAAAAATGGTCATAAAACGTTACTCTTATCTACATTGCAGCGCCGATCTGCTGCAATAGGAGATAGGGGTTGCAAAATCTGGTGACAGAGCCTCTTTAAATGTAGTGATCGCTTTTGACGGCTGCATTTAAGGGGTTAATGGCGGGGAACGAAGCTAACTTCGGTCCCCGCCGTTACAGCAGGATGTCAGCTGTGAGATACAGCTGACATCCAGGGATGATGGCACCGACTCAGCTTCTGAGCCGATGCCAATGCATTTGTCATAAGTATACGACATTCTGCGGGAAGCACTGGCTTTCCATGTCATATACTTACGACAAATGTCGGGAAGGGGTTAAGGGACAAGTGTTTGATGTCTATGTTTTTGATTGGTTAAAAGGGGGGTCTTGTTAGGGACCTGAGGACAACGCTGAGCTCCCATTGCAGGGATGATTGTCTAATGGTCGGCCTTAGTCTTGGGGCTGCACACATGAATCTTTTCACCCACCTGTGTTCTGACAGTTGGGTGTCAAAAAACATACTAATGGCTGAGACCTGTACTCTGAGGGTGCTGGGTCTAAGACCTAGATCCAGCCCCTGTTGCAAAAAGTCCAAAATCTGCTGGATGATTCTGGTCCGGGGGTTGGTCTCCACACCAGGAAGTAAATTTTTTCCAAATCTTGAGATAAATTGCATTAGTAACTTGTTTACGACTAGCTTTTAGGGTTAATACCTTCTGGGATAAACCCCTTTATTTGAGCAGTGCCCCTTCAGGACCTAGGATGATAAGCGAAGGTTCAGGTGTCGTAAAAGCCCCTGTACTAATAGATCTTGTTTTAAAGGAAGTTCTATGTGATCTTCCAGTGGCAAATCCCTCAGGATTGTAAACCAGGCCTTTTTTGGCCAGAATGGATCAAAATGAGTTTTAGATCTTCTGTGTAAAGCTATTGAAGGATCCTTGATATCAGCGGGAGTGGTGGAAAGGTGTATGCTAGATCCATGTCCTAAGGCTGAGATAGAGAATCTATGCCTAGGGGACGATCCTGGGGGTTTAGAGAGAAGAGCTCTGTTTTGGAATTAAATTTTTTTCTCAAACAGGTCCACTTGAGGAACCCCCATAGCCGTGTGATCTGAAGAAAGACATTCTGATTTAGAGACCATTCACCCAGATCTGTTTTTCCTGCTGAGAAAACCCACCTCCGTATTCTCCAAGCCTCTTAGGTGGATGGCTGATAGAAAAAGCAGGTTTTCCTCTGCCCAAAAGAATATTCTTTGAGACATTGAGAGCAGGGTGGGAGACCTGGTACCCCACTGGTGTTTCAGAAAAGATACTGTCGTCATGTTGTCTGATAGTATCTTGACATGGTTGTTCTGCAAGGTGAAGGAACATGACTTCAGAGTCTCCTAGACTGCTGTTAGTTCTCTAATTTGGGGATCGAGCCGCTATGGTCGGTGGCCAAGTCCCCTCAATATAACCGTCTGGGAGTTTGGCTCTTCAACCATTTTTGCTTGCATCTGTCAGGACTAGGATTGCTGGAGACTGATGCCAAATTACATCCCTCCTGAGGTTTGAGTGATCTGTTAACCAATATAGGGAAGTTTTTATCTTCTGAGGTATCTTTATCTTCAGATCTAGGGAGAACATTTTTTTGTCCCACGAGGAAAGCATCCACCTGTGGTCGGGAATGGTTTTGGCAAAAGGCCACCGACTTGACCTAGTATACTCATTGCCGCTCTTATTTTGGAAGAGGTGGCTTTTTGAAAATTCCTGATATTGGAGATTTTAGTCCTTTTTTCTCCCGGTAACAAGGACATCTGTAGGGTAGAGTCCAGCGTGCCCCCTAGAAATTTCATCCGAGTGTCTGGAATCAAGTTTGATTTTTGATAGTTTATGATCCAACCTAGTTCTGCTAGTTGGCTTGTCACTAGCTTTACCTGAGCGGAAACAATCTTCTGGGTCTCTGCTGTAATCAGGCAGTCGTTCAGATAGGAGACTATAATAATTCCCTGTCTGCGGAATGAAGTTATCACTTCTATCATTTTTGTAAATACCCTTGGAGCAGATGAAATTCCAAAGGGGAGGGCTGTAAATTGGTAATGGACCACCTGGCCCGTCAAGTCCTTTACTGCAAACCTAAGGAATTTTTGCGAGGAGGGATGAATGGGGATGTGGTAGTAAGCGTCCTTACTCTAAGGTGCACATGTAAGCCCCTCTCTTTATTAAGGGAGTGGTGGATGCTATTGATTCCATCTTGAACCTCCTTTAAATTATCCCATTGTTGAGAGGTTTCAGGATTATTATTAGCCTGTATGAACGGTCTGGCTTTTTTAAAAATAAGAAATAGGGAGGAGTAGTGACCCTCTTCCGCCTGATCCTGTGGTACCGGAGATATTACTCCTCTCTGGAGTAGGTTTCGGACGTTGTCTAACATCTGATTTCTTAGAAATTGTGAGGGTTATGTTGTCAGAACAAACCTCTTCGGAGGAAGGGTTGAAAATTCTACACGGTAGCCGTTTCTTTTGTCTAGGATCCATTTGTTCTGGGTGATGTTGCTCCATAGACTAGAATTTTAACAACCTTCCTCCGACCTTGACGTCATGGTCTGTTTTCCTGTCTATTCGGGTTGAGCAAGAAGCCTCTTCCTCTCCCCCCTTTTGGATAACTCCAATGACCGGTCTTTCCTTTCCCTCTATAGCTTTCACTCTTGGGTCTTTGGGAACAAAAGGGAAACTTCCTTTTAATTGGCTTAGCCTCTGGAAATCCCTTTTTCCTATCTGCTGCCTTCTCTAGGATCTTGTCTAGGTTTGGGCCGAAACCGTATTCCCCCTAAAAAGGGATGTTACAAAAGCCTATTTTTTTAATGGGTGTCCCCCCCCCCCCACTCTGCCAGTATCTTAACCACAGAGATCTTCTCGCGGCGTTAGTGAGGGCCCCTTCCTTGGCTGCGAACCTGATGCATTCTGCCGAGGCATCTGCCAGAAACCCTGTAGCTGCTTTTAGGAGAGGAATTAACTCTGCTAATTGGTCCCTGGGCATCTTTACCTTGAGGTGGTTCTCTATCTCCCCTAACCAAACAAATCGGGTTCTAGCTACTGAAGTGGCTGCTATGTTAGTCTTCATGTTAAACAGCGATGTTTCCCAGACTTCTGATCCATGGGGGTCTGTTAACTGAGCAGAATCTTCAAATGGCAAGGATGTTTGTTTAACCACCTTTGCCAACTGAATATCTACTTTAGGGATCTCGTCCCAGATGCCTGTATCCTCTTTATCAAAAAGGAGGTGATTCTTAAATTAACGGGAGACTCCCAGCCTTCTTTCTGGGTCCTTCCATTCTTCATTTATTAACTCATTTTCATTAATAGGAAAAACATGTTTCTTCCTTGATTTTGACCACCAAACATCTGGTCTTGGATTGATTTTTGTTTTGCAACCTCCTCGATATTCATTGTACCCCTGATTGCCTTTAGTAAATCATGAATATCCACAGTGGAAAAAATAATATTTCTTGTCATTGTCCAGATCTCCTTCAGGATCTAATGTCCACAATTCGTCTATGTCCTCTGGATTCTTAAAAGAACAAGAGGCCACTTCAGTGTCTGAATCAGATGGGGGTTCGTTCACTAACTTTGCCTTTTTATACGGGGGAGGAGTGGCCACGTATTGAGGCAGTATAGATGATCGGGAGGATTGTACTTCCTCTCTAATCATGGAATGTAAGTCATCCATAAGGGAAGGCTGTTCATCCTTGATTAGTTTATTAATGCATGATGAACATAACTGTTTTTTGCATTAGTCTGCCAGCTTCTTAGAGCATGTAACACACTTTTTGGATCTTCTAAGCTCCCCATGCTTAGGTTTTTGGAATCCCTCTTTCTCCACCTAATAAATGAGAGGGAGACCCAGCTAGTATAGCTTACATTTAACATGGCAGGTATTATCCATGGGGAAAAAAACCTCACGGTAGATAGGCAGGAGACCTCAGAATCTGTAAACTGGGACCCCACCATATCGGCAGCAGGAACGGACATGCTGGGAAACACAGACCTCCGAGCAGGATGCATGTAGGAAATCTGTACTGAACACAACGGTCTTTTACATGTTCTGCATTCCTGATGTAGTCCCCGCTTGCGACGTCACTTCCGTCCGCGTGGTCGTCTGAAGCCACTTCCAGCGGATGTTGGCCGTCTGGCTGAAACTCCACGTGGGTAGGAACGCCGGTGGAAGGGATACACTCCGTCCAGCCTTAGTCTCACGGGACCGCAGGCGGACGGGTGGTTATCTTCAACAAGGGGAGGGAAACCCTTAGGTACGCTCCCCCCCAAGTGGAATTCCAATGGGAAGGAGACCCCCGATCCTGACCTCCACATCGAAGGTTAGAACTTGCTTCAAATCCAGCCCCCCTTAGGGGAAGGGGATCCTCTTCATCCTGACTCTGGTGGGATGCGGAGGGTGTGGCCCTTTTAACCTCTCTCAGTTCCTGTCCCTACAGAGGTCAAGGGATCATCCTCCTAGTGTGCGGTCATGGGGGACGATATGGAAATAATGGATTGCATTAATCTAGAAGAATGTTGGTATATTTAGCTAGTTTTGGATCCATTTAGTCTACTAATACTGGAAGCTAAAATGTTATGCTGCCAGAAGAAACTTTAGCTTTACAGGTCTCATATTTGAGGGATTCAAATTCAATGAAAATAAAAATTAACAGAATGTGGAAAAATCAAATTCTTGGAATAGGTAGGAGGCCTGACACCAAGTAGCATAAGATAGATGGTAGAATACATATCAGTTTTGAAAACGAGACCCTGAACATTACCATTCAAGCTCTCTATCTTGATAAATATGGGCCTCTGACCCTTTAATGGCATCTTGGTGTGCAGTCAGTTGTGTGTTCATATGGTAAATTGACATAACTAACAAAAACAGAAGATGTTTTACAACTTCCAATAGTCCCTTCACGAAACGCTATTCAATAATGCAAACAAACAAACTATCAGATATGGCTAGCCCCACTAGATTCTAATGTATATTCCCAAAATAATGCAGTGTCTGCAGAAGATCACACAACAGATATTTTCAGATCTATCAATACCTATACCAGACTGTGAAGACTACTAGTATATCCAGAAAATGAAACACACATAGCACAAGTCATGTACCATGACAATATAAAATAAACTTTATTGAAATATACATAACACATTGGCCATCAAAATATAAAAACAATATAGCACACAGTTAAAAAGGAGAGTATGGAGGAGCTGCGTGAATAATCCAATATTATTTTGAGTACCCCTTGAGAAAGCTGACGGCGAAACGTGCGTCGGGGGCGGTCAGTGTGGAGTGTTCCTGCGTGCTTCCTATCATGCAGTCCATGGGTTTGTGCAATATCCTTTATTTATAAAGCATGGTCTTTGTTTTGGGTGCAACTTGGAGCTCTAGCTGTATACTTTTATATGCATGCACAATTGTGTGCTCTTCGGTCAGGTGCTAAATATATTTATGTGCTTCTGTTGTCCAAATACTTGATCTATATGATTATCTTTTCTATAGATATCTGCATTTGTTACCACATCACAGGATGTTTTTAGTATGGTAGCATTTATATTGGATTATTCACGCAGCTCCTCCATACTCTCCTTTTTAACTGTGTGCTATATTGTTTTTATATTTTGATGGCCAATGTGTTATGTATATTTCAATAAAGTTTATTTTATATTGTCATGAGTGCAACCACTAATTTCCAATATTACAAACAAATTATAAATGTTAGAAAATCTCAGCGAACAACATTCTCTTTTTCATTGAAAATGCAGTGCATGCTTAACCCCTTCAGGACACAGCCCGTTTTGGCCTTCAGGAAGCAGCCAATTTTTTCAAATCTGATAGGTTTCACTTTATGTGGTAATAACTTCGGAATGCTTTTACCTATCCAAGCGATTCTGAGATCGTTTTCTCGTGAGACATTGGACTTTATGTTACTGGCAAAATTTGCCCGATACATTAAGTATTTAATTGTGAAAAACACCAAAATTTAGCGAAAAATTGCAAAAATTAGCATTTTTCTAAATTTATATGTATCTGCTTGTAAGACAGATGGTAATACCACACAAAATTGTTGCTAATTAACATCCCCCATATGTCTACTTTAGATTGGCATTGTTTTTTGAACATCCTTTTAATTTTTCTATGACATCACAAGGCATAGAACTTTAGCAGCAATTTCTCACATTTTCAAGAAAATTTCAAAAGGCTATTTTTACAGGGGCCAGTTCAGTTGTGAAGTGGATTTTAGGGCCTTATATATTAGAAACCCTCGATAAGTCACCCCATTTTAAAAACTTCACCCCTCAAAGTATTCAAAACAGCATTTAGAAAGTTTCTTAACCCTTTAGATGTTTCACAGGAATTAAGGCAAAGTAGATGTGAAATTTTCAAATTTCTTTATTTTTTTGCAGAAATTCATTTTTCATCTATTTTTTTTGTAACACAGAAAGTTTTACCAGAGAAACGCAACTCAATATCTATTTCCCAGATTCTGCAGTTTTTAGAAATACCCCACATGTGGCCCTAGTGCACTTATTGACTGCAGCACAGGCCTCAGAAACAAAGGAGCACCTAGAGGATTTTGGGGCCTCCTTTTTTATTAGAAAATATTTTAGGCACCATGTCGGGTCTGAAAGGCTCTTGCGGCGCCAAAACAGTGGAAATCCCCCAAAAGTGACCCCATTTCGGAAACTATACCCCTTGAGGAAATTATCTAGGGGTATAGTGAGCATTTTGACCCCGCAGGTTTTTTGGAGAAATTATTGGAAGTAGGCCGTGAAAATGAAAATCTACATTCTTTCAAAGAAAATGTAGGTTTAGCTAATTTTTTCTAATTTCCACAGGGGCTAAAAGGAGAAAATGCACCACTACATTTGTAAAGCAATTTCTCCCGAGCAAAACAGTACCCCACATGTGGTGATAAACGGTTGTTTGGACACACGGCAGGGCTTAGAAGGGAAAGAGCGACATTTGGTTTTTGCAGCTCAAATTTATCAGGAATGGTTTGCGGAGACCACGTCGCATTTGCAAAGCCCCTAAGGGACCAAAACAGTGAAAACACCAAAAAAGTGACTCCATTTAGGAAACTACACCCCTTGAAGAATACATCTAGGGGTGTAGTGAGCATTTTGAACCCACAGGGGTTTCATAGATTTTATTAGAATTGGGCAGTGAAGATAAAAAAAAAAAACTTTTTTTCCAATAAGACGTAGCTTTAGCTAAAAAAAATTCATTTTCTCAACAAATAAAGGAATTAAAAAAAAACAACATTTGTAAAGCAACTTCTCTGGAGTACGGCAATACCCCATTTGTGGTCATAAACTGCTGTTTGGGCACACGGCAAGGATCTGAAGAGAAGGAGCGCCATTTGGCTTTTGGAGCACAGATTTTGCTGGATTGGTTTCTTGACACCATGTCACTATTGCAAAGCTCCTAAGGTGTCAGTACAGTGGAAACTCCACAAAAGTGATTCCATTCACAAAACTACACCCCTTGAGGAATTCATCTAGGGGTGTAGTGAGCATTTTGACCCCACAGGTGTTTCATAGATTTTATTAGAATTGGGCAGTGAAAATTAAAAAAAATCCTTTTTCTTCAATAAGACGTAGTTTTAGCTGAAAATGTTTCATTTTCTCTACAAATAAATGAAAAAAAGCACCACAACACTTGTAAAGCAACTTCTCCTGTGTACGGCAATACCACATATGTGGTCATAAACTGCTGTTTGGGCACACAGTAGGGCTCAGAAGGGAAGGAGCGCCATTTGGCTTTTGGAGTACAGATTTTGCTGGATTGGTTTCTGGGCGCTATGTCGCATTTGCAAAGTCCCTGTGGGACCAAAACAGTGGATCCCCCCCCCAGAAGTGACCCCATTTTGGAAACTACACCCCTCAAGGTATTCACTTAGGGGTGTAGTGACCATATTAACACCACAGGTGATTGGCAGAAATTGGTGTGCACTCGATGTTGCAGAGTGAAAATGGGATTTTTTTTCTATAGATATGCCAATATGTGGCGCCCAGCTTGTGCCACTGGAGACACACACCCCAAAAATTGTTAAAAGGGTTCTCCCGGGTATGGCGATGCCATATATGTGGAAGTAAACTGCTGTTTGGGCACACTGTAGGGTTCAGAAGGGAGGTAGCGCCATTTGGCTTTTGGAGTGTGGATTTTGCTTGTAGTAGTCTTGTATTGAGTCTTACTGGTGTTTCCGTTTATAATGTGGGGGTACATGTAAGCCGGGCGGAGTATATAAGGGGCATAGTCAGGTGGTATAATAATGGGGTAAACAAAAACAATAAAATGATCCATAGATGTGTGTTACGCTGTGACACAATCCTTTCTGCACAGGCCGGTGTCGCACTGATAAATGTCCTTCCTTATCCCCCTTTTGGTCCACACTCCGCACCTTTGCAGTTTGAGGAATTTTGCTGAGAAGTGTTGTCCTGGTATAATACGGGCACCGTCGCTTTCAGCAGATATGTTTGGGCCCTCCCCTTCCTGGTTCCCTAATTTTAGGGGCCTTGATAATTCGCCACTTGAAACAGAAGAAATGTTTCCCTCGGGCCGGCACAACTGCATATTTTTATTTCCTGGCTTATTGGAGCCTTAACTAATTTTATTTTTTTCATAGACGTAGTGGTATGACAGCTGTTTTTTTTGCGGGACGAGCTGTAGTTATTATTGGTACCATTTTGGGGTACATGCAACTTTTTGATCACATGTTATCCTTTTTTTTTTGGGAGGCAAGGTGACCAAAAAACAGCAATTCTGACATTTTTTAAATTATTTTTATACAGCGTTCACCATGCGTTATAAATTACATGTTACCTTTATTCTGCAGGTCAGTCCGATTCCGGTGATACCTAATTTATAGAACTTTTTTATGTTTTACAACTTTTTGCACAATAAAATAACCTTTGGAAAGAGAATGGATTTTTTCTGTCGCCAAGTTGTGAGAGCCATAACGGTTTTAATTTTTTCGTTGATGGAGCTGTATGAGGGCTTATTTTTAGCGAGACGAGTTATAGTTTTTATAGGTACCATTTTTGGGTACATGCGACTTCTTGATCACTTTTATTTCAATTTTTGGAAGACAAAGTGACCAAAAAATAGCAATTATGTCAGTATTTTTCAGTTTTTTTTTACGGCGTTCACTTTGCGGAATAAATAACATAATATTTTTATAGTTACGGTCGTTACGGTCGCAGCGATACCAAATATGTATGGCTTTATTATTTTTTTCAATAATAAATGACTTGATAAAGGAAAAAGGGCGATTGTGTTTTGTGTTATTATTTGAAACTTTTATTGTATTTTTAGAACTTTTATTTTTACTTTTTTTACACTTTTTTTTACACTTTTCTTTAGTCCCACTATGGGACTTGAAGGTCCAACTGTTTGTTTGATGTTCTAATACATTGCACTACCCATGTAGTGCAATGTATTAGAACTGTCAGTTGTTCACTGACAGCAAGCCGATCAGGCTCCGCCTCCGGGCGGGGCCTAATCGGCTAACGTAATGGCAGATAGGAAGCCTTTGTTAGGCTTCCATTTGCCATAGCAATCGCCCCTCCGCAACAATCGGCCCCCGCAATCGCGTAGCGGGGTGCCGATGTTGCTATAAGAACTTAAATGCGGCGGTCACTATTGACTGCCGCAATTAAGGGGTTAATCGGTTCGGATCACCGCTGTGATCCGACCCGATGTTTTCCCCCAGTACTAAGGCTGCTAGTAGCAGCCTGTACTGGGAGATGCCGGGCTGCGGGGAGCGCCTGTGTGCTCTGTTAGGAGCACACGTGGATTAACGGGCTGCAGGCACAACGACCAGCTTTGCAACCCGTTAATCTACGTTGGGTGGTCGTGAAGGGGTTAATGACCTATGGAAAAAATATTTACATAAAGTTAGCCATGCCGGCTATTTTTTGGGGTTAGAATCTGACCATGTATGGAAAGATATTGATATAAAAAAAAAAAAAAAAAGAACTGTTCGCAATAAATATACCACATTTTGAAGACAGCATAAAAACAGAATGTGTTTCTATAATAACCAAATCTACGATCAAATAACCAAATATTGATCTAAAAAAAAAAAAAAAAAAGTAAGGTATCTAGCAAGATCACCAAATTTATCACGTCGTATGATAAATTTGGTGGAGTTTCTGCCTTTCTGGTCTAGTTTTATACTATATCTTCAGGACATTATTAATAAAATCGATGCTATTGTGCTCTAGAAACACTGCAAAAATGCAGCAGAGAACTGCTGACGAGTCCCACAATTTCTACGCAAAAATGTATTCCTAAATGGATTGAGATCACAATCAAACCTATACACTGCATTATTTTTAGGAAGAAAATTTCAGGTACCTTCAGGAGAAAGAAACCTGTAGTTGTGACAAACGTGAGTTAAAGCAATAAAGCATTCAGCATTAAGCCTAAGGGTGTGTGTGGATGAAGGGGAAGAATGCGGGATAAAGCTTGAATGAGGTCAGTGTTGTAAAGTAATGAATTACCAGATGTATAAAAAGTTCATTTGTAATTAGTGCTAGCCTACTTCCAACACTGCAATAGAAAAGCATTGTTAACATCCTCCTCTTGAACTCCATCATATACTAAAAGAAGAAACAGCAAAAAAAGTACCTAAACCACTTAGTCTTTAATACTTTTTCCTCTATCTCTGTACTATGTATATGTGCCAAATAAATAGGCACCCTATTATATATTACTCATACACAGCTGCTTAAAAACACACACCAGATTAGGAATCTTTTGTTTTGTTTATTAAAATTTTCATGTCCCCCCATCCTAAAAAGTTTATTTTTAAAAAAAATGTAAGCAAATGAAAGTGATTCTTTACAATACTTTCGGAGATGCATAAACAAAAAAAAATAATAAATCTGTAAACTGAAGTGGGAGTGCTAGACAATGCCAAACCGTTCTGATCTTTTCCTTTTCTTTGCCTGGAATAAAGAACAAAAAAAAAAAAGAAATGTGAAATCTGAACAAAATACTAAAAACACAATTGTCGCCTATCCAACCTGCTCTTAACTTAGAGCTCTTCATTTTGCAGAGAGTGCTGGTTATGTGGGTTTTCCATAGAAAGAACATTGGCTGCTCCACTTCATTAACACACACATACAATTTGAAAACAGCAGTAAAAAAGTTGAACGAAGTAATACACAGCTGGCATACAGTGCTTTATGGACACTGCTTCCTGTTCTTGCATCCCCCACCTTTAGCAGCTCCCACTATGGTGCCCTTTGACCCAAGATAGGGGCTAATTGGCCAGCTTTTCCCCCCACCTGAGGCTGTTAGGAGGCACATGGTCTCTGTGGCACAGAGTTCACACTTCTGACAGAAGCTCTCACATTTTTGTGTAAGGTGACCAGGATCCATCAAATGTGCATATTTGACCCCACATTCCAAAGTTTTACAAGCCAGTGCATGAGCTACATTGCCAACACATACTCTACTTCCAGCTGTGATGAGCTGCACAAGAAAATCTACAATGTGGTAGGTAAATACAAGATACAATTTGCACAATCATCCAAATTTATTAAGAGACTGCACATACAGTTGCTAAAGTTCATACAAAATACATTTTTCCCTTGCTTATATCATACCTGAATGACTTAAAATAAGAGAAACACACAACTCTCAAAGTAAGAAGGGGATTTTTCTTTTTTGTTACTCACCGTAAAATCCAATTCTCGTCGAGTTCATTGGGCTACACAAAAGGCTGTGGGAATATGATGCTGCCACTAGGAGACGCACACTAAGCCAAAAGGTGTTAGCACCTCCTACATATCCTATACGCCTCCTGCAGATACTGAGCTAACAAGATTGTACACAAGCAGTAGAAGCAACGAGAAGCAAACAAAAAGAGGCAACAGGAATCCTGGGGAAAAACAACAACTAAAGACGGCATAAAATAAAAACACAAAATCTCTTAAAGGGTCAGAACCAAGGGTAAGAAGAACCCATCCTTCAGGTACAGTAGACGCTAATACATAGAAGGAAAATCCGGTCGTCTACTCCATTACTCCTTACGACTGAGAGATGCATCCGAGGATGCTAAGGTGTGCACCCTTTAAAATTAAGTACAGGTGTAGAGAAGAACAGGTAGCGAATTTACACACCTGTAGAGCAGAGGTCCATTGGAGCACCACCCAAAAGGGGCCCAGAGCGTTGGTGGAATGTGACTCGATGTGGAAGAACCTTGCTCTTAGTGCGATGTGCCAATAGAAAAGTGGTAGATCAGAAGTGCTCTAACCACAACTAGATGGTGCAGAGTGTGTTCCCTAGGATGGGAAGGCGAGGGGAATAAGGAGGAAAGCACAGTGGCCTCTCCCAAATGGAAGGAAAGGAAGAAACAGGACGGAGAACCACTAGGAAGGGAAATCAACAGGAAAGAGCTGCCAATTCGGCCACTCGTTAGATGGATGTTCATTCCACCAAAAAGGCTACTTTCTAGAAAAGCAGGCAAAGAGAAACATCAGAAAGAGGCTCAGAGGGAGACTACTGCATGGCCTCAAAAGGACCAAAAAGAGGAAACTGTAGGGTGTCGGTAAGAAGGAAATGCATAAGCAACCCCCTGGAAAATATTTTTACAAATGCGGCTTAGGCCCCATGCACACGAACGTGCTTTTGCGGCCGCAATTCCCTCGAAAATCCACGGGAGAATTGCGGCCCTATTCATTTTTATGGGCCCATGCACACGGCAGTGTTTTCCACGGTCCGTGCATGGCCCAGGAGCCTGGACCGCAGAAACAACGGACATGTCTTATTACGGCTTTGTTCTCCGGTCCAGGCTCATAGAAAATAATGGACACGGCCACAGCCCGTGATTTGCGGGTGGCTCGCGGGTGACACTCCGCGGCTGGCCGACCTGAAAATCACGGCCGTGCACATGGCTACGGTCGAAAGATAATGGAGAGGGCTGAAACCTGTACTCTAAGGCCCTATATACACGACAGGGTTTCCCGGCCTTGTTCAGAATTAGGAACAATAGACCCCAAATGGGGCTATTCACACGACCGATTTTTTGACGGCCCAGGAAACCCGGCCGTCTAAAAATGGGACATGCCTTATTTTGGGCCGTTCTCCCGGCCGCCTGGCTCCCATAGAAGTCTATGGGGCCTGGTAATACACGGGCATCACTCAAATGTGTTCCGAGTGACGGCCGTGTCTTCCGTCGCTCGTTCTCTCCTCCCCACAGTGCAAAGTGCATGTGAGGAGGAGGGTATTTTTTTGCTCCCTGTAGGAGCGGAATCCCCAACGCTGTGGCCGGGGATTGGAGTTTCCGCTCCAGGAGAAGTCCCCGACTTCAGTGTGTCCATATATGGACACAGTGACGTCAGGGACTTCTGAAGCGGAATCCCCGGCACTGCGGCTGGTGTTTCCTCTCCAGGAGAAGTCCCTGACTTCACTGTCCATATATGGACATTGAAGTCAGGGACTTCTCCTGGAACGGTGGCGCATACTACAGAAAGGTAGGGGGGTGCCGTGTAGAACAACCCCCTGTAGGTAGTTCTATACAGCACAGCTGTGTGGAATTATCTACAGGGGGCTATGTGGCATTACCTACAGGCAGCTGTGTGGCATATATGGACAGCGATGTCAGGGGATTTCACAGAGTCCCGGAGCAAAGCTTATACTAGCACTCTGCCCGGGACTCCGCTCAGGGGGAAGACCCTGAGGTCTACCTAGACGGAGGTACTCTGATTGAAGTTTAGTATCTACCCTCGTGGGAGGGGACTGGTCAGCTAGATTGACCAAGATGCCCATCATGGACTGAGAGACCTGGAAATCAGTCACCACCAGAGACAAGGAACATGCCGTTTCCGGCTCAGCAAGGTCAGAGTGAGTGGGGGCTGATTCAGAGGGAGGTGAGGCTGCAGCTGGCAACGGACACCAGTAAGTAAGACGTCTCTTTCTAGGTTCTGACATGTCAAACCGTAGCTTATTACACAGTCTATTAAAGAAAGGGCAATTTGCGAAACGCAAATTTACTTCGCCTGGAAGAGGAGGTTCTCCAGAATGCTGAGTGGAGTGCTTTAGTCATGGTCCTTAGGCCACAGAGCAGTGCAAAGTCAGGGATATGAAGACAGACTGAAGAGGCGTAGGCCTGACCCCTAGCTCCTGAAGCGCTGACAGCCCATAAGACGTTGGACTTAAAAGCGTGCCACTGGAACAAGTTGACGCCTAATAGGCCCAATTAAAACTGGGGCTGTAGAAGGCTACACACCCAATGGGCTACGTGAAGATTGTGCATTGTGGCCACACATGCAAAGCTGCCAGAAGAAGGGAAGAGCCATGCCGAGGATTGGGTCTGGAGTAGAAGCAATGCCCGAAAGACCAGGAGCGGAGACAGCGACCAGCCTAATGTAGGGAAGCTCAGGGGGCAAAACTAGGCAAGAATGGAAGACCCTTTTCCTATGAAAATGGAATGGAGAGATAGCTGCCAAAAGGAGAGGGGGGATTGGGTATGGGCCAGAGGAAATACTTACCTGGTCTTGACCCACCTCGCATAATCTCCCCTGGAGAAACAGCAGGATCACCTCTTCAGCACATCACACTTTGTCCTCGGAGGTAACAGTGTGATAAAAATGAATGCTGTTCGTCCTCCTCACAGCGGAACAAGGAGATCATGTGAACAATTAAAAAAAAAAAAAGAAGAAAAAAAAGAAGAACAAAAATAAAAGAATTAAAAAACCCTGCAAAACAGGTATGGCTGCCTCCTACAGACACTAAGCTAAAACTGAATATAGATTGTGTAGGAGGAGTTAACAATTTTGGCTTAATGTGCGTATCCTAGTGGCAGCAGAATATACCCACAGTACTCTATTTCCCCAAAACACGAACTAAAAAATAACTATTGCACAGGTGAAAGGATGTACCCGGAATAATGACCTCCAAAGGGCATCATCTCCATTTTTAACACTAACAATGAAAGACCTTTAACCTTGAAGTGCCTAACACTCAAGGCAACACAAAATCTTTAAGAGAACCTGCCACGCTAAAAATGCAGTTCAATATGGGTGCAGTATGTTATAGAGCAGGGCAAAAATGAGCAGATTGATATATATTTGTGCAGAAATACTTACCAATCCCTGCATCTGGTCTTTCTCGGCTCGAGCGCCGCTCACGTGATCTTATTTCTGACTTGTCTGGAGTCACTGCGCTTTTGAGTAAACCGGAACTCAGGCGCTCAATGCATTACTATGGGAGCCGGAACGAGGCTCCATAGGAACGCATTGAGAGCCTTACTTCCGCTTTTCTGAAAAGAAGCAATTCCAGACCAGGTCAGAATGAAGATCACGTGAGCGGCGCTGGACCCGATAAACGACAAGATGCGGGGATCGGATTCTGCACACAACACCCCACTAAAACATCAATGTACAAATGGAGGGTGCAATAAAAAAAATAAAGTGGAGTGCTTCTTTAAATAATGCAGTCAAACTTTATGAACTTTCATTAAAAGTTTTATTACGTAAAGTTTACCTCAACGTCATCATTAGTTACAGAAGCTGAGCTAGTAACTATGCCAAAACGCTCTTTTCTCTTCTTAAGTTTTTCATCATCTTCACTCTGTTAGGAGGGAAGAATGGAAAAATATGAATAAACTCTAAAGACAAGTAAATTTGTAATATGAAATTACTATTGAATTTTAAAATCGAAGACATTACTTCCAGTTGTAAACTATGAAACAAATGCAAAATATCAGTAATGTCATTAAAACTAGTGCGTCATTAATATAGTTGTGCTACAGAGAAATAGCATAACAAAAGGGCAAATCTAAAACTTTGCCACAGAACATCCACAGTGAACTTAAAGAGGCTCTGTCACCAGATTTTGCAACCCCTATCTGCTATTGCAGCAGATCGGCGCTGCAATGTAGATAAGAGTAACGTTTTTATTTTTAAAAAACGAGCATTTTTGGCCAAGTTATGACCATTTTTGTATTTATGCAAATGGGGCTTGCTAAAGTCCAACTGGGCGTGTATTATGTGTGTTACATCTGGGCGTGTTTACATCTTTTACTAGCTGGGCGTTCTGACGAGAAGTATCATCCACTTCTCTTCACAACGCCCAGCTTCTGGCAGTGCAGACACACAGTGTGTTCTCGAGAGATCACGCTGTGTCGTCACTCACTTCCTGCCCCAGGTCCTGCATCGTGTCGGACGAGCGAGGACACATCGGCACCAGGGGCTACAGTTGATTCTGCAGCAGCATCGGCGTTTGCAGGTAAGTCGATGTAGCTACTTACCTGCAAACGCTGATGCTGCTGCAGAATCAACTGTAGCCTCTGGTGCCGATGTGTCCTCGCTCGTCCGACACGATGCAGGACCTGGGGCAGGAAGTGACGTCACAGCGTGATCTCTCGCGAACACGCTGTGTGTCTGCACTGCCAGAAGCTGGGTGTTAACGAACAGAAGTGGATGATGCTGATTCGTCAGCATCATACACTCCCATTCCTAACGCCCAGCTAGTAAAAGAAGTAAAAACGCCCCGATGCACATACATAATACACACCCAGTTGTACTTTTACTTTTCAACACACCCAGTTGTACTTTTGCAAGCCTCATTTGCATAAATACAAAAATGGTCATAACTTGGCCAAAAATGCTCGTTTTTTAAAAACAAAAACGTTACTGTTATCTACATTGCAGCGCCGATCTGCTGCAATAGCAGATAGGGGTTGCAAAATCTGGTAACAGAGCCTCTTTAAGGCCAGGATCACGAGTAGCTTTGAAGCTCAGTTTGTTTAGGGTCAATGCACACGATGCGTATTTGCGTGCGTCACTACCGCAGCGTAATACAGTACAAACCATAGGTAATGAGATTCCTGGGAATCTCATGTCCGCGCTGCGGTATTTTTCGGGATGCAAATTGATCCACGGTGCGTATTTTCGATTTATCATTGTGAAATGTCAATTTGTCCTGCTTGCAAATTCTCTCCCCCTAGTTCTGGAAAAATACACAGCTTAAAAAACGCTGCAGCGCACAACGGATTAAAAAAAACGCACCCGAGTGCGGTTTTCCTGTGTGTGTGTGTGTGTGTGTGTGTGTGTGTGTGTGTGTGTGTGTGTGTGTGTGTGTGTGTGTGTATATATATATATATATATATATATATATATATATATATATATATATACATACACACACACGAAGAAAATTCAGCAGCACTCCGATGATCAAGATGAAAAAAGTGAAATTTATTGTGCCAACATGGCAAATGCAACGTTTCCGTCCCACCTTGGGACCTTTCTCAAGCATGGTGATACATACACATTTAGTGGTTTATATAGTGTGTATCCAATATGAATCATCAATCTCATTAGCATAATGAGATTGACATAAATATCTCAAAACAACGTGATAAAAACAATGAAAGAGTATCGGAATGCCATAAATCGATACATATTGTGAAGACAGTGAGTACATATTAAAAACAACATAAAACATACATGGTTAATGCAAGAAAAAACATAATTACATAAATCGCAATATTCAGCAGCTGGGTGAAAATTGGAGACTGCACGACCACTTAGCCAATCAGAGAGCGGGTATTTGATTGTTGTATGACGTATATGTAGTATGTCAATCACCGCCCGTATCAATCCGGCTCCCATACGCATGCGTCGGATCAGTCCGGACCGGAAATGACGTATCGCCTTAGTAACTAGGATACCGATCGTTTAGTAAACAGACTCCCCTCAGCACTCAATTGTAAGTGATAGATACTCTTTCATTGTTTTTATCACGTTGTTTTGAGATATTTATGTCAATCTCATTATGCTAATGAGATTGATGATTCATATTGGATACACACTATATAAACCACTAAATGTGTATGTATCACCATGCTTGAGAAAGGTCCCAAGGTGGGACGGAAACGTTGCATTTGCCATGTTGGCACAATAAATTTAACTTTTTTCATCTTGATCATCGGAGTGCTGCTGAATTTTCTTCTTGGATATGCGTAAGGTCTTTGGATCGGGACTATCAGCTGGCACGCTACATTACTTGATTTCGTATTTGGAAACAGAGTGCTGCCGTTTTTCTACTGGTATATATATATACATACATACATACACACACACACACACACACACACACACACACACACACACACACACACACACACACACACACACACACACTGTATATAGTTATTTTTTTTATTTCTCACTATTTAAGGTCCTACAAAACTAGTATGTACACAGGTTGAAGACAAAAGTTTTCAATTCACCGACAGCAAATAAAAGGTCTTCAAATTTGTAAGAGATGTAAACACAAAAGCATATTAGAAAGTTACAGAACTGTTCATCTACACAGTGATGAAACATTATTTACAAGACACCCCTTTAATCCTTTTCCACAGAAAAGTGCTTTAGCAGATATATAAGCGGTTAGCTGTATAGGCCTCTGAATTTTACTGGGGTGTTCCTAGTTAAAAAGGTAAACCCTGACATTATTTCAAGGACTACACGATAAACTAGCTGTATTAAAAGCTGTGCTAGTAGCAGAGTTTACTGCCTTTTTTTCCCCCGACTAAAATGCTGTAACCAGATGTTTGCCGGGTCTATTGAATTTCTTTATGTTTCTTCATTCCAGTCTTCAAGAAACACCAACAGGTCATGTTTTCAGAGTCTCCCAGAGGGAATACCTATGTCAATTACACTAATTAAATCACCTATACAGAATTAAAGAAATTCTAAAAAGACATGACCTCTTGGGGTTCCATGAGGACTGGAGTTGAGAAACACAGTATTAAACAATACACAGAAAGTAAACTTTATACCACTATGGTTTCTATTCGTTCGTAATACAAAACTAACAGAAATATATCATTACCACTTAACCCCTTAATGACCAGCCTATTTTAAACCTTAATGACCAAGGTATTTTTTACGGTTTTCCATCGTCGCATTCCAAGAGCTATAACTTTTTTATTTTTGCGTCGACATAGCTGTATAAGGTCTTGTTTTTTGTGGGACAAGTTGTATTTTTTAATAGCACCATTTTTAGATACATATTCTTTATTGATTAACTTTTATGAACTTTTTTTTTTTGGGGGGGGGGAATAGAAAAAAAACCTGAAATTTCGCCTCTTTCACGTCCTAAATCTACGCCGTTTACCGTGTGGTATAAATAACAAAATTACTTTATTCAGCGGGTTGTTACGATTGCAACAATACCAAATTTGTATCGTTTTTGTATGTTTTACTACTTTTACACAGTAAAAACGCTTTTTTTTTCAAAATTATTTTATTTTTGTGTCTCCATATTTGAAGAGCCGTAACGTTTTTTATTGTTCCGCCAATGCAGCTGTATGAGGGCTTTTTTTTTTGCGGGAAGACTTGTAGTTTTTATTGGTACCATTTTTGAGTAGGTGCGACTTTTTGATCAATTTTTCATCACATTTTATTTAAGTCAGGATTCACAGAAAACAGCAAATTTTTCCATAGTTTTTTTATTTAATTTTTTACGGCGTTCACCATGCGGGTTAAATAATGTAATAGATTTATAGTCGGGGTCGTCACGGACGCGGCGATACCAAATATGTGTAACTTTTTTTTACTTCATTTTGGGTTTTTTAATAGTAAAGCAGTTTGTAAGGGGAAAAAGTGGGTTTTTCCTTTTTTTTTCATATTTTTTTTATTAAACTTTAAACTTTTTTTTTAAACTTTTCTACTAGTCCCACTAGGGGACTTTAATATGCGATCATCCGATCGCTATTATAATATACTGCAATACTTTTGTATTGCAGTGTATTACTGCCTGTCCGTTTAAAACGGACAGGCATCTGCTAGGTCATGCCTCCGGCATGATCTAGCAGGCATTCACTACAGGTAGACCTGGTTGGCCTTTATTAGGCCCCCGGCTGCCATCAGAGACACAGACACTCGGCGATCTTATCGCCGGGTGCCGGTGGGAGAGAGAGGGAACTCCCTCCCTCTCTCCAAAACAACTGAGATGCGGCGCACACTATTGAGCACCGCATCTGAGGGGTTAAAAGGGTGAGATCGATAACACGTTCGAGCAGGGACGCCCCCAGCTCTCAGCTACATCTGGCAGCTGAGAATTATTAAAACTAGAGAAAAAAGGAGTCCATACATCTCAGAGTATGAAGAAATTATTAAACATCTTTATTATTGACATCAGATACACAAAATTTACAAAAATGGAGAATCTAAAATAAATCCTTGTCTGGGCACCCCTTGAAAAAGCTACAAGCGAAACGCGCGTCGGGGCGCACTTCTACACCTTGGGTCACACTAATCTCTTCAACATGGGTAAGTGCATTTGTTAGACCTATCCGGATTTTATGCCGTTTTTTTCAAAGACACGAGTCATTTTGTGGTAAATACAGGCTGATATCTTCTAATTCTGCATACTCCGTTTGGTTTTCTGCACTATTTGTACTTGAAACAATTTATATAGACGCACCCTGTGTTGGAGGTACATTGAACTTAATAAATCTTCTATATACTACAATTAAGATATATTAATACACTTTGTTCAATATATGTACTGGTGATCCAGACAAGGATTTATTTTAGATTCTCAATTTTTGTAAATTTTGTGTATCTGATGTCAATAATAAAGATGTTTAATAATTTCTTCATACTCTGAGATGTATGGACTCCTTTTTTCTCTAGTTTTAATATTCATTGTTAGAGTCTTTTTCTCTGTTTATATGGGTGGTTGAGATTTGTCTCCCACCTTGATGCTTGCATGTCCTGTGAGACTTCGTGTCTAATCATCTGGCAGCTGAGAGCAGGGAGATTTGACAGCTCCCTGCTCGGTTTATTTATTCTGATGCAGCGCAGTAAAAAGGCTTACGCATCAGAATAAAGCCCATTAGTGGCAGCCGTGAAAAGGCGTATTGGCGGTCACTAACGGGTTAAACCTGATAAAAATTAATACATTAAAAAAACAAACCACCAACATAGAGATTCAGGGCTTACACAAGGGGGCTCAAACTCTGCCGGGTAAATAGGCCACACATAGAAAAAAATGTGAAGTTGACGGGCCGCATTACTTTGAAATTTGATAAAACGCAAAATTATTTGTTAATCAATTAGTTATTTGAACTACTATAACAATACTACATTACTTTAATAATACTACATTAATATAGCAATACTACATTACAATAATAATAAACCGGTTTAACCCCTTCCCCCTGCATGCATTCTGGGCCTTAATGACCAAAGCAAAATTAGCAGTTTCACTATGTCTTTATTTAATTGGTTATAACGTAGGATTTTTTTTTTTTAAATCTCACAAAAATGAAAAAAAATGTGGAAAAAAAAAATCAGTATTCTTCAATTTGTTGTGTAAAAGTTTTTAAATAAATGTTTTTACTTTTGCATGCCTCTAGATTTATTTCTGAATTTGTTCTGATTGCTTGGATACCAAATATGTTGGTGTATATTATCTCATGGGCACTTGGCAAGGCCTCAAACTAAAGGTGTCCAATTTGGCCTAAGGATAACTGTTTCCAAAGCGGATTTTTAGGCACCATAGTGTCTTTGCAGAGGCCCTGTGGTGTCAGATCATAAAAATACACTTAAAAATGACCCAATCTGGGAAAGAAGACCCCACAGGGTTTTTACCTATTGGTATAGTTTGTACCTAGGCCTTTCAGATTTTTGTTGAAATCTGACAAAATATATAAAATGTTTATGACACTATGTATTATCACAGACCTGAAGATATTCATCTAGGGGTATAGTGAGAATGAAAAAAGAACAAAAGTTTATCCCTACAGATGTAAAGACACCCCCCCCCCCCCTCCGAATTATCATTCTGACAGGTTCACTTTCGCATAAGGAGTCCCTCCCTATTTTGGCTCTCCCCAATTCAGTAATTTGCTACTGTATTGTAGGTCTCAAAAGCATTGGTAATTACACAGTCCTGGTTTTTAAGGGCAAAAAAAAACATGTATCCCCTTCTTCGGCCATGTTGTCGGCAAACTCTGCATCTCTTCTGCGGATACCTTTGCCTCTCGGTGGCAGGGAGAGGATGTAAAAAGTGACGCTCTGTGAGTCTTTTGACATCTTCTGACTCATGGAGTCCTACTTCCCCCTCCTTCAAATAAAAGATGTTCAATAATTTTTTCTTGGAATTCCAGATAGGTCATGGTTCCCTGGGACTTTTTGTATATTACATAGGAATTGAAAGAAACCTGCATCCGATACAGTGAAGGAAATAAGTATTTGATCCCTTGCTGATTTTGTAAGTTTGCCCACTGTCAAAGACATGAACAGTCTAGAATTTTTAGGCTAGGTTAATTTTACCAGTGAGAGATAGATTATATATATATAAAATAAAAAAAAATAAAAAAAAGAAAATCACATTGTCAAAATTATATATATTTATTTGCATTGTGCACAGAAAAATAAGTATTTGATCCCCTACCAACCATTAAGAGTTCAGCCTCCTCCAGACCAGTTACACTCTCCAAATCTACTTGGTGCCTGCATTAAAGACAGCTGTCTTAAATGGTCACCTGTATAAAAGACTCCTGTCCACAGACTCAATTAATCAGTCTGACTCTAACCTCTACAACATGGGCAAGACCAAAGAGCTTTCTAAGGATGTCAGGGACAAGATCATAGACCTGCACAAGGCTGGAATGGGCTACAAAACCATAAGTAAGACGCTGGGTGAGAAGGAGACAACTGTTGGTGCAATAGTAAGAAAATGGAAGACATACAAAATGACTGTCAATCGACATCGATCTGGGGCTCCATGCAAAATCTCACCTCGTGGGGTATCCTTGATCCTGAGGAAGGTGAGAGCTCAGCCGAAAACTACACGGGGGGAACTTGTTAATGATCTCAAGGCAGCTGGGACCACAGTCACCAAGAAAACCATTGGTAACACATTACGCCGTAATGGATTAAAATCCTGCAGTGCCCGCAAGGTCCCCCTGCTCAAGAACGCACATGTACAGGCCCGTCTGAAGTTTGCAAATGAACATCTGGATGATTCTGAGAGTGATTGGGAGAAGGTGCTGTGGTCAGATGAGACTAAAATTGAGCTCTTTGGTATTAACTCAACTCGCCGTGTTTGGAGGAAGAGAAATGCTGCCTATGACCCAAAGAACACCGTCCCAACTGTCAAGCATGGAGGTGGAAACATTATGTTTTGGGGGTGTTTCTCTGCTAAGGGCACAGGACTACTTCACCACATCAATGGGAGAATGGATGGAGCCATGTACCGTCAAATCCTGAGTGACAACCTCCTTCCCTCCACCAGGACATTAAAAATGGCCCGTGGCTGGGTCTTCCAGCACGACAATGACCCGAAACATACAGCCAAGGCAACAAAGGAGTGGCTCAAAAAGAAGCACATTAAGGTCATGGCGTGGCCTAGCCAGTCTTCAGACCTTAAAACCATCGAAAACTTATGGAGGGAGCTGAAGATCCGAGTTGCCAAGCGACAGCCTCGAAATCTTAATGATTTACAGATGATCTGCAAAGAGGAGTGGGCCAAAATTCCATCTAACATGTGTGCAAACCTCATCAACTACAAAACACGTCTGACTGCTGTGCTTGCCAACAAGGGTTTTGCCACCAAGTATTAAGTCTTGTTTGCCAATGGGATCAAATACTTATTTCTCTGTGTACAATGCAAATAAATATATATAATTTTGATTTGATTTGTGATTTTCTATTTATTTTTTTTAATATAATCTCTCTCTCACTGGTAAAATTAACCTAGCCTAAAAATTCTAGACTGTTCATGTCTTTGACAGTGGGCAAAGTTACAAAATCAGCAAGGGATCAAATACTTATTTCCTTCACTCTAGGTGCCACATGTCACCTTTCTGTAACCCCTGCTAAAGCAATAAATATACATGAATTTCGAGCAACTGTTTCATCGTTTATTTATCCACAATGCTGTAGCAAAGAAAGGATCCTCACTGGAAATAAGTGTCCTAGCCTAAACAGCCTCAGACCATTATCCCTACTCCACCAAATTCTATAGTTGGTAATATGAATTACAGTGGGTAGCATTCTCCTGGCATCCACCAAAACTAGATTAATCTATCAGAGTGCCAAAAAGTGAAGCGTGATTCATAACTCGAGAGAACAAGTTTCCACTGCTCCAGAGTCCTTACAGTTTACCGGGGCAGATCTAGCAGGTAAGAAATTTACTAACTGACCTGTGGCAAAGGTGGCATTCTCTGACAGTGCCACATTTAAAGTAGCTCTTCAGTATGACCCATACTACTAGCAATGTTTGTCTATCTAAATTTCATGTCCGTGTGCTTGATTTTGTGCACCTGTTTGCAATGAGTGTGTCTGAAACACCTGAACTCAGGAGGGGTGTACACATTCTTTGGCCATATAGTGTATTAAGGCTGTGTTCACACATCACGGTCAAAACACGTTTTTTTTCTTTCCTATTTAACCCCTTAAAGAGGCTCTGTCACCAGATTTTGCAACCCCTATCTGCTATTGCAGCAGATCGGCGCTGCAATGTAGATTACAGTAACGTTTTTATTTTAAAAAAAACGAGCATTTTTGGCCAAGTTATGACCATTTTTGTAGTTATGCAAATGAGGCTTGCAAAAGTCCAAGTGGGTGTGTTTAAAAGTAAAAGTCCAAGTGGGCGTGTATTATGTGCGTACATCGGGGCGTTTTTACTACTTTTACTAGCTGGGCGTTCTGATGAGAAGTATCATCCACTTCTCTTCAGAACGCCCAGCTTCTGCCAGATCACGCTGTGACGTCACTCACAGGTCCTGCATCGTGTCAGACGAGCGAGGACACATAGGCACCAGAGGCTTCAGTTGATTCTGCAGCAGCATCAGCGTTTGCAGGTAAGTAGCTACATCGACTTACCTGCTAACGCCGATGCTGCTGAAGAATCAACTGTAGCCTCTGGTGCCGATGTGTCCTCGCTCGTCTGACACTATGCAGGACATGTGAGTGACGTCACAGCGTGATCTGGCAGAAGCTGGGCGTTCTGAAGAGAAGTGGATGATACTTCTCATCAGAACGCCCAGCTAGTAAAAGTATTAAAAACGCCCCGATGTACGCACATAATACACGCCCACTTGGACTTTTGCAAGCCTCACTTGCATAACTACAAAAATGGTCATAACTTGGCCAAAAATGCTTGTTTTTTAAAAATAAAAACGTTACTGTAATCTACATTGCAGCGCCTATCTGCTGCAATAGCAGATAGGGGTTGCAAAATCTGGTGACAGAGCCTCTTTAAGGAGGTGGCCTAATTTGGGCGTTAACTAACAAATTAAATCTTTTTGGTGACTAGGATCTAAACCACGATTAATTTAACATGTAACCTTGATTACGATTAATGAAAGATTTAGGCCACACCCCTTTTTGCATGCTACACCATTAATATTTATCCACCGAGCCTGCTGTATACTACCGTATATAATATACCCCGACACTGCCCCCACACAGTATATTGCCCCCATAGTGGTCCCCACACAGTATAATGCCCCATAGCTCCCCCCTACACAGTATAATGCTGCCGCCACACATTAGTGCCACCCATAACTGACCCCACACAATGCAATGCCCTCACAGATGCCCTCCACACAGTATAAAGTCCGCCATAAATGCCCCCAAACCGATGACATCACTGAATGGTAGAGCAGGGACCTTACGGCCCCCTGCTCTAACATTGGATTCAACTGTATCTATGTCTTGAAGATGCAGATACAGTTTAAACCGGGGGAAGGGGGGGGAATTGATAAAAAACGGAATGCACAAGAGGACGTTTGTTAATTGCGCTGAATATCGGTTTCATTATTTTAATTTTTTTTTCGATTATTTGCCAAGCCCTAGCTGTATGTGGGTTGTAGATTAATGTACGCAAAAATAAAGCCATTAAATGTATTGAGTAACTCAATTTCTTGTTGGGAAAGAGGCAGGAAGGATTGGAAATATACAGTAGTTAGGTCATTATTTTTTGGGATTTTGTGTTCACTCCATTCACCGTGCTGTATAAATGACACGTTAACTTAATTCTACAGGTCTCTATAATTATGGTGAAAACAAACAGGTTTTTTTTCTTCATGTTTTACTACCTTGCACAATAAGGGTATGCTCATACTGCTTATTTTCCAGGGTATTTTGGAAATATGCATGCAAGCAACTTCCTATTGATGTTAATAGGAAATACGCATCTCAAGAGTCATATTTTTATGCAGCTGAATTTAAAAAATGGCTTGTAAAAAATTTGTGACATCACTGCTTTAAGCGTTTTACAAGCTGATCCATTGACACTACAAAAGACTCGAAAATATGCTTCAAAAACTCTGAACTTCAGCTCCAAAATGCCGGGATTCAGAGGCAATTTTCTCTTGAAACCAGCCTTGTATTTTTCTACCTCAAACATATGCCGATTAGAAAAGTTATTATTGCACGGGTTGTTAGGATTCAGGCGCAACCAAATATGTTATTTTATAGATCAAATACTTTGGCCGATTTCAAACAGCATTTTGAAGCGTGTTCTGGGGCATTACAGGCAGCTTTATTATGGTCAAAAACGACAGAACGCATATTAGGCACTCCCTTAGGCAGGTCCCAACAGGCATATAACCAAGGCAAGATTGGGGGCCTCTGTTAAGTCTACCGACTGCCATGGTGATAAGGAAAAATACTTATTATAGTTTTTGCTAACAATTGCCAATATGTGCTTATGCTACATATCTGTTTCATTTGCCTCTGAAATGTATTTGATATCTTGCTAGCTAAGGCTTGTTCTTAAATGGCACTCTCTGAATATCAGACTGCTGACCTCCTTACTAGTCCTTCAAGGTCATTCTGAGATAAGATTACCAAGTTTCCTGTAGGAAGACATGATATTCTTAAATTACATAATACTTGTAAATTAAATGATGTCTCATTAGTACACATTGCTTGTGTGGCAAATAACTTGTAAGGCGGTTCTCCTTGGTGGCATTAAGTCAGAAAAGAACTTTAAGAGGCAAATCTAAGAAACAGAAGATCTAAAGAGTGGCTAACTCTTGAGAGGATCTCCGTGGCCATTTTTTCTTATTTCTTCCTTCTCGCTCTCTCAAACTTTCATTGTAATTTTACTTAAATTTTACAAACTTTTCATTTACTTTCACCGTGAGACAAGATTTCTAGATTTCCTTATCAATGGCAACCCATCATTAACCCGCAAACGCATCGCAGGGGCACCGATGTGGCGATAGAAAGAGCCCCCTCCCTCAGTCTAACCACTTTGATGCAGTGGCCAATAGTAGCCCCAGCATCAAGAGGTTAAATGGCTTGGATCTAACCAGTGTGTCCAGGATAACAAAGCCGATTTAACCCCTTAATGACCAGCCTATTTTAGACCTTAATGACCAAGCCATTTTTTAACATCGTTGCATTCCAAGAGCTATAACTTTTTTATTTTTGCGTCGGCATAGCTGTATAAGGTCTTGTTTTTTGCGGGACAAGTTATAATTTTTAATAGCACCATTTTGGGGTACACAGAATTTATTGATTAACTTTTCATTAAATTTATTTTTTTGTGAGAAAAAAACCCAGCAATTTTGCCACACTTTTTTGCGTCCTAAATTTACGCCGTTTACCGTGTGGTATAAATAACACAATAACTTTATTCAGTGGGTTGTTGCGATTGCAACGATACCAAATTTGTATAGATTTAGTATGTTTTACTACTTTTACACAGTGAAAACAATTTCTTTTTTTCAAAATTATTTGTATTTGTGTCTCCATATTTTAAGAGCCGTAACGGTTTTATTTTTTCGCCGATGCAATTGTAGAAGGGCTTTTTTTTTTGCGGGACGACTCGTAGTTTTCATCAGTACCATTTTGGAGTAGATGCGACTTTTTGATCACTTTTTATCACATTTTTTTTTAAGGCTGGATTCAAAGAAAACAGCAATTTTGCATGGTTTTTGATCTTATTTTTTAAGACGTTCACCGTGCGGGTTAAATGATGTAATAAGTTTATAGTTGGGGTCGTTATGGACGTGGCGATACCAAATATGTGTAACTGTTTTACTTTATTTTGTCTGTTAATAATAAAGCAGTTTGTAAGGGGGGAAAAGTGGGTTTTTAATTTTTTTTTTTTTTTTCACATTTTAGTAAACTTTTTTTTAAACTTTTTTACTAGTCCCACTAGGGGACTTCACTATGCGATTATCCGATTACATTTATAATACAGAAGTATTGCAGTGTTTTACACGGACAGGCATCTGCTAGGACATGCCAGAGGCATGATCTAGCAGGCATTCACAACAGGCAGACCTGGGGGCCTTTATTAGGCCCCCAGCTGCCATCGGAGACACAGACACTCGGCGATCTTATCGCCGGGTGTCAGTGGGATGAGAGGGAGCACCGCATCTGAAGGGTTAAATGGGTGAGATCGATACGAATATCGATCTCACCCGATCGAGCAGGGACACCCCCAGCCCTCAGCTACTTCTGGTAGCTGAGAGCAGGGAGATTTGACAGCTCCCTGCTCTGTGTACTTATTCCGATGCAGCGACGTAAAAAGTCTATTGCATCGGAATAAGGCCCGTTAGTGACCGCCGTAAAAACACTATGGGGCGGTCACTAACTGGTTAAAAAATAATAATCTGTAAATATTTAACACTTAAGTCTTTATAGATTGGAATCATTTCACTCATAAATGGATTAACATACGAGAACATACTCACCACATTTATATGCTATAAATTTTCGCGTGTATGAACACACCTCTTGTAAGACTGCTCTCCACCTTCCAGCATGTATTCATTACTATTTCACTAAATTAACTATTCTGCATTATCAAGCCAATTGACCTCTAGGCCAGCTAGGGTCACAAAAAGACACACTTACAATGGTCCTCACTTCATCTTTAGCCTTATACTGACAGCTTCTGATTCATAGGCTGCTGGAGACCATCTGAGCCAAATTATTCTTAACCAAAAGCCAGCAGGCCAGGCATTTATCAAACCTCTCCCCCTATGCCTATTTCTGCCCCAGGCCATGCTCAAGTGCACCCAAGGGTACCATGCAGCTGCTGGAGACAGTGACCCTCCACCCCCACCTGGAGTGTCAGATGGCTTTTTCTTCTTGGTGCTTTCTCTGATCTCTATTCCTCGGGCTGGTAGCATCCACTTTTATGTGAATTTTGGTTTCGGTTTCCGGTCTGGTACATGTTTGCTCAACAAATCTTTCATTGTTTTGAAAAGGTAATCTAACATGTGTATAGAACACAGAAAAAGCAAGCAAAGAATTGCTGAAGCATGCGTCACAGCTTGTTAACCTCTTCACGCGCTGTGCCGCAACTGTACGTTCTGCAGAGGGTTTGCTTCCCGCACCAGGACGTACAGTTGCGGAGCGGTTCCCGGCGCACATGGTCTTGACGGACAGTGTCTGGGAACCGGGAGGTCAGCTGTCCACGACAGCTGACAGTCCAGTCTTGCTGGTCAGCGGACCATCGCCGCTGATTTCGGCAATTTACCCCATTAATGCGGCAGCCGCATTTAAGGGGTTTGAAGCACATCGGCAGCCCCCACTAAGTGATTGTGGGGGCTGCCGATGCTTGTTGTGGCAATCGGAGGCCAGGCCAGCTCCTCCTACGCTTTCTGTCAGTGCGACTGTCACGTCACAATGACAGTTAGAAAACATTACACTACGTAGGTAGTGTAATGTACTCTAGCAGCGATCAAAGCTGCAAGTCTAAATGTCCCCTAGTGGGACAAGTAAAAAAAAAAAAAGAAAAAAAAAAAAAAAAAAAAAAGGGTAGTAAAAATGTTTTCCAAAAAAGTGTCAAAATAAAAAAAGTTAAAAGTTATATAAACAAAATAATGCATTTTTTTTCCTATAGGGCCTCATGCACATGAACGTATTTTTGTCCTTCCGTAAATACTGGCGGTAAATTCGGGTACGGTGTCACCAGTATTCCACCCATATTTACCGGCACGTTTTCGCTGCAAAATTGCACTGCACTAATCGGCAGCCCCTTCACCCTATCAGTGCAGGATAGAGAGAAGGGGCAGCCCTTTCCGAGGTAAAAGTAAAAGAAATTCATACTTACCCGGCCGTTGTCTTGGTGACGCGTCCCTCTTTCGACATCCAGCCCGACCTCCCTGGATGACGCGGCAGTCCATATGACCGCTGCAGCCTGTAATTGGCTGCAGCGGTCACATGGGCTGAAACGTCATCCCAGGAGGCCGGACTGGAGGAAGAAGCAGGGAGTTCTGGGTAAGTATGAACTTATTTTTTTTACACGTTGATTTATATTGTGATCGGAAGTCACTGTCCAGGGTGCTGAAAGAGTCACTGCCGATCAGTTAACTCTTTCAGCACCCTGGACAGTGACTATCTCCTGACGTCACCTAGCAACGCTCCCATAATTACGCGCGCGCGCCCACGCACGCACGCACGCACGCACACACACACACACACACACACACACACACACGTAGTCACCTGTAATTACGGGAGCCCCATAGACTTCTATGGGCCTGCCCGTGCTGTAATTACGGCCTAAAATAGGACATGTTCTATATTTTTCAACGGCACGGGCACCTTCCTGTAAGCATACGGGGAGGTACCCATGGCCAATAGAAGTCTATAGGCTCGTAATTACGGGCGTTTTTACGTTCGTGTGCATGGGGCCTAAGACTTTCATTATAGGAAAAAAATGAACACGTTAAAAAAAAAAGTACACATCTGGTATCCCCGCTTTCGTAACGACCCCAACCATAATGTTATTTATCCTGCACGATGAACACCCCAAAAAAATAAAAAAAACGACACCAGAATTGAAATTTTTTGGTCACCCCCCCCTCCCAAAATAGAGAATTAAAAAAGTGATCAAAAAGTCGCATGTACCCGAAAATAGTACCGATAAAAACTACAACCCGTCCCACAAAAAACAAGCCCTTACACAGCTTTAACTAAAAAAAGAAAAAAGTTATGGCTCTCAGAATAATGGTGACGCAAACGCTGCAAAACATAAAGATACCTATATACATATGGTATCGCCGTAATCGTATCGACCTGCAAATAAAGTAAAATTGTCATTTATAGCGCACGATGAATGCCGCAAAAGAATAAACTTAAAAACATTGTGCGAATTGCTTGTTTTTGGTCACCCGGCTTGCAAAAAAATTTGATAAAAAAAAGCTTAAAAAATAAAAATCGCATGTACCCCAAAATGGTACCAATGAAAACTACAGATTATCCCGCTAAAAATAAGCCCTCACACAGCTATGGTGGAGAAAAAATAAAGAAGTTCTGGCTCTCGGAATATGGCGATGCAAAATGTGCAGAGGGTTCAAAAAGCGGATAAGATCGGGCACCATTTATCAGTGCGACACCGGCCACACATCTATGAATTATTTATTTAAACACATTATTATACCCTCTTATTATGCCCTGATGTACTCTGAACAGATTGCATATGCCCCCACATAATAAACTGAAATACCAGCAAAACCCCAAACTGCTACCGAGCAAAATCTGCGCTCCAAAAGCAAAATGGCGCTCCCTCCCTTCTGACCCCTGAGGCGTACCCAAACAGCAGTTTGCGTCCACCTATATGGCATCGCCATACCCAGGAGAACCCGCTTAACGTTTTAGGATGTATTGGTCTTCAGTGGCAAAAGCTGGGCACAACATATTATGCACTAATTTGGCATACTAGTGGAAAATTGCAATATTCACTTTGAACCATCCGCTGTGCATTAACCCCTTTGCGCACTATGACTTAATTGCCCGTCATGTGGAGTTGAGTTGATGTATGGAGCCGGCTCACGTGCTCAGCCCGCTCCATACGCCGCGGGTGTCAGCTGTGTATTACAGCGGACACCCGGGACTAACTGACAGGAACAGCGATCGTGCTATTACAGAAGCTTGTAAAAATAACAATATACTGCAATATATTAGTATTGCAGTATATTGTACCAGCGATCCAATGATCGCTGGTACAAGTCCCCTAAGGGGACTAATAAAATGTGTAGAAGATTAAAGTTTTTAATAGTGATAAAAAAATAATTTAAAAAGATTAAAAAAATTTTTTCCCATTTATCTTCTAAAGTAATGTCAAAAAAAATAAACAAAATTGGTATTGCTACGTCCGTAAAAGGCCGAACTATTACAATATACCATTATTTAACTCGCACGGTGAACACCATATAAAACTTAAATAATTAAAACCACCAAAATTGCAGGTTTTTTTTGTCACCTTAGCTCTCATCCCTTTTTATGTACCAAAAAATGGTACCAATAAAAACTACAGCTCGTCCCGCAAAAAATAAGACCTCCCACCGCTCAATCAACCGAAAAATAAAAAAGTTACGGCTCTCAGAATGGTGAAACAAAACAATTTTTATTTTAACAATTAGATGTTTCTTTGTAAAAGTAGTATAATATAAAAAAAAATATATAAATTTGTTATCACTGTAATTGTATTGAGCCGCAGAATAAAGTAACGTTTTTGTTTTTACCGCACGACGAAAGCTGTAAAAACGAAACCCCCAAAAAATGGAAAGATTTTTTTTTTTCCAATTTCAGCCCGCAAAGATTTTTTTTTCAGTTTCCTAATACATTTTATGGCACTTTAAATGGTGTCAATAGAAACTACAATTCCTCCCGCAAGAAATAAGCCCTCACCGCACTCTACTGACGGAAAAAGAAAAAAAGTTATGGCTCTTGGAAGGCAGAGAGTGAAAAACAAAAATAAGAAAGCAAAAAATGGATCAGTCCTGAAAGGATGTAAATGTATGACCACATGTGGGGTATTTCCGTACTGGGGAAAAATTGCTTTACAAAATTAGTTGTTTTTTTCTCCTTTATCCCTTGTGAAAATTCAACATTTTAGTAAAAAAAATTGTGATATTCATTTTTGCGGCCTAATTCTAATAAATTCGGTTAAAAACCTGTGGAGTCTACACCCCTCAAGGAATTTTAGTTTCCAAAAAGGGGTCACTTTTGGGGGGTTTCCACTGTTTTGGTCCCTCCAGGGAGTTGCAAACACGACATGGCACCGAAAAGGCAGCCTTCCCTTCGGAGCGCTGTCATGGGTCCAATCAGCAGTTATTACCACATATGGGGTACAAATGTTGTGGTTCTTTTTCTCCTTTATTCCTTGTAAAAATTTCTGTGTTTTTATCAGGAAAAAAAAGTAGATTTTCATTTTCACGGTCTACCTGTACTTTGCTTTTATTCCTGTGAAACGCCTAAAGGGTTAAAACACTTTGTGAATGCTGATTTGAATACAAGGCCCTCAAAGCCACTTCACAACTGAACTGGTCCCTGAAAAAATTTGCCTTTTGACATTTTCTTTAAAATGAGAAATTGCTGCTAAAGTTCTAAGCCTTGTAACGTCCTAGAAAAATAGAAGGAAGTTCAAAAAACGATGAAAACGAAGTAGACATGTGGGAAATGTTAATTAGTAACTATTTTGTGTGGTAATATCGGTTTTACAAGCAGATACGTTTAAATTTACAAAAATGCAAATTTCTCAAAATTTTGGTGTTTTTCAGAATTTATCGACCATATTTTTTCACTAACAAAGTACAATATATCACGAGAAAACAATCTCAGAATCGCTTGGATAGGTAAAAGCATTCCGGAGTTACTACATAAAGTAAGGGTATGTGCACACACACTAATTACGTCCGTAATTGACGGACGTATTTCGGCCGCAAGTCCCGGACCGAACACAGTGCAGGGAGCCGGGCTCCTAGCATCATAGTGATGTACGACGCTAGGAGTCCCTGCCTCGCTGCAGGACAACTGTCCCGTACTGAAAACATGATTACAGTACGTGACAGTTGTCCTGCAGCGAGGCAGGGACTCCTAGCATCGTACATAACTATGATGCCAGGACCCCGGCTCCCTGCACTGTGTTCGGTCCGGGACTTGCGGCCGAAATACGTCCGTCAATTACGGACGTAATTAGTGTGTGTGCACATACCCTAACACGTCAGATTTGAAAAAAGTGGCTGTGTCCTGAAGGCCAAAACAGGCTGGGTCCTGAAGGGGTTAAGCATGAAAGCTTACTTTTTTCAATGCCAAACATTCACTGTGACTTCACAAAATATACCATATTATGGGTAACATAGGATATAGAAATCTAAGGAAGCTTGGTTCAAAGTCTCAAACCTGGATACAGAAAGGTTTCATGAAGGGAAAAGAAAGGTTGCATTACGGTGTTGTAGAGTCCGAGAACCCCAAAAACAACCATACAAAAATACTGCACACAATAAAATCCAGACAACCCCTTTAATTGGGGCCTTTTCAAAAACTTTCAACTATGAAATGCTTTTCAATAGAGTGTCTGCTCTTATTTTTTTATATTTACCGTATTTAGTATTTTTGTATGTTTTTGCCCGCGCTTTATTCAATTCAGAGGCTAAAAATAAAAAAATACAAATTTAAAAAAAACCGCATGCAAAATACACAAAGTGAAAAAGAAAGTCAAAGAACGCTGACAATTCAAAACCTGCTTAAAAATTCCTCAAGGAAATTTGGGTCAGACTTTTTCTGCCTGACAAAAATCTCCTTAGAGCGACCCATTTTTTTTACAAATGTTTGTAAAGGCAGACTGCATGGTTAGGTGCTTGATTTTATACACTTGTGGCAATGGCACTCTATGAAACACCCGTCGTCATGATTTACCAGCATTTTGACCTCTAAATCCACAGCACCCTCAGCTAGGGTATGAAATATCCTTCTTAGCTCTCCCTCTTATGTTAAAAATCGCCTCCAAAATCATATGCAAATTAGCTGAGAAGAGTCACACACTGCGTGTTATCCAAGAAGGAGTCAGGCAGAGAGGATGGAGGTCACTTCAGATGCCCCTATATTTGGCTCTATGGCACCTGGAACCGTGTTCTGGTATTTTAAAGAGGAGAATGTCCGCTCTGGAGACTCACAGTTCTAGGTACTATAGACCAGGAGATATGGGCAGTTAAAGACATAGTTGTGAATGGGATCTGTACTCCCAACTATGTCTTTAACAGCTCGTATCTTTACTTCCATAGCACCTAGAAGTGCGATCCTTGTGCGGTTTTAAAGGGAACCTGTCACCAGCATTTCACCTATTAGACCAGCAATACCTGGTGGTAGTGGGTGAAAAATCATTTCTATATAACCTATAATTATCTTTAGTCTGCTTTGTAACTTTAGTATTCAGTTCCTTTAGTGTTCCCACACCGTATGCTAATGAGCATAAGAGTCAAATCTTCATTCCTCAAGTCTTTCCGAGTTTACCCCGCCTCCTTTTACTTTTGATTGACAGCTCCTCGCCTTCCCCCAGTACACAATCCTGCGCTTGTGCATTAATGTCCTCTTCTGGTGCGTGCGCACAAAGGGACACCGGATTATTACGATAAAAAGGCGTGAAATGTTTGCAGACCGTTATTTACAGTTGGAGGAGTTTAGGAGAGGGGATAACGGCAATGAACTCTTGATAGCAGCGGCCAGTGAGGGATAAGTAAAGTTCAATAGGTCAAATGCTGGTGATAGGATCCCTTTAAAGCTGGAGATTCACATTTTTAAAAACAATAGAACCATGTTCTAGAGTTAAAAAGACAGGGGCATCTGAAGTGACCCCCCCCCCCCCCTCCAGCCTGACTCCTCCTCAGATAAGGCAGTGTGTGACTAAGCTCATTTGAATCTTGTTGTTTTTATTTTAACATAAAAAGAAGAGGGAAAGCTAAAAAGGATATTTCACTCTCTTCCGGAGGGTATTGCAGGTTTAGTGGTGAGAAACCTGGTGACAGGTTCCCTTTATAACAATATTATGTTTTTTACCCCGCGCAGTGAACCCCATAAAAAAAACATTACGAGAATTGGTTTTGTCTTCCAAAAATTGAAATAAAGTGATCAAAAAGCCGTATGTATCAACGTCGAACGCTATGAACAGGCGCCAACTTTGAAATCCTAACATCATAGGTGATCTCTTGCCACTGCAAGTGTGCTCCCATTGAAGAACGCTTTTTTTGAATAGACAGCTGTAACCGTTTGTTCTGGCGCCGTCCGAATCTGGGTAAAGCGGATTCTGGCCCATCTCCCCTGAGGAATCGTTTGGCCAAGAGGAGGCATTGGGAGGATTTTCTTCTATATTGAGAGGTCCCCGGTCCCCTTGAATCAACTCAATAGCAGATGATATCCAGCATCTGAACGAATAGGGGGGGCACCGACCCCTAGTCTTAGTGTACTTTAGGGATGCATGGTGCATCGAAACTTCGATACTGTTTCGACACTGTGCATCCCTAAACGGTTCGATACCGCTATTTCCTGTATTTCGATACTGAGCTGCGCAGCCGCACAGCTCAGTATAGTAATACATGAATGTATGAGAGCGGGGCTGTGGCTGTGTGATACAGTCACTGCCCCGCTCCTGAGTCATGATAAGTTCGCGGGGTCAGGATGATGTGATGCGGCCAGCGCTGAACTAATGAGCGGCGGCACTGGAGACAGAACATGGCGGGCGCGCTACAAAACACCCCCATGTTCTGTCTCCAGTGCCTGAACTGCCGCTCATTAGTGCAGCGCCGGCAGCACCTCCTTATGCTGACCGCACGCGCACTTCCTGTCAGGAGCGGGGCAATGGCTGTATTACACAGCCGCAGCCCCGCTCTATAACGGCGGAGATCAGAGAAACCTCTCATCTCTGCAGCTATTCCCCTGAATGCTGCAATCACAGCTGACTGCAGCATTCAGGAGAAAATGAGAAGGGGGGATGCCCCTGGATCACGTCACAGGGAAATCCTGTGACGGTTCGAGGGCCATACCATATATGGGCAGACAGCCCAGGGTCTATTGACGGACACCTGGGCTGTCTTACCATATTTCCTGTTGTTAGGACATACCCAAGTATGTCCTAACAACTGCCTGTGTGCTATCCGTCCACAGGCTAATGTACTGGCACATATCTGATATGTCAGTACATTAAGGCCTCATTCACACGGCAGGGTTTCCCGGCCGGGTGCCGGCCGTTCATAAATCGGCCGGCACCCGGCTGCATTAGGAATAATAGACCCCTAATGGGGCTATTCACACGACTGATTTTTTGACGGCCGGAAATCCGGCCGTCAAAAAATAGGACATGCTCTATCTTCGCCCGGGTACCCGGCCCCCATAGAAGTCTATGGGGCCGGGTATTACACGGCCATCACCGGAATGTGTTCCGAGTGATGGCTGGGTTTCCCGGCGCTTGCGCTCTATCTCCTCCTCCTCACAGCGCAGAGTGCATGTGAGGAGGAGGAGTTGATGCCATTCTGACGAATGGCATCGCTGCACACGGTGTGGCAGGGCCGGGGTGTACAGCGATGCCATTCTAACGAATGGCATCGCTGCACACGGTGTGGCAGGGCCGGGGTGTACAGCAGGTGGAAGGGAGCGCTGCGCTGGCTGGCTCCCGTCCCCTGCTTGTTTTCCTGGCCCGGCGACACCTTCGATGGCGCCGCTAGTAGCAGCAGCTGCTGCTGCGGCTGCTACTACTGCAGCGACGCCACTATAGCAAAGCGGGGAGGTATCTCCCCGCTCTGCTATGTGCTAGCCGCACTTTAGCTCCTTGAAGGAGCGGAATCCCCGTGTTTTCGGGGATTCCGCTCCTGGACAGAGCGCTTTATGTCTCTGTCCATATCTGGGCAGTGACATCAGGGGAAACTCCTGAAGCGTAATCCCCGAACACATGGGGATTCCCCTTCAGGAGTTGCCGCTGATGTCACTGTCCGGATCTGCCCGGCACGGCATGGATGCAAAACTTTATGCAAACCGGCCGGGCAGAATGGCCGATTTTACCGGCCGGCACTCGGGCTCGGGCGCGACCCGTTCGTGTGAATCCCGCCTAAAAAAAAAAATATACACATTCACCTTTTTTACAATAAACATTAAGATAAGTCTCAATACATAAAATATTCACACATTCAGTAATGGCGCGGCCGTAATAACCTGCACAACAATTTTTTTGCATCATTTATGATGTGTACGCTGTAAAAAAATAAAATAAACACTGCTTTCTATCACTTATTAATGTGAGGCACGAGGTGTGATGATGAATTTAACCTCCATGTGCCTCACATTAATAGTAATTAACCCCATCATGTACCTCACACATTAACCCATTATGACTGAGAAACAGGATGGGATTAATTACTATTAATGTGAGGCGCGTTCAAAATTCATCATCACACCTCGCGCCTCACATCAGAAAACGGAAGATTTTTTTTTTATTATTACTGTTGACAAAGTATCGAAATTGGTATCGAAATCGCAATACTAAATGAAGTATCGGTATCGAAGTCCAAATTCTGGTATCGGGACATCCCTAGTGTACTTTACTACCATTTGTACAAGGGAAATATTAAAATAATAATGCTGGTGAACACTCTTCTCTAATAAGAATATGATACATGAATTGCTGACTAACCGGACCATTTACTTTTTTGGATACATGCTATAAATAATGCAAAAAATCCACTATATATGAATATATTATATGTATATGTTAATTTTGAAAACACAGTAAAAGTTATATTTTATATATAAACTCGGGATCCATTTTTTCTTACTAAATCACATAAAAAATAAACAAAACACTAGGTATACCTGCGTCCGAAGATGCCTGAACTATAAAAATATAAATCCAATGCGGTGAATGCTAAAGCAGAAAAAAAAGATCAAAATGTCTAATTCTCAGTTTTTTGGGCACTTAAAACCCCCAAAATGTAAATAAAAAGTTATCGAAATGCTAAACATTCCCCAAAGTGGTATCAATAAAAATGGTATCTTTCCCCATACAAAAAGACACCTTACACAGCTCTATACCACAGAAAAATAAAAAGTTATGGGTGTCACAATATGGTGATGCAAAATATATATTTGAAACTATTACATTTTAAAAAAATAAATAGAGGTACTAAAACAAAATTAAAACAATATAAATTTGTTATCACCGTGATCGTACTGACCCGCAGAACAAAGGTAACCTGTCATTCACCATACAGTGAACACCATGAAAAAAAAACCCCTAAAGAAAATGGCGCAACAGCTTTTTTTTGCCCAAATCCATCCCATTATGATTTTTTTCTCAGCTTCCCAGTACACCACACATATTAAATAGGGCCATTAGAAAGTACAAATTGTCCGATAAAAATGAAGCTATGGCTGTGTCAACGGGAAAAAAAAAAAAAAAAAGTTATGACTTTTTGAAGGCGGGGAGGAAGAATAAGAGCATAAAAACAAAAATTAGTCTGCTCCTGAAAGGGTTAACATGTACTAAGATATTGCACAATAGATCTTAATCAGTTCTAAGCAGTACTACACAGACAGCTGGACCATCTTTCTGACCTACTCAACGGGGAGTGGAGACATTTTGGCCCAAGGAATAGGCAGGATGGCTGAGAATCAAATTCCCGTTGCTTTCCTTCCCCTGCCGAGGTGTATACCAAGTCAGTACCCTCTGCACTACCAACCACAAGCCTTGTCGAATTAAGGAAGTCTGGCTGAGGTCAGATTAGACTCATTTGGATTGCTTTGTTTACACTTAAACACGCAGTCCTCCTCAGGCTGTTTTTTTTTTAAATTGAAGTGGCTGTCCCCCATTACATAAAAAACTAAATACGAATTATGAAATGAATACATTAGAACCTCTATGAGCAAAATTATGTTGTTTGTGGAAGAATAAATCCAATTTCCTTATGAAGAAATGGACAACCACAATTAAAGGGAATGTGTTGCCAGCAAAACAGGTTTATTTTTTTTTAGTTAAACAATTAGGCGGGATTCACACGACCGGGTCGGGTCCGAGCCCGAGTGCCGGCCGGTAAAATCGGCCATTCTGCCCGGCCGGTTTGCATAAAGTTATGCATCCGTGCCGGGCCGGGCAGATCCGGACAGTGACATCAGCGGCAGCTCCTGAAGGGGAATCCCCATGTGTTCGGGGATTCCGCTTCAGGAGTTTCCCCTGATGTCACTGCCCAGATATGGACAGAGACATCAAGCGCTCTGTCCAGGAGCGGAATCCCCGAAAACACGGGGATTCCGCTCCTTTAAGGAGCTAAAGTGCGGCTAGCACATAGCAGAGCGGGGAGATACCTCCCTGCTCTGCTATAGTGGCGTCGCTGCAGTAGTAGCAGCCGCAGCAGCAGCAGCTACTGCTACTAGCGGCGCCATCGAAGGTGTCGCCGGGCCAGGGTGCTTTTAACAAGCAGGGGAAGGGAGCCAGCGCAGCGCTCCCTCCACCTGCTGTACACCCCGGCCCTGCAACACAGTGTACAGCGATGCCATTCGTCAGAATGGCATCAACTCCTCCTCCTCACATGCACTCTGCGCTGTGAGGAGGAGGAGATAGAGCGCAACCGCCGGGAAACTCGGCCATCACTCGGAACACATTCCGGTGATGGCCGTGTAATACCCGGCCCCATAGACTTCTATGGGAGCCGGGCGGCCGGGTGCCCGGGCAAAAATAGAGCATGTCCTATTTTTTGACGGCCGGATTTCCCGGCCGTCAAAAAATCGGTCGTGTGAATAGCCCCATTAGGGGTCTATCATTCCTAATGCAGCCGGGTGCCGGCCGATTTATGAACGGCCGGCACCCGGCCGGGAAACCCTGCCGTGTGAATGAGGCCTTAGTGTGTGGGTGATTAAACATTGTTCTAATTTTTTTCACTTGTCAGGAAATATTATAAATTGGATTCAATTTATAATATTTCCCAGCACTGGTCACTAGATTGAGCAATTGCCAAAATTGCAGCATTGCATGTGGTAAAGCAACCACATTGCTTTATGCTGCAAAATTGGGGAAAAATCCCTCGCTCTAGTGAGCTCTCAGAATCCCCCCTCCTTTATCCTGGCTAGTGCCGGGAGAAACGAGGGGATTGAACGGTCTAACCTCCTACACTGTGTGTCACCATTTTTTTAGCTAACACACAGTGTAGAAGGTTTACATACAGTAGTAAACACACAGTATAACACTTACATACACAGAAATCACTTACCTGCTCCAGTCGCCGCCGCTCCCTCCGGTCCGTCCGCTCCGTCTGCTGCCGCTGCTCCATGTGCACAAGTCCGGAAGACGCGACCGGAAGTAGTAATCTTACTGTCCGGCCGCGACTTCCGGTCCACAGGAATATGGCGCCGGACGGCGCGCATTTCAAATCGGACTGTGTGGAGCGGCGCATGCGCCGTTCCCACACACACGGCGTACACCATAGTGGATGGAACGGGCCCCGTTCGCAGTCCCTATGGGACTGGAGCTGCCGTATTCCATGTCTGTATGTGTCGTTAATCGACACACACAGAAATGGAAAAAAAAATGGCAGCCCCCATAGGGAAGAAAAAGTGTAAAAATAGAAAAAAGTAACACACAAACACACAAATAAATATAAACGTTTTTAATAAAACCCTAACATAAAACTGATATAAAAAAAAAAAATTCGGTGACACTGTTCCTTTAACCCCTTCCCGAAGCAGCCACTTTTGGCTTTCCTGACAGAGCCTTATTTATTAAATCTGACATCTCACTTTATGTATCTAATAACTTTTACCTGTCCAAGCGATTCAGAGATTGATTTCTCATCACACATTGGACTTTGTTACTGGTAAAATTTGGTCGATACTTTCAGTATTTAATTGCGAAAAACACCAAAATTTAGTGACAAATTGCAAAACTCTGCATTTTTCTAAATTTAAATGCATCTGCTTGTAAGACAGATAGTAATACGACACAAAATAGTTGCTAATTAAAATCCCCCATATGTCTACTTTAGATTGGCATCATTTTTGAACATCCTTTTATTTTTCTGGGACGTTACAAGGCTTAGAACTTTAGCAAAAATTTCTCACATTTTCAAGAAAATGTCAAAAGGCTATTTTTACAGGGGCCAGTTCAGTTGTGAAGTGGCATTGAAAGGCTCATACAACAAACCCCCATAAATCTCCCCATTTTCAAAACTGCACCCCTCAAAGTATTCAAAACAGCATTTAAAAAGTTTAACCCTTTAGGCGTTTCACAAGAATGAAAGCAATGTAGAGGTGAAATGTAAATTTTTTTTTTTTTTACATTTTTTTTGCAGAAAGGGCTTGTCGACGTGTAGCGGAATTGCTGCATGCTTTCCATCCGGAATGAATACGGAAACTACGCATCAGAATACAGTAGCAGCAAAGTGCTTGAGATTTAACAAATGTCATCCACACGCTGTGTAAAAATTCTGAGCAGAAATTGACCAGCGGTGCTTATTTTTTTGGACCGCAGCATGTCAACGGTTTTCACCTGGCATTGTGAAAAATGAAGCAAAATACGCACCATTTTCTGCAGACAAAAACACAGGAAATGGTGCGTTTTTGCCGCAGCACAAAGTCTGCTACTTTCAACGGAATTGCTGCAGAAATATTAATTCCTGGGATGCCGATGAGCTGCAGACCCCTTAAATGCAGCAATCACTTTTGACTGCTGCATTTAAGGGGTTAATTCAGAGCAAACTTCGGTCCCCGCTGGTAAACGTTTGTAGACCAGTAACAGGGCTGTGAATTTAATCCTTAGGGTATGTGCACACGAGAACTGTCTTTTACGTCTGAAAAGACAGACTGTTTTCAGGAGAAAACAGCTGCGTCGTTTCAGACGTAAAAGCTCCTCCTCGCATTATGTGAGGCGTCTGTGACGTTTGTAATCTTGAGCTGCTCTTCATTGACTTCAAATTACGTTGCAAAGAAGTGTCCTGCACTTCTTTGCCGAAAAAGTCAATTTACGCGTCGTCGTTTGACAGCTGTCAAACAACAACGCGTAAATGACAGGTCGTCGGCACAGTACGTCGGCAAACCCATTCAAATGAATGGGCAGATGTTTGCCGACGTATTGTAGCCCTATTTTCAGATGTAAAACAAGGCATATTACGCCTCGTTTACGTCTGAAAATAGGTCGTGTGAACCCAGCCTAAGAGTCAGGTAAGCAGCGTAATGAGAGAGAGAGAAGGAACATTGAGGATTTGAGGAGGATTTAGTAACAGATTCCGCTCCTAAATCCACTGACATTCCACATTCATTGCAAGTAAATAAGATGTTTGTACCCCCATCCACCGGAAAAAAAATCTGCGTGGAATAATGAATGTGCAGAGGATTAGCTACATTCAATTACGATGGGGCAAATCCGTGCGATTTCCTAAAATATCTACGACAGACAAATCCGACGTGTGAACTTACCCAAACAGATGAACCAGGCTGACGTGTTCATGACTAATGGATTGGAGGGGAGCCGGTTTGTTAGAATACAAGTTAATAAGAAACGACAGCAACCGAGGCAAAGGATTTGGAAGTCGACTGATCACGAGGAAGTTAACGTGGATCAGATCATATAGGACAGTAGGTGCTTGTCCATCTTGTTACAAAGTGTCTTCTTCTATGGAAGTGGCTTCTTTTGGGCCTTAGGGCAGATTCACACGAACGTTGCGTTTTTGAGCGCGCAAACAACGCGGCGTTTTGCGAGCGCAAAAACCATTTGACAGCTGCGTGTGTCATGCGTGTCTGATGCGCGGCTGCGTGATTTTCGCGCAGCCGGCATCATAGAGATGAGGCTTGTCAACGCCCGTCACTGTCCAAGGTGCTGAAAGAGCTAAATCTTTCAGCACCCTCGACAGTGAATGCCGAACACAACAGCGAAAAACCTGTAAAAAAAAAAAGATGAAGTTCCTACTTACCGAGAACTTCCCGGCCGTTGCCTTGGTGACGCGTCCTTGGTGACGCGCCTCTCTTGACATCGGGCCCCACCTCCCTGGATGACGCGGCAGTCCAAGTGACCGCTGCAGCCTGTGATTGGCTGCAGCCTGTGCTTGGCCTGTGATTGGCTGGAGCTGTCACTTGAACTGAAGTGTCATCCCGGGAGGTCGGACTGCAGGAAGGAGACAGGAGTAATCGGTAAGTTAGAACTTCGGTTTTTTTTACAGGTTAATGTATTTTGGATCGCAAGTCACTGTCCATGGTGCTGAAACAGTTTAACTCTTTCAGCACCATGCACAGTGAATGTCTCCCGACGTCGCGGACCGGAATTTTTTTTGCCGAGTTTGGCCGAACCCGGTGAAGTTAGCTTCGGTTGTCGGGGTTCGCTCCTCGCAAAGACACTCCGTTTGGATGCTTGGAAACAGAAAAGCACGTGGTGCTTTTCTGTTTCCATTCATCCTTTTGACAGCTCGTGCGCTGTTTCAGTCTGTTCGCACGGAAGTGCTTCCGTGCGACCTGCCTGGTTTTCACGCACCCATTGACTTCAATGGGTGCGTAATGCGTGAAATACGCAGAGTTATTGAACCTGTCGCGTATTTTGCGCAGCGAACAAACGCTGCGCAAAATACACGGACTGTGTGTACTGCCCCATAGACTTCTATAGGGCATTGCGTGCCGCGCGAAAACCACGCGGCCTACACGCTGCCAAATCACGTTCGTGTGAATCCCCCCTTAAAGAGGCTCTGTCACCACATTATAAGTGCCCTGTCTTCTACATAATCTGGTCGGCGCTGTTACGTAGATCACAGCAGTGGTTTTGATAATGAAAACTATCATTTTTGAGCAAGTTATGAGCAATTTTAGATTTATGCTAATTAGTTTCTTAATAGACAACTGGGCGTGTTTTTACTTTTTACCAACTGGGCGTTGTACAGAGGAGTGTATGAGGCTGACCAATCAGCGTCCTGCACTTCTCATTGTTCCAGCCTAGCTTCTTTCACTGCACAATCACACTGTAACAATGGGCTGTAAGGGTATG